>NC_070613.1:41275384-41578653 GCF_027172205.1 Podarcis raffonei | reverse complement strand
ACAAACCATAGCTCACTTCATTAAGGAGCATCTTCTGAGTGAAGAGGATCAGCTACATTTTTGACTGATCATTCACACCTAAGCAATCAGTTACATCTTTTGTCAAAACTGTTTACTCTTTCACACTGTGCTGAAGCCATTAAGAAAGAACACTGAGCAGGGCTGGTTATTTATCCTTCTCCTCTTGACCTCCTAGGGAATTAATCTTAAACTTCCCATTTAATGGTTTGAACAAAGGCCCACTGTAGAAGACAGTCAGTTGCAGGGAGCAGTAGTTGAAACAGAAAGCTTTTGAATGATGGAGATTTGGGCAGCCAACTTCTTTCTCCACCCAATTTCCCCCCAAATAGATTGGGGTGTGTGTGTGTCAAAAACATAGAATTCCAGCCATTCAAGGGATATAACAGGCATTATATTTGCACACCATAAAAAAGAAACAACTGGAAATAAATCTAAGACAAAAGCAGCTCATTTTTAGTTAATACTGTGTTGAATGAACAGTTCACATATTCTGTGAATATTTTGCCAGTGGAAAGTAATACATATTTACTAATGTACATAAGATCATTACAGAAGTGGGAGTTTTTCTTCATTTTATGTAAAAAAAGGATGAAGTGGAGCTGCTACCATGGTCATATAGTTTGTATATTAAGTATTTAATGCAAAAATGCAAATTTGGGTAGGCCTGCCTGTGTATTAAAAAACCAGCTAGATGGGTAGGGTATAAATAATAAAATTATTATAAATTATTATTACTATTTATTTCCAAAACTTAGGGTGCACTTAGGCATGGGGATCATTGCATTAGTTTTCTTGGTTATAATGCTAGTGCTTCTGTCCTAGTTTCTTACTTTCTTTTTACACCACATTACCTGTTGCATTATGGAACTATGGCTTTTTCATCAATGCGCCACCATGATGTGCTAAATTTCATTCACACAAGTGAGCATGGTGCGGCACAACAGTGGGCTTCATCTGGCAAGTCGGCCCATTCTATGCACATGTGTGCTTCTTGCCTCCCATAATTCCCGCATGAAAATAGCGAGGAAGAACTGTATGCTGGAATACCATCCCAAATTTCATGGCACAGTATGATCTATCAGAATGTTGGGGAAATCACAGCATAGAACTCCCACAATTTTCCAGGTTAATGGGGTTGCAAACAGGAAACCGCATGCTCTAGGTTAACACCATACTAGAGGGCAACACATTGTTTCCCCCTGTATTTAGGTTTTATGAGAATGAGCCATACAAACCAGGGAAATAGAAGTTATCTGATGTATCTCTTAATCTGCCCTGATATTGTTAGTTTAGTATTGTGGCCAGACTTCATTCCCCAATGGGCCCCTAAGCCATGGTGATTTTAAAAAAAAAGTAGCAAACCAACCTAGATATAAGTTTAAAAGTTCCTCCATCCAGGCTTTTAACTGGAGACTTCAAAAAACCAACAGGCTTGCCAAAGTCAAAGCCTTCCTCCATCCAGACCCTTGAACTTCCATTGGCTTCTCCAACCCACCAACCCCAAAGGCAGGATTTCTGGACACGGGGAAGAATTTCAGCAAGAGGAAATGATATGAAATTGAGCTTCTCAACTCACAATTCTATTACATTACCCTTCCAATTTCTAAATACAACAGAATTTTCAAAAAGTCAGAAATTGGCTTTTTCCTATTACTTTCCCTATTTCCAACACAGAAAAAATGGACTAGGTGCCAGAATTCAGCCAAAGAGAAAATTTGGAGACAGGAAAGGAATAAACTTGCTATGTCCAAAGTCTACCAACAGGGCCTGTCTTTGCATATTGAACATGCTTGGCTCCCTGGTGGCCTCCTTCCTGTAGTCAGAACTAGAAGCAGTGTGTGTGTGTGTGTGTGTGTGTGTGTGTGTGTGTGTGTGTCCCTCTCTTCTCTCTCTATAATCACATAAAATAGAAAAATGAACTGGAAGCTGATTTTGTTTTCTGTTAACCTAACACAAGCAAAAAGCTAATAACAATTACATAGACTGCACTTAACCTTTTAAAATGACTATGTAGACCAGCACACACACACGCACATACCAGAATTCTGCTCTTGGTTCGATTATCAAAAAGTTTTATCATTTTTAGCCATTTTGATAAAGATCTATTTTCTGTCAAGAGCAAAAGTACATCAGAAAGTGATTGTGAATGTACACCGATTCTACGCTATTCAAAGATTCAAAACAGGCATTGATTTGCCCTCAACTCCTGTTTTTTGAATTGGAAAAAGAAACTATTTTCAATATATGACAATTAATTTGCTTGGTATATTTTCACTTGCATTCAGAAGCTCTGGCTTATGAACCTCCTAAAAACGAGGACTGCTCTGTGTTTTCTTCAACTCTTGCCACTACTAAGAACGACTCCGTTAATTCACATGCACATAAAAATCATAATAATATGTCTGCCCAAATATCATCCTTCCCCAGAGGCAATGCTTCTACAGTGCTGGCAAAAACAAAACTACACAAACATAACCTTGCCCTTTTTTAATCATCTGCCAGTTCCAAATACCACCAGCCAGACTGAACGAAGACATCATTAGAGGCAATTGAGACAATGCATAAAGATTGTGCCACATAGGGGTGTATGGGTATACGAAGCACAGAAGAATGGCGAGTGAATTATCCATGAATGGAAGCTATTCGCAGAACCTTAAACTATCTGCTTTTAGTAGCGCTGTTATTGGACATGTCACATCAAATTACATTTCTAGCAAGTCATGCTGTGACTGAGTCAGAGTGGAACATGATGCAGAAGGGCACAAGGCACAGGGGTGTATCGGGGATATGATAAAAACGATGATACTGGCTTTGATTGACTCCTGCTAAGATTTCAGCGATTGCTTATCCTTCTGAAATAAAAATACAATAAGTAGATTGTTTGAATGTTCACACAGTTCAGTGGGTTGTGTGTGTGTGTGTGTCCCTTCTCCTCCCAGCTTCAAGAAAACTTTTTCATATTCTTTTGTCCTCCAGAAGAACTATGGATGTCTTTCACAAAAACCCTTCTACACTGAAGACTATTCTTGTCAGAAGATGTTGACCTTGTTGCGAAAACATACCTTTACATTAGTAATTAGTACCTTTCCAGATATATGCAAATGGGAATGGCTCTTAGAAAACAAAAATCATCTGGCCAGGCCTACTGGGACTTCTTGTTCCTTTGTGTGCACTGAGAACATATTTCACATTCTCTTGCACCCTGCACTTCAGAAAAAGTTTGGTAGTAGCCTTCAAGTTGTTTTTCAGGCAAACTTGTCTGTCATTCTTGAGCTTCTCAATGTGTAACCATAATAAGCTTCCATGTGATACAGCCAGTTAGCTACGGACAAATCTGTCAATTTGGCTTCTCTGTTTCTCCCCACCCCCACATTTTCGCATCAACTTGCATTTTTTTTCTGAAGTCCTCACCAAAATTCATCAGCATTTTTGTACACATTTTTCCTAATATCCACATTTTTGCAATCAATTTTCCCATATACATATATTATAAATTTTTATATTACTTTAACTAATATATGCCTCATTACGCACACTTTCCTCTAATATACACATTTTTGGGTTGGAGAACTGCATTGCAAAACTCAGAGAAGTGTGAATTTCAAAGGACAGGTGCATTTGGGCTTGCACATTGTTTCAGGAAGTGCAAAGCGGGTACACTTGCTTTAAAACGCAAGCTAATCCAAATTTCTCTCCCATCCCTACCCCAAGATCACAACCTGTAAACTAAAAATATAAGGGGGCACTCCAAGTTTTCCTCCGACAGCCCTAGCCAGTATGAAACACTTGTCTCTCTTCTGTTGTTGACAGCATAACACAACGTAGTTCATGGTTGACTGTGATATTTTCTCATTTGCACTTTTAATGTCTATCATGCCATTATTTCCTTCCCTAACTGTGTCTATGTGTCTACCTGGGTGGTAGAGCTAATGTGATGTAGTGAAGTCAAATTAGACTCCGACCAGGGAAATGAAGGTTGAAATTCCAACGCAAATATGAAGGTTTCATGGAACAAGCCAACATCTCCCAGCCTAAGCTACCTCATAGGGTTGTTGCCAGGATAAAATGAAGGTCCAGCAGTAATAACTAATGGAGATCATAAACTTTTGATCACATCCCATAGCATGCAGAACGTATCATTTAACCAATGAGCTGCTCAGCTGCCTGTATACTCCTCCTCAGAGAAAGAAGCTTTGTTCCCAAGACATTTACAGAGCTGGCAGAGATGCATCTGAACTTTTGAAATGGCATACTTTACCTGCATGTTTGTACTTTCCCCGGTGCTGAAACATTTTGTGGCTGCTTTGTTTACTAGAGAAAACAGACTAAAAGACACTTAAATATGGTGAGACTCAGTGCTGTTAATTCTGTGCGTGATTCTCACCAAACCAAATATATGTAAGTGGGCACAGTTCTACAGAAATCGATAGCAATCACAAGATTGTTTTCCATATTAAATTCAGCTGATGCACTGGAGAAGGTGTCACTCTTCATATCATATCTGTTGTTGTTTAGTCGTTTAGTCGTGTCCGACTCTTCGTGACCCCATGGACCAGAGCACGCCAGGCACCCCTGTCTTCCACTGCCTCCCGCAGTTTGGTCAGACTCATGTTTGTAGCTTCAAGAACACTGTCCAACCATCTCGTCCTCTGTCGTCCCCTTCTCCTTGATCTATTCAGTAGTGTGTGTAATTAAGTAGCTAACAACAACAACAACAACAATAATAATTTATTACATGTACCCCTCCCATCTGACTGGGTTGCCCCAGCCACTCTGGGCGGCTTCAACAGAATATAAAAACACAGTGAAACATCAGACATTAAAAACTTCCTGATACAGGGTTGCCTTCAGGTGTCTTCTAAAAGTCAGATAGTTGTTTATCTCTTTGGCATCTGATGGGAGGACATTCCACAGGGTGGGCACCACTACCGAGAAGGCCCTCTGCCTGTAACTTCACTTCTTGCAGTGAGGGAACTGCCAGAAGGCCCTCGGAGCTGGACCTCAGTGTGGAGACGCTCTTTCAGGTATACTGGGCGGAGGCCATTTAGGGCTTTAAAGGTCAACACCAACACTTTGATTTGTGCTCAGAAATGAACTGGGAGCCAATGTATGGAAGGCCTTGCTCTTTCTAACTCCCCTCAGGCCAAAGGCTCATGTAGTCCAGCCTCTTGTTCTCACAGTGGCCAGCTACATGCATCTGTGAAGCCTGAAAGCAGGATCTGAGTGCGGTCTGCCCACTTGCGATTCTCAGCAACTCGTATTCAAAGGCATACTGCCTCCAATATTGCCATCATGGATAGAAACCGCCAGCATAAGATGATAAGACTAAATTTATACAGAGATGTGAAAGGCATAAGTACTCCTAATGCAACTAAAATGTAACACAGAAAGCAGTTCTTTGTTCAGCTTGGGTAAAAGGCAATTAAACTGAACTGGGTCAATCTGTTCCTAGAAAAGCTACAGAAGGACTTGAACATGTTTAAGCAAACTGATTATCCAGAAATACCTTCTTTTGAGACCTTCTTCCAGCCTGAATGAAATTTTAGTATCTTTAAATCCATGTAGTACTGTTTGATCCAGGTTAATACTGTGATCCAGATAATACCAAAATTCTGCTGCTCAAGATTATGAACCGGGGAAACGCACCCCAAAAGACACACCAATTCTTTGCATACACCAAAACTGCTGTGATTCAAAGTCACAGGCAAAGTCATTGGCGAGCTCAGAACACGGATATGAATCAAAGGATTTGGCAAAGTGCCAGACTTCTTGTCACAAGCTTCCAGTTCTCAGGAGTCTGCATAATTAGTCCCTGCCACAAACCAATGTCATTATTTATATAACATGCATTTGGAAAACCTGGGCTACACTCGGTGATTTACCATCTTCATAAAGTCAAACGCAAATCTTGTTTCCTCCCAGCCAGCTAGTCCACACTAAGTTATAGCGTAGCAAAAAGCGGACGTTTACAATTTCTTGTAAACAGGATATACCAAATATACTCTCGCTCACTGTCATACGAAACTCTGGTGTGTTTTCTAGCCTTCTTTCCTATTAATGGGCAGTTACAGACTTACAAAAGGACTAATCCTGACCCTAGGAAAGTCCTGCCTCCTTGGCTGCAGTGCTGAGAGCAAAACCACTGCAAAATCAGCTGCTGCTGTGTCAGTGGAAGGGCTGGGTCTACTAACAGCAGGAGAGCCCAAACACAGAACAGTAGCACTTTTGCAGATGCTTTTATAGGGTGGGTGGGAGGGAATTGGCCACTCATGAACCATTTTATGAGCTGCAAATTGTGACCACAGTTACCTACTGCAACATAGCCTTCCCTAGGATTGCCCTCAGGTTTTAGAGGCTGGTAAGACAGGCTGTCAATCCACTTCTAAACTTAAACAAGAAAACCTGCAGGAAAAAACTGAATGTGTTTACACAAACTGATTATCCGTAAACATATTCTCATAACACGTTTGCTATTTTGGGGGGGCTCGGGTTTGAAAATATCCCTGGAGTCTGAGAGGGGAGCACAAACATATGAGCAGGAGGTGACTTTCAGAAGGGGTTTTTACTTTTAATTATGAGATGGTGGTGACTCCCCGCCCCCCTTCTTAAAAAGACATTTAGAAAGTGAAACAATAGCTTGGCTACATACATGGCTGCAAATGCCCCTGTCTGATGACACAGTGACAAAGGATGGGTATCTCTCAATTTCTTATTTTTCTACTATTGTGTTTAGTTATGCACATCAGTTTGTTTGTATTTGTTTAAAGTCCTAATGAAAATTCTACAGTATTTTGGTACAAATTTCTCCTAACAGACATTTCTGTATGCAATTTTGCCTAATACATGCATTTTTAGAAAGCTATTTTCCCTAATTTTATGCATTTTGTATGTTACTTTCAGTAATATATACAGTTATAAGCACACTTTACACTAGTATACTCTATGCATTTTAGATGGAGAACTGCACCGCAAAATTCAGAGAAATTATATAATATAATATAATAACAATAAATTATTATTATATATTATTATTTATACCCCACCCGTCTGGCTGGGTTTCCCTAGCCACTCTGGGCGCTTCCCAACAGAATATTAAAAACACAATAAAACATCATACATTAAAAACTTCCCTAAACAGGGCTGCCTTCAGATGTCTTCTAAAAGTCAGATAGTTGTTCGCTTCCTTGACATCTGATGGGAGGGTGCCACTACCGAGAAGGCCCTCTGCCTTCAAAATACATTTGAAGGATGCTTGTGTTTCACTTTGCACGTTGCTTCAGAAAGTACGTGCTAGGTAGACTCCCCTGTCAATGAAAACTGGACTGAATTGCTCCCCCATCCCTAACAATGACACAGAAATCCCGGTTGCATTCGCAACTAGGTTTACAAGGTGGGAGGAAGCCAGGCTACCGGGTGCAGAGCTAAGCTCTGCCTTGGCTTTTTAAAAGTCTAAAAGCGAGGTGGGGAAAACAGAGCCCACTCTACCTGGTACTTGTAAGTAGAATTCACATACCATAAAAGCAGGTGAGATGCATTCCATCCACAAAGTGCTCAAAATTCTTCTCCCACCCCCACAATTTGTGAGAAAGAGCGTCACTAAAGGTGGGAGGGGACATTGCATTTGCCCTATTTTTTTCGTCATTTGGGTAGGTGAAGAAATTCTTTCCCCATACATCTTTGTCTGCATTTTTGTTTACCTCCCCGAGAAAGAACTGAACATCTCGGGGAATGCAAGAGCAAAGTCACTGGGTGGAGTGGCACTCAGGGGTGCATTTAAGGAACTGACAAACTGTATCCATCTTTTCTATTATCTTGTACTCTGCCTGATGTTATCCTTCAAGTGTAGCACATCAATTGCTAGAAGCTTTCTTCATTAGATGGAGAAATGCATTACTAGTTTGGCTTCTGGATGATACATTACTCTAATGTATCATTAGAATGGCATGTCACATCAGCGGTGCACTATTGTGAAACATTATTAGAGCAATAGCTCATGCGATGCCAAATCCTACACGATGCCAAGTTCTTTCGAGGAGAAGTGCATTTGACTAATTTAAGGTGCCCATACTCTCATAGGAATTTATTAGTGGATTCAGTGCTGTTGAAGGGCAGTCAAGTCCGGGAAAAGTCAATGTAGAAGTTAAGATTTCATGCCATCGTCACACTCTAGCATCCGATCGTCATGGGCAGAAGTGGGAACCTGTGACCCTACAGACGCAGGACTACATCATTTGTGAGCCTTGGCCATTCAGACTGGAGCTGATGGACATAAACACCTAGACAACCACAGGTCACCCAGCCATGGTCTGGTGTGACTAAGTGACCAACCTCCTTTTTCAGACAGAGACCCAAGGCAATACAAATATAGCAAGCCAAATTTTCGTAGTTACTGTGCGTAGGTTCTACAAAAAGACAGCTAATGGACAAGACTGTTGGAAGAAACAAAACCTGAACTTCGCATCCAAATAATATAACATCTCCTTAACTTTCTCCAATGTGTCAGACCTGCAAAACATGGTAGAACTTTACCGGAGAAGGAGAAATAAAAGGGTATGGGTTATTTTTCTCCTCCAGTACCTCCCAGTAAAGAACTCTATGGTGCAAACACACTTAGATATGGATATCTTTGGCTATCTGTTTCTAGATATAAAAGACAAGAGCAAGAACTGCACTGTTTTGTAGTGTGTGTGTGTGTGTGTGTGTGTGTGTGTGTGTGAGAGAGAGAGAGAGAGAGAGAGAGAGAGAGAGAGAGAGAGAGAAATGGTACAGTGGTACCTCGGGTTACAGACGCTTCAGGTTACAGTCGCTTCAGGTTACAGACTCCGCTAACCCAGAAATAGTACCTCGGGTTAAGAACTTTGCTTCAGGATAAGAACAGAATTGTGCTCCGGCAGCGCGGCGGCAGCAGGAGGCCCCATTAACTAAAGTGGTACCTCAGGTTTAGAACAGTTTCAGGTTAAGAATGGACCTCCGGAACGAATTAAGTACTTAACCCAAGGTATCACTGTATATTTTTTCTATTTTTAAAATGTATTTAATACTCAATGTCCTAAAAGTGTTTTACACTATGTCTATGCACAGTAGATATTCATTAAAACAAAAATGCAACTGCGATTCCTGAGAATCTGAGATTTAGCTGAGATTCCTGCATTGTGGGGGGTTGGACTAGATGACCCTTAGGTCCCTTCCAACTCTAAGATTCTATGATTCTAACCTTAAACCAATAAAACAGCATAAAAACATATAAAAATTAATAAAAAAAGATTCAGGGTATTCATACACATAAATCAGGGTTCAATGCTATGGGTCAGGGAAAGCCTAGGCAAAAAGATAAGTATTTACAAGACATTTGAAGCAACTGCTGGTTGATAACAAGGAGCCTTGTTTCTGGGGGGGGGCAGTTGCCCTGGGCGCAAAATTTCATTGGGGCCAGGAAAAACAATTACATGTTTTATTGGAACTTCATTAAAATCTTGGTATATAGTTATTCCATGATGCATGATAATAACACCATGCTAACAAACCATACATCTTTTCTGTACTCTCAGTACCTGACAGTGCATGCCTGTTTTCACCACAGGGTCATACCATCCAATGTTCTGCCAGGACACGGGCTCACACCTCCTTCCCCAAGCCCAGAAAGCCTTTGCTCAGCTTAGAGAAGGAGGCGTGATGCTCTGACGTGGTCCAAGAGCTCTTCCACCTCCCACCGAAAAAGGTTGCAGCACTGCATACTGTTGCGTACCGCCAGAAAAAAAGCTCTGGCTAGATGGACCACCGGTCTGAGTTTGCATAAGGCTTCCTTTGCTCCTGTGTTAGTGGAAGTGAACAGATGGAACTTGATCAACAGAGACAGATGAAGGCTCAAAGGATGCGAAATCCTCATGTTTTCTTTCCACAGTTTCTTGCACTGTGGCTACTTAGCCAATAACAACACAATCATCCGTGCCTTGAAAGGGAATTCATATTAAATTTTGTTAAGTATATACAATTTAATCAATGATGCTACCACAACAAAATCTGTTTAGCACAGGGATAAAGCTCTCTCACGTTGCCTTTTCAAGTACTTGTAACAGATGTTTGTGTCAATTGGTCTGCAGATACCACACGTGCTTATGGTCTTGAATAGAGTAACAGATGTACAATGCATTACCGTTTATATTTCCTTGATGAACTGATATTTTTGCATAGCTTACCGGGCAATTATAGCACTCATGCCACATAAGTGACTATTCAAGCAAAATGCTTTAATTTTACATGCAACAAATCCTGACCCCGAGGTTTCTGGATTCAAACACATTCCTTGAATTTTGATACATCTGTTTGTGTGTGTTTAATATGCCATGTGCAGCTGTGTGTGTGTGTGTGTGTGTGTGTGTGTGTGTGTGTGTAACTCAAAATTAAATGCAGGAGAGTAGTTCCAGATCACGACCAAAGCACACATGGAGGGCCAAGTTTTCGAGGAGTTGCACCTTGGAAAGGAAGAATTAAACTTTCCTCCCCGTGTACTATGGTCCTGATTCACATTACCCACTTCTGCCCTCCAGGGGTCTCCTGGGCTCTGCACCCACACAGCCTGATTCAGAGCAGGCTAACAATTGGGAAACTTTTCCTGTTCTGTATTAGGTGGCACTCCCCCCTCCCAAGAGCTTAGGAGCACTCCTGGAACTGTCATTGTTTGTGGAGTCCCAGGTGGTCTCCATGGCAAAGGGTACCTACAACCAATCTCAGCAGGTAAGTCCACTGTACCCTTTTCTAGACAACAAAAGCTTGGCCACTGTGACTCACGAGCAGCTCACCTTACTCTCCTGCAATTTATACTGCCTTAGCAGAATTCAGCTTCAGCTTATTGGCCCTCATCCAGCAAGCCACTATGCCCAGTTGGGCTGCAATAGAGTTGCAGTCTTTGACTGGCTAAGCAAGCATAGGCAAACTTGGCCCTCCAGAAGTTTTGGGACTACAACTCCCATCATCCTTAACCACTGGTCCTGTTAGCTAGGGATGATGGGAGTTGTAGTCCCAAAACATCTGGAGGGCCGAGTTTGCCTATGCCTGGGCTAAAGAGTGCTGCTGGTGGTGGAAGTAAGCATGCAGCGTTTGCAAAACCATTTTCCTCACAGGAGTGATTTGCAGAAACACTCTCATGGCTAAAAATCACAGCATGGTAAGTGACCCTGAATAAATCATTTGTCCTTCACTAGACTGATCTGATCTACAACGTATGCACAACTCTTATTTATATCAGTTGCACGTGCTAAAAAAATATTTGAAAGGAGCCCCCTTAAGGGCAAAATCAGCTTTCATTTGTGTCTGTAGGCACCATAGTCACTGAAACACCCAGTGAAAATCACTTACACAATATATCCATCCCAATAGTAGGATGGAAATCAGGGAGATATTTATGGAATTCCCACAACGTCCATTCATATAATAGGAGAAAATAATGGTCTTATTAACTCTGACATCAAAAGTAGTGTGTGTTTTCTTTTTCCATTAGTTTTTGGCACTCAGTTGCAGGCATTAGACTTCAGTACAAGAAGCCATAGGATTCATAACACTTATCAAACCATTTGCATTATATTCACTTTCAAATCCCAGTGATGTTAATTTTGTTGACAAGCAGTACATGTAGGAATAGGTGGTGGGGTTTTTTAATGTTAGACTAAGGTCTAGCTTTTGGCTGTTTTTGCCTGCCTTGCTTGCATAATCCTAAAGGTCTAATGTTATTTAATTTTAAGTAAATGGTAGAAGATTACACACACAGAGAGTAATAATACAACTTTCCTATAGGGAGGAATGAAGCATGTGTTTGCTTCAGGGAGTTTACAGTGACAGGATTTATCACAAGTTTTTTGAACCAGATAATTATGTTTGATAGCACATCTGGCAGCATCATAAAAACTTGAAATCCTAAGCTATTACACAGGAATTACTTTTGTAAATCATTTATGAATATTACCGATGTAAGCCTATTCTGCGTGTAGAAACAGTGACTCAAGGACAAAGAAGATGACAATGATTTCCCTTTGTCTTCGGGGCTCAACTGACTGTGTAACTGGCTCATCCTTTAAAGTCTGAGGTGCTTAATAAGCAGTTGAAAATAAGTGGATGCAACTCAAGACTAGTTTTCGTTATGCCCTAAAATATGCAACAAGGACACATAATTGATAGACAAAGCAGGTGGCAGGCATCCCCTTTCCCCGTGGCATATCTTAAGTAAAACTTCGCTTTAAAGTGCCGCATTGAATTCTCACTGTAAAGCACACCTGAACATACAACAGGAAAACATATCATTAAAATTAATTATGACCGAAAGCCTTTACCCAAAGAGATCTGTGTAATCTATAATATTCACTTTCACTCCCAAAAAGGGAGCTTTGTGTTCAAACTATTAAGAAATATTGCCTACACTTCAGTGGAGAGATTTGTAATTGCTCAGATGTTTGCATGGGTCCGTCACACACACAGGGAGCTAATGAATGTACTACGAAGTGTGTGTGAATCGTCTCTTTCTATTAAAATGAATGAGAAAGTCATTCTAGAATGAGGGCCACCAAGCTTCCATGAAAGTCTGACTCAAAACAGATCACTGGACTGGGGATTTGAAGTGTGGAAAGGTACTGAGACTATTTTTTAGCTACAACAGACGGCTGCCTATTGGTGGGTTCATTAATGGTCTGCTGACTATGGGTGGTTTCATTCATACCTACAAGATGAAAACTGAGATGCAGTGATGGGCAAGTATCCATCATTGCAAAGGATATGTTTTTTGAATATAGAATTTTAAAACAGAAGGTAAAATTTTAATATCTTACATGAAATAAACATCACCAAATCTAGATATGATAAGGAAAGCATTAATAACTTAAATCACATCATAAATCACCATTTAAACAAAAATTAACACTCAACAGATCCCCATATCATAAATATGGATCTGTCCAATATGGGGGAAAGAGGGGAAAGAAAAACCTAGCTTTATTCAACCATTGTTCACAATTTCATGAAACAGTACCGATCCAACAATCGCTGACCTTCCTCAACAGTCTTAATAATAACCAATCTAAAAGGAAGCTCCCATTGTGAAGAGAAATGTGGCATCCCTAGAGAGTCAGTGGACCAGACAAGGTGAGTGAGGGACGAGTGGGATGGAATATCACCAGGACCTCAGCTGTATATATTGAACCTACCTGAAACTCAGTCCAAAGGGTGTTCAGTTGATAAGGAGAGGAAGTCAACATTAGTTCAATGATGGTGGGCAAGGTGGAAATTTTAGGTGCCGTATTCAAACAAATACCTCCTCCAAAATCACTGGCTATCATATGAAGGCTTATTTTTATTTTCTAAATGCTGTGTTTGCATAAATTCTGCCTGTTTCTGAATTTTCCACATCCATTCTAACACACCCAGATATAAGATATGACTAATGATTTTTTTTTAAGCAGCAGCACCATTTTCACAGACTGAGCCAATATGACCCATGTCCTACTGATCACAAGAGGCCTAATTTTTCAAGTCCTCTCCTACATTATCTTCCCCTTTGCTTGCATCTTACTCAGAAAACTACCGTTTCATTTTTTTAAACGAAACATGGATTTATATGAGTCTAAAAATGTGATGGGTAGGATGAGGGCAACCAGGCCCCCTAGAATCATAGAATCATAGAGTTGGAAGAGACCACAAGGGCCATCGAGTCCAACCCCCTGCCAAGCAGGAAACACCATGAGAGCACTCCTGACATATGGTTGTCAAGCCTCTGCTTAAAGACCTCCAAAGAAGGAGACTCCACCACACTCCTTGGCAGCAAATTCCACTGTCGAACAGCTCTTACTGTCAGGAAGTTCTTCCTAATGTTTAGGTGGAATCTTCTTTCTTGTAGTTTGGATCCATTGCTCTGTGTCCGCTTCTCTGGAGCAGCAGAAAACAACCTTTCTCCCTCCTCTATGTGACATCCTTTTATATATTTGAACATGGCTATCATATCACCCCTTAGCCTCCTCTTCTCCAGGCTAAACATGCCCAGCTCCCTTAGCCGTTCCTCATAAGGCATCGTTTCCAGGCCTTTGACCATTTTGGTTGCCCTGCTCTGGACACGTTCCAGTTTGTCAGTGTCCTTCTTGAACTGTGGTGCCCAGAACTGGACACAGTACTCCAGGTGAGGTCTGACCAGAGCAGAATACAGTGGCACTATTACTTCCCTTGATCTAGATGCTATACTCCTATTGATGCAGCCCAGAATTGCATTGGCTTTTTTAGCTGCCGCGTCACACTGTTGGCTCATGTCTAGTTTGTGGTCAACCAAGACTCCTAGATCCTTTTCACATGTAGTGCTCTCAAGCCAGGTGTCACCCATCTTGTATTTGTGCCTCTCATTTTTTTTGCCCAAGTGCAATACTTTACATTTCTCCCTGTTAAAATTCATCTTGTTTGTTTTGGCCCAGTTCTCTAATCTGTCAAGGTCGTTTTGAAGTGTGATCCTGTCCTCTGGGGTGTTAGCCACCCCTCCCAGTTTGGTGTCATCTGCAAATTTGATCAGGATGCCCTTGAGTCCATCATCCAAGTTGTTGATAAAGATGTTGAATAAGACCGGGCCCAAGACAGAACCCTGTGGCACCCCACTAGTCACTCTTCTCCAGGATGAAGAGGAACCATTGATGAGCACCCTTTGGGTTCGGTCAGTCAGCCAGTTACAAATCCACTGAGTGGTAGCATAGTCAAGACCGCATTTTACCAGCTTCTTTACAAGAATATCATGGGGCACCTTGTCAAATGCCTTGCTGAAATCAAGGTAGGCTACATCCACTGTGTTCCCTTCATCTACCAGGGTTGTAATTCTGTGTACTTATTTTCAAACCTGCTTTGGTTAGAAAGAGTTTTATTCCAAAAGAAGCACAGTGTTCCATCATGCATACTACTGAATAAACCAGGAGGTTGATAGATACCAGCCTTTGCTTTGTTAGTGCTCTTCTTGGCCAACTAATCATTCTGGAATACTAATGTTCAATCTGACCACAGTGTTTCTTTTATTACTTTAACATTAATTGATAGCTCACCTTTATGAAAAGGTAATATTTTTCCTCCTATCGACCTTTATAACATTTTGACCAACCTCATAATTATTAAGTATTTTTCTAATGTTAACGTGAGATAAAAACAGAAGTTAAGTCATAAAGGTTGAGGTTAAGAAGTCAAACCCATTAGTATAATCGGTGGAACTAAATCTCCACCACAGATCTGTTTCTGTAGGCCACTTATGCTTCTAAAATTAATCTACTCAAAAGCGCTTGGAGATGACTTGTGATAAGGCTTCTATTATTTGTCTGAATGATCAATGGGCTGAGATATCAGCAGGCTGCCCTTTCTATAGCCAGACATTGCATCGGAAAAAGAGGAAGCTTCACTCTGAACTTATACAGCAGGCATATAAATTTATAGAAATTAATTAAGAGAACAAACTAGTAACATGAATGTACTCCCACAATCGACTGTATATCTCAGGCATAGGCAAACTCGGCCCTCCAGATGTTTTGGGACTACAACTCCCATCATCCCTAGCTACAAGACCCGTGGTCAGGGATGGTGGAAGTTGTAGTCCCAACATCTGGAGGGCCGAGTTTGCCTATGCCTGGTGTATCTGCTTGTGTAGAAATCGTGGTCTAAGATAACCATGGAGAAATCATGGTGGGACCATGTCAGCCTTCGTAAGACCAAAGCCCACTGATAACCTTTCTCTAAAGACAATACATCATGGGGCAAGGAATAACAAGGTCACAAGTAATGCAGGCAACCATACAACCCATTCAAACTCACTGATGCTAATTCTCTGGTTATTTAGGAACATAGCAGGCTGCCTTATCATCCTGCTCAGTATTGTAAACACCGACTGGCAGTAGCTTTCCAGGATTTCAGACTCAGCCCTACCTGAAGATGCCAGGGAACCTGGGACCTTCTGAATGCAAAGCAGGTTCTCTCTGACAGAGCCACACTGCCTTTCTTTTTCCTTCCGGCACTTGCCAAGGCAATGAAGGAGGCAAAGGGGAGAACCTGTTCCCCTAAATCATTTCTACCAGCAAAATTGCTTCAGGATTAACAAAAGGATATATTATAGGCTCAGATTCTAGTGCCCTGGAGTCACTTTTACTAATAAACAAAGATGTGGCTTTTCAGGCAGAGCTGCTCAAAGCCTAAGCAATGGACTGCTGCATATCGTTATGCGGTAGGTAATTTGGTGCCATCCCACTTTTGTTGAACTACACCTCATATTAGGCCCAGCCAGCATGGCTGATGTTCAGGAATGGTGGGAGTTAACAGTTCAGCAACATTTGTAGGGCACAACACTGGTGCCCTCATAAGAGCTTCTTCTTTAAACCCATCCCCTCCAAAACAAGCTAGTAGGGAGCCTCCTTTCAAGCAATATAAAATGTCGTGATACTGTGCTGTCTCGGTCTACTAGATTATATACATTTACTGGAAACAGGGCATCATTCTTTTGAAAAGCAGCATTAATTAACTTTTACAGAATTAATGCGACTAGGACTGCTGGGCTTGATGCTTTGTGCCCAATGTGGTTGGGAATGTTAGACTAGGACCAGGAGATCCCAGTTCGAATCTCCATTCATCCATGAACTTCATTCAGTGTATTTAGACAAGTCAGTTTCCTTCAGTTTACTTTGCCTCACAGGTTTGTTGTGAGGTTCATATTATTTATTTATCTTTAAATAGTTGTAGCCCGTCTTTCCTCATGGTTTCCAGGTGGCTTACAGAAATAGTAAAAACAAAAACTAAAAAAAAAGCACAAATAAAAACAGCAATATATTAAAGGAACAAGAAAAACAACAGCCAAAGCTGGCAATAACAATTTCAAAGCAGCTGCGGAGGCACTAAACATCATGAAAATGCAACGTAAAAAGTTCAGAAGGGTGCCGCATGATTATGATTGGCAAGCAATTTTTTTAAAAAACCGCTTCAAAGCGGTTTTGGAAATAAGAAGGAGTTCATGCTATCATGGAAGGCCAACAAGCAGAAAAGTAATAAATATATCAGAATAAATCTGCAGGCTAAGCAAGGGTTATCTGAATAAGCAGACACCATCACACCTACAGAACAACATACCCTATTGTTTTGCTTTTTGATGGATTCCTAGGCCAAAGCATCTATTGCACGAGTTTTGAGAAATGAAACATAAAATTTCAAATAGATACACATGGCCGCCTTCTGTAAATTGTTTTTTTAAAAAAAATAAGATTAACAACAAGCCAACTTGCATGACCTTCAATGCAGAAAGCATGAAAGAAGAATCAGAACTTACTTGCTGGTGATGGGGTGCTGCAGCCGCTGGTTGGCGGGTTGCCTTGAATGCCATGGAGAGTCGAAAGGGAGAGTCCACCAATGACAGGAGGGAAAAGTAATGGGTACGGCGGAGCTGGATAATGAGTCATATGTCCATTGACAGTTGGTACAGGACACGTACGGCTGCTGGTAGACATGGTAATGCCTCAAAACAGTGGAATGCTCAGGACCATTACTCCGCAGAAGAAAGGAAGAAGGGTATCAAGTCCGGCGATGCAGCATGAGAAAGTAACTCATCAGATGATTCCCGTTTTTTCCTCACTGCTGAATTCTTCCAGTCATCTTCCTGGTACATTCCTGCTGTGATGGCAAATCTCTCTCGAGCTTCTTCTTTTTTTGGAAAATATATATATATGCGATCACATATAGGAGACTGTTCAGTTCCTGTGTCACACCCTTTTTTCTTCTTCCTGGAGTGGAAGTTTCACTCTACAGGTGGTGGCTGAAGTATCCTGCAGCAAGAGGAAGGAGGAAACAACCAGAAATAAATAAGAAAGCCTAGCAACTTTGCAAATTAATCCCTTGATTAATTCATTTCCATGAGCTGCTGAATTAGGCCAGCAGACCCTTGAGTGAAAGGATAAAGAAAAAAAAAATTTTGAATTAGGCACGATCGGGGAAGGCGCAAACAGGAAGTCCGTCTCCCCTTCTTATAAATAATCTAAAGCAAGGACTAGCTAACTAAGGTCGAGAGAATTTCTTCTTCTTTATTGGGTAAAAGACATTAATTTCACGATTTGGCAGTGTAAGTAATTTCACTGGAGGATAAGAGCTAATTTTGAGAGCTGAAGTGCCACCCCCCCGGAACCGGGAGTGATCCGCGAGAGAGCCTGTTGAGGAGATATAGAAGAGTTTGACAGCTGTCAAATTAGCTGTCAAGAAGGAAAAAGAGAACTTTGTTTCTGCTATCTCTGCTGGATATATTTGCTACAATTTGGTTATATTTTGTTGAAAACAAGGAAGAACTGATACAAACTAACTTGATTTTTGGATTTGAACTGGAAGGAAGATAAAGTAACCAAAATCCCTCTAGAGGGGATTTTGGGACATTACAAGAATGGCTGAAGGAGGAAAAATTCAAGCTAAATTGGACAGAGTGTTTCTTCTCTTGGGAAAGTTACAAGGCCAAATTGATGTTTTGGCTACAAATGTTGCAACTCTGGACTTAACAGTAAACAAATCCATTGAATTTGATAAGGACTTGACTCATGAAGTCCATGCAGCTGGACAAGAAGAGAAACTTGAAAGATTTGAGAGTGTGGAGTAAGAGTTATATGTTGTTTCTGAGGAAAAGGAAGGAGGAGATGTAATGTTGCAGATGACAAAGGAGAGCCAGACGCCTGACATGATGGCTACAAAGGAAAATAAGTACTGGATGATGAAAATCTGTTTTGAATTGAAGATTGAAGAATGGAGAGATCTCCTTATGTGGAGATCTGAAGACCTATGGATTGCAAATTTGATTAAGGTGAAAGTTGGAGCTTTTGGGACATTTGGACTTAAAAGGAGTAAGAAACAAGATTCAGGCTCCACTTTTAAGTATGGAGGTCTGGCTGGAAGAAATATGGACCCTATCGGGACAGAGCTTCTCCGAGATCTGGTGTTTAATATTAAGGACTACCAAAAAAAACCGGCAGAGAGGAATTGAGAGAGAATTAAGAGCCTCGGACGTGAGGTCTCCAGGCTGATAGTAGACTAAGACTGATGGACATTTGTTGGGGATTGAAACCGGGAAGGGGGGGGGTTGGGAATCCAAAGGGTGCAGAATAATAATCTGTTTTTTTTATTTTGTTTTGTTATTAGTATGAAAATTGGGGAATTCGTGGAAGGGAATTTGGGTCAACTTTAGAAAAAAGTTTTAAGAATGAGCACTGATGTTTAAATACTGATGTTTATAAGTTAAAATTGGTTGTTGTTTTTAAATGAATTAAATATAAAAAGGTCAAAAATTGGGGACAAGAACTTGTTGAATTAACAATTTGAATTGGAATATAAGAAGGGGAGGTGTGGGGAAGTCAGGGAAATATGTTATTGAAAATAGGGATTGTAAACTTTATGTGTTTTTAACTTTTTTGTTTTTTCTTTTTGATTTTTTAATGGAAAAACTCAATAAATATCTTTTTTTAAAAAAAGAAAGGGAAGGAGAAAAAACATTCTCCACACAGGTGATTCCATTAATTCTATGAACTGAGATGTGTAAAATGTTACTCAAGTCACTCAGCGTTTCATGACCGCTGAGTGCATCCAGTTCTCCTTAGGCTGTTGGAGTCCCCTCTAGAATTCTCCCCTCAAAAGTATTGATATTTCTACCAAAAAGACACCACACTAAAACACCACTACAGTGGTACCTCAGGTTAAGTACTTAATTCGTTCCGGAGGTCCGTACTTAACCTGAAACTGTTCTTAACCTGAAGCACCACTTTAGCTAATGGGGTCTCCTGCTGCTGCTGCGCTGCCGGAGCACGATTTCTGTTCTCATCCTGAAGCAAAGTTCTTAACCTGAAGCACTATTTCTGGGTTAGCAGAGTCTGTAACCTGAAGCGTATGTAACCCGAAGCGTATGTAACCTGAGGTACCACTGTATGTCATATTTTCCTCTTGGCATGGTGGGACCAATGTAAACCTAAAAGAAAAAATCTGCACAAATAAAAGGCAGATCCTATCCCACAAAGAGGTCACACATACACTGGCCTCAGCCCAGTACACCTGAAGGAGGGTCTCCACCCCCATTGTTCTGCCCAGACACTGAGGTCCAGCTCCGAGGGCCTTCTGGCGGTTCCCTCGCTGCGAGAAATGAGGTTCTAGGGAACCAGGCAGAGGGCCTTCTTGGCAGTGGCACCCTCCCTGTGGAACGCCCTCCCCTCAGATGTCAAGGAAATAAACAACTTCCTGACTTTTAGAAGACATCTGAAGGCAGCCCTGTTTAGGGAAGTTTTTAATGTCTGATGTTTTATTGTATTTTTAATATTCTGTTGGGAGCCACCCAGAGTGGCTGGGGAAACCCAGCCAGATGGGTGGGGTATAAATAATAATAATAATTGTTGTTGTTGTTAGTTGTATCATCAACAACCACTATTACCACTGATACTTCATTCTGTTTCCTCTCCCTGTTTGTTTGTTTGTTTGTTTGTTTGTTTGTTTTTGTCCCCACAGCAGTCAGGTAGCATTCCATGGCCTCTGAGCATGGTCATTCTTCCTTGGTCTGCTTCTGAGTCAATAAATAAATTATAAAAACCCTGTAGGGTTTGCTTGACTAATGATAAACCAAAACTATCTTGCAAATCTTGGGGTTCCCCTGAGTCTGCTGATGCCTGCCCACTGGTGCCATTTTGACTACATAAGCAATGACACTCATCTCTGAACATCAGCACAAAGAGCATACAATAACATAAAGCACTGATCACACCCCACTTGGGATATTATTTCAAACATGAAAGCTGTGAACCAATTCTCAGAGTCATTTGACAGCCAATCCTTCTTCCCAGGGATCTCTGCTAATTGTAGCTTTGTGAGGGGAGCAGAGGTCTCCTAACGACTCTCAGCACCTTTAACAAACTATAACTCCCAATATTAGGGGAAGCCATGGTGGTTAAAAGAGTTATGATATCACTTTAAATGTATGGTGCAGATGAGGTCTAGCTGAAATATTCACAGGGATAGAAGTTTCAGTGAAACAAAAACAGCAGCAAATCAGCTCTGCAACAATAAAACCAAATGAGAAATTAGGTGATGATGGCCAAACATCCGAATGTAAAAATTCTGTATTTTGTTTCATTTTTCCTTTTCATCAAACTGAAGTGCGATGAATGCTCTGTGTGTGTTTTCAATCTATGGTGCTTAAAAAGAGGGCCTGTTAGGATCGAAACCTAATTTTTTCTCCTAAGATTGTCAATTTGTCCCCCCTCTAAAGCATCAGCAAGCACCACCCTGGAAATGAGAAATAGATTAGATAGCAACAGGAACTCAAATGAGCAGTAATAACAAATTAATGTGAATCTGCCTCCCTGCCTGCCAAGTTACATAGATGCAGAGTGTTCCTCAGTCGGGAAAAGTACCAAAGGTTATTAGCTGCATTAAGTCCAGTAATGCTGTCTGTGGAGCTCTTCACATTTATAGATACAGCTGAAGTATACAATTATCTTCTACAGATTCTAGAGCCCAGTAATCATGTAATGATGCAGGCGTATCTTTAGGATTAATGGAGGCCCAACAGATGCTCAAGGAAGCTCACTAGCCCTATTCAGTTGTTACTTGCTCATACAATTAATGCTAATATGAGGGGAAGAGAGAGCAAGAGGCCTTGCCTCACTGTTGGGTCTTCACTAGCCTTGCCTCCCCATTGTCCACACGCTGGGGCAGAATGTGAGGTGAGATCCCAGGGACTCCAGCAGACTTCCAAGCCAGACTTCCAAACAGCAAGCAATGTGAGAGCCAAGATAGGCAGGTTAACCAGGTTGATCAGCCAGATAAGCAGGCACGGTTCTAGGAAGACAAGCAGGCCGGGTGCCAAGAGGGGTCAGAAGGAAAGGGCAACCAGAGATGAAGTGGAGGATTAAACCAGCAGCACCTGCTACCTGGAGAACTTGAACTTCAGGTGCATGCCTGGATTACCTAGGATGCATATTAAACAGTTCCATACCCACCAGCGTTTCTCCAATGAAAATAGGGATGCCCTATTCCACAAGAATAAGAATAAATTTATTATTTATACCTTGCCTATTTGACTGGGTTGCCCCAGCCACTCTGGGCAGATTCCAACATATATGAAAACATAATTTTTTTAAAAAAAAAAACTTCCCCACACAGGGCTGCCTTCAGGTGTCTTCTAAAGGTTGTATAGTTACTTATCTCCTTCGCTCGGTGGGGGTGGTGTCACATAACCATACCCTCCAACATTTCTCCGATGAAAATAGATACGTCCTAAGGAAAAGCTTTTGAATTATGGTGCTGGAGGAGACTCTTGAGAGTCCCATGGACTGCAAGAAGATCAAACCTATCCATTCTGAAGGAAATCAGCCCTGAGTGCTCACTGGAAGGACAGATCCTGAAGCTGAGGCTCCAATACTTTGGCCACCTCATGAGAAGAGAAGACTCCCTGGAAAAGACCCTGGTGTTGGGAAAGATGGAGGGCACAAGGAGAAGGGGACAACAGAGGACGAGATGGTAGGACAGTGTTCTCGAAGCTACCAGCATGAGTTTGACCAAACTGCGGGAGGCAGTGGAAGACAGGAGTGCCTGGCGTGCTCTGGTTCCATGGGGTCACGAAGAGTCAGACACGACTAAACAACAACAAGGAAAAAGCAGGACATTCTGGGATCAAATCAGAAACCAGGACAGCTTCTGTAAATCCAGGATTGTCCCTGGAAAATAGGGACAATTGGAGGGTCTGCAGTCCTAGCAGCTGGTCAGTGAAAACATGTGGGGTTAAGCCTGTTCACTAAAACAAGGCCAGAGAGGTCCAGCTAAACAACAGAATTCTAAAAAGGTGCCTGTTGTCTACCTTTGAGGGGCAGATGAGAAAACTATTGATGGATCCTCCTGGCAACTAAAGAGTAGTAGGAGACTTAACAATTTAAAATGTTGATTGGTAGCATCATTAAATCAATGAGACTGAGATGACAACCTACACACATTCAAAACAAATGAAGAGAGTGGGGTAAATCTACATATAAAGCAATTTCACTTGATAATAGAAATGAAATGATCCTTGCTAACTTGGCATAGGAGAAGGCCATGCTCTAACCATAATTTCACCACACCTTGGTACCTAAAAAGCGAAGCAGGTATGTGGTGGAAAGATAGCATACCAAACAAAGTCATATCTACATTCAGTGCAGTTGCCCGGTTAAGAAATGTGGCTTGTGGCATTTAATCAATGAAATTTACATCAAGGTCACCTATTCTGAATGATCAAGAAGTCCTGAAATAAATAAAAAATGCTGCTTGTGAAACAATCATATTTCCAACTGCATTTCTGTTAGCCACAAACATGCAGAGCTAAGCACAAATTATCAAAATGTGCATAGCCAGTGGCTTTTTCAGCCACTTCAGAGGGAGGAGAAATGTCCCTGGGTTATGATCTATGCAGGCAGCACCTCCTGCACATCTGAATTTTTAAAATATTGTCTCTCTTTCCTTTTCTCCACATTCAGTACAAAGCACCAAGGTAGCATGTTTTAAACTTGTGCTGTCAAAGCACAAATAAGAGATCAAAAGAGATGATCTCAAATTCTTACCTGTGTTAAGATATAATTCAAAAAAGGCTTCTCAAATTTACAACTAATTGGAGAACCCCTCTTGAAAGCAAGCGCTAACACGGCATGATTAACAGCAGTCTGCCCCAGCAGTTGCTTATGTTCAGCAGTCAGCATGTGAATGCTTCCCACTTCTGCGCTATGTGGAATGAGGGAAATGGAAATCAGACTATGAGTAGACTTTTGTACTTACCCTTCGTCAGTATTGGATACACAATCAAGTCTTAAAGTGGAAGAAAACCACACTAAGGAGAATGTTTCCGGACCCCCTCCCCTTACAGTCTCCAAAATGGAAAGTGCAAGAAGGCTTAGATTCAGGACCTAGCATGGATGGGCAGATGCCAGGTCCCAGGAAGGCCAATGAGAAAGACATCAGACACCAACATTCCCTTTTCTTTCCTTTTAAATTTTTACTAGGGCAGTGCCTGCAGCTGCCCACCATTTTCATCACCCCAGAATGCCTCTGGATTCTGCTACGTCAGAGTCCAGATTCATTCTGGGGGAAAGAAGGTGGCAGTCAGCTACCACCCAAGTAAAAATATAAAAGAAAGGACTCCTGCTTATTGCACCTCGTAAGCTTACTGGAATAGGGGACTGTGTGGTCCCAGGGGTCACCATTCTTATGGTCACCTCAAACCTGGTGCTGACTTTGGGTGCAAGCAGTTTCTACCAAATATACAAGCTCTTCTCCGTAACTCTTTCCACACTAATCACAAATGCTGGAGTGCAACATTCGCAGACTGACTTGTTTTCTAGGTGCAGAATGAATAGGCCTACCTCTTCAATTCAGAATTAAGACATCATTTCATTCTGTGATAAGTAAGGAAGTGAGAATGAAAGAGGCGACTGTGAGTATACATAAGTTTACTTACCAGGGTTCTGGCATAGAGGGGAGGGTTGTTCGTTTCTGTATGTCTTGTTATAGTAAGTTTCAATTTTTTTACTTTATACAGTATGCATATCATAGAAAAAACAATTATATATTTTTAAAAAGTAATTAAGTAGCAAATGTCTTCCCCTCTCACCTGGTGACACCAGTGTCTCCGGAGTCTGAGTGGTTCAAATTTCAAAAGAGGCTTGCTCCACCCAAAAAGTCGATCCTTCTGCCTGGTCTACAAGGTTAAAAAAAAAGGGTAAACCAGATCAGTTTAAAGACTTGCATCTCTGAAGACATGAATTGTTGTGTTTGGGCTGGAACAGTAGAGTATCCAGAATGCCATAATGATGCAGAAATCTTGGGACACAGACCTGACTGGCCCCAACTTATGGGAAAGGCTGAACAGCTCCTCTCTCTATACTCCTCCACACCATCTCCCTCAACCAGACATCCATCCTACCTATTGGACCTTATTGGCCCTCATCCAACCTATTATAACCAGATCCAAGCACTGAGTCAGCACTTTTACAACCTTGCTAGACTCTGATGACTAATAGAACCTGGGTTACTTATTAACATCTGCTGCTTTCTGGTCCAGTTTGGCATGATGCTCTATTTGTTCTTCTCAAGAGTTGTTTCAGACTAGACTTACTTCAGCACTGTCAAAAGACAAAGTCACAAGTGACATCTCACTTAGGTCAAGAGGCAATGATTACTCTTTGGGGACATAAAAAGTGGATTGCGTAACTGAATAAACTTCCTACAGTTGTAAGCACACTTCCGCCAAAGAACATTATATTGAATTAAATGGGGCTTTTTACAAGGGTTGTAATAGCGGCGTAAGAACAATTGCTCGAGAACATAAATTACTCATGGAAGCTGTGAGATCTATTTCTCTGGAGGTTTAAAATGACAGGCATGGCTAAGTGTCTGCCATAAAGTTAAGTATACAGCCCACTTCTCTGGAGCAAGGGGAATGGCCTAATGTTCCCTTCCATCAGTATTGCTATGATCCTGGGGAGTTACAGATTCCAGTTCTGGGGAATTGTAGGTGGATGTGGGCTAAATTTAAATGATACTGTGCCTCCACAGATATCTCTGAAAATAAAGACGAGCAGCATAGATGGCAGCAAATGACTATAAATTAAATTAATAAACTCCTTGAGGAGCAGCAAACGAGCTGTTCTTTTCCACACCACTGCACCAAAGATGGTTCTGAATGTAATGTTATTTTCCAGGAGATTTTATGCATAATTTATATAAAAGTGTAGTAACGGAGAAACAACAACAAAATAAAAACCCAAAAGCAAAATGGGAGGAGACGGACACGACACTAGTGACTCGTATATATTTTTCGCCAACAAGAAAGCAGCAAAATATTAGTACTCTTCTTCAATATTTCCATAAAACCAGGGAAACATAGACAAAGGGCGTACAATACGCTATTTCAACTGGTAAATGTTTCTACTGTGTTTTGAAGCTGGTAATCTCTTCCCCCATTCCCATTCTCTCTGATGCAGTGCCTCACTGCAAGAGGCTGATTCAGCGGAAAGTAAGTCCAGACAGTAAAAGGAGAAGAGGGCATGGCGTCTGTGAGGAAAATGAGGCTTGAATACAGCCTGGGCTTCTGCAGAAGGTTGGTGCTGCGTCAACTGGCGCAAGTCAGCGAGTGCAGAAGACACTGCATTCCTAGTTGGTCTCCTGTGGATTAGCTGGACTATTGCCCTTGCTACCTGGTACTCAAAAATAGTCTCTACATTTCAGATCTTTGTACTCAAAGACACAGAAGGCTATAAATAGGAGAATGGTGACGAACCACTCCTTGCATGACTGTTCTCACACGAGTAATTTGAAGCCCTAACTAGAAAGAGAATATTTAAAAATTCCTTCCACCTTAGAGACCAACAAAGTTTGTTATTGGTATGAGCTTTCGTGTGCATGCACACTTCTTCAGATACCATGAAAGAAAGATAATGTAGAGAAGGGATGGGGAACATCTGACCCATGGACCAACCTGGGCCCACCAGAGGGCCATTTCCCCCAAACTGGCCCATCAGCTGATGGCACTGGTGATGTCAGCTGATGGACAAGAGGGCAGTGTTTAATCTTGGATTGGCTGTGTGATCCTGTTCCCAGTAGGGAATAAGACCACACAGCCAAGGCAGCAGGATTTAATCCATTCATCATCTCCATCCCTGTGCAAAAGTGCTATTTGAAGCAGCTCACATGCAAGAGAATCACTTCAAAGAGGCTTTTGGAAATGCTTTAAGGCACCCCCAGTGCTGCTTGCTCAGATGGGAGAGCGGGGGCAAGTCTTCCCCCTCCTCCTTTAAGTCCCTTTTAAGTTTTAAAAGAGAAGCGTAGGGAGACTCAAAAAAGGCTTTGCAGGTCTCCTCCCACATCACTTTTAAGTCTTCAAGATTGAAGACTCAAAGGGAATGGGGGAGACTCGCAATGCCTTGACAGTCCGTTCCCCCTCCACCTTTAAGTCCCCAGTCTTGAAGACTTAAAAGGGAAGTGCAGGAAGACTTGGGAAAGGTTTTGCAAGTCTCCTCCGGCTTCCCTTTTAAGCTTCAGAGAATAGAGTGCAAGGGATTTTGACAAATGGGTGCCCCTGCTCTCCTGTCAAATTTGGTCCACAAGACAGATCCTGAAGGTAAAAAAAGCTTCCCCATTCCGGGCGTAGAGATTACCACTTTTTCTCCAGTGGCCACAATTTATCCCCAACAACCATGGCTATGATAGTTCACAATCAACTTTATGGAAACAGATGTGCCTTTTGTGGATAAACAATAAACCAAACAATATTTACGTTGTATTTAATGTTCCATGTGATGAAGAAATTATGTTGTCAGTTTCTCCACAAATCATATTTGATTCTGTGAGATTGCATAATGTTTTTATTGTTCAAAAAGAAGTAACTGGATAAGCTAATTATGGTGGGAAAGGGTAAAAAAAGGAACGGGGGTTGGATATTGTCCTTCAGAGTGTTATGTTTCCTTTATTAGCATAGCTCAATGAAACTAAACAGAAAGAGCAATCTAATAACAAACATTCTTTGAGGGCTGTTAAGGGAGCAGAAGGACATCCAGTTATTGTTCAGCCCATCCCATTGGTCCATATATGGCTCAAAAGGTACAATAGAAGGAAACAGGAAACTGAATGGTCCATCTGCATTATCTTATTAGCGGCTAATGGATATCTGAGAGGAACACACATCTAATTCTGAAAGGTCTGTACCAATCTCCTAAGTAATAACTCCTAATTAGCAGATTCTGTTTATAGATGGAACTTAACATACCCTTTTGTCTCAAAGAGATGCAGGCATCTGGAAGGAGATATGTGCTTCTTGAAGAAAAAATAACAAGTGGGTATTTTTCTCGTTCTCAAATAAAAGCTACTATAAATAACCAAAACAAAATCTCAGGCTAAAAGGAGAGAATGTGCATTTGAACTAAGACTACAAGGATCAAATGTGTACTAACTAGCCTGAAAGTTAGTACTTATACAAGGACTTAACATTTTTTTTAATAAGAAAACTGATGGTTTCATATTTTTTTAAGATGTCAAAATCATTTGTAATAAGCCCTATTACAAATCAGAACAAGAGCTGGTTTTAAATATGCTAAAAACCTCCCTTCTCGACCCTAATGCAACAGGGGTGGCCAACTCCCAAGAGACTGCGATCTACTCGCAGAGTTAAAAACTGGCAGTGATACCCCCTTTTGGGGGGTGCAGGGCAAAAATGTTTTTGTTTTGTTTTGTTTTGAGGAGCCAAAGTTGTTGAGCTTCTTTGAGGGGAGCCGGTGATCTATCAGTGATCTACCACAGATGTCCAGTAGATCACGATCTACCTGTTGGATGTGCCTGGATTATATGAATTAAAAGGGAGGCAACACCATGAATTATTTTACAGAAGGCAAGTCTGCAGTTCACATAGACTCCAAATGGATAAATTACCAAAGCAGAGGAGCATGTGCTAAATATTTTAAGTACACTTATATAATCAGGACTGATCCAATACATTCTGCTGCGTAAGGCGCGAGAGCAAATTCTGTCCCAATCTCAAGGCAGGACAGAAACTCTAATAACTGCTTCACAAAAATATAATAGTAGCAATAACAGTAACAACAATAATAAACAACCTCATGACAACCAAACCCAGCTACACTAGGCAGCTGCCCCACTCTACCTAATGGTTGGGCCAGCAGTTCTGATTCTGGCACTCTGACATGGTTACAGCAGTTTGGCATCTGTGAACCATGAAGCATCTTTGCAAGTACTAAGAAATTTATTTTTTGTTGAAATTATTGACACTTGCTAAGGTGGGTAGGTTTTTAAAAAATTTGCTTGCCTAAGATTAAAATCTTTCCAAAGTGCTTATGCTTCAAATTGATTGCATCACAGAAAACGGCATACTAAAAAATCAGCAAACCTAACATGAAAAATGACAGGCAAAATGACACTAATTTATCTGCATTTGCTCCTTAGCCCTAAGATATGCTGTGCCAGAAAAATACATACTTAACCATGTGACATCCAGACACAAAACATGAGGCTATACTTAAGCTGCAAAAATGCAATGATGAAGGCACACTCAGATGCTGATCAAGGATTTAATGACTGCTAATCAAAACAGTTTTTATACATAGATTTAATTTGTATTTGAAAATAATTTGAAAAGACAGAAGACTGAGATGTAAAGATGTGCTAAATCTCATAAAGTGGTTCTCGAACTTAATCCATTCCAGGAGTCCATTGGACTCCGAAAACCATTCAAAAACCAAGGTGCAGCCTCCAATTGGCTGCAGGAGCTTCCTGCACTCAATCGGAAGTCACGGACATTCAGCTTCTGAAAAAGGTCTGCAAACCAGAACACTCACTTCCAGGTTTGTGGCATTCGGGAGCCAATTTGTTCGGGAGCCAAGCCGTTCTAGTACCAAGGTACCACTGTACATGATAAAGCTAAGACGTAATGTACTCAATAATGGTCCAACATACACCATTCCACAAACAGCACAATGAGTCTGATGGTTTTATCCAATGAAGTTGTCCAATTTATGCAAGGGCTTCCACTTATGCAATAGAACTTTCCCTCTGCCTCCTCCCCAACACCCAAAACTGCTCTGGAGTTCCCCCAACTCCCACAAAGCAGATTTTGGGGAGGTGGGGCACATGAAGATAGGGTAAGATAGGATAGGAGAAGTTCCCTAGCTCAAGCAAAACTACTTGCTGAACTGGGACGCAGGTGGCGCTGTGGTCTAAACCACTGAGGCCCTTGGGCTTGCTGATCAGAAGGTTGACGGTTCGAATCCCCATGACGGAGTGAGCTCCCGTTGCTCTGTCCCAGCTCCTGCCAGCCTAGCAGTTCGAAAGCACAGCAGTGCAAGTAGATAAATAGGCACCGCTATGGCGGGAAGATAAACAGCATTTCCATGCGCTCTGGTTTCCGTCACAGTGTCTTGTTGTGCCAGAAGCAGTTTAGTCATGCTGGCCACATGATCCGGAAAGCTGTCTGTGGACAAATGCCGGCTCCCTCGGCCTGAAAGCGAGATGAGTGCCACAACCCCATAGTCGCCTTTGACTGGACAGAACCACCCAGGTGTCCTTCACCTTTACTGAAACCATCTTTCAGCCATCTTTCAGACGCCAATAGACAAGAATCAGAAATAGATCTAAAAATTAAAAATCAAAGTATTTATGTGCTTATAGAAGTACTGGGGAGGTAGGAGCAACCCTCTGCTTGCCCCCCAACCAATCAACTGTTCTGTTTTACTTTTCATAAACCCTCAAGAAGCATGCAAAGGACTCAGTTTCCTCAGAGGCCAGGTGGAGGAGCAGACAGAACCTTCTTCAAAGATGGGAGAGGACCATCAGGTGTCTTTTCCTTCCCCTATGCCTGTAAACTGAAGAAGGCACCACCAGCATACTGATGTTGTGAGCATCTTTTCCTGCCAGACTGAACCACAAGCGCCATGAAGCCCAGCAGAAGTTTGAAGCTTAATCCCCTTTATACCCTGCAGAAAAAGAAGCTGCCTGTCTCGCTACATCTTTGTCACATTACAAATTCTCGAGGGAAAAGGAGAGGAATTTGTTCTAAAGAGCAACCCTGTATACCCCATCCTACCCCCCAAAGTAAGCTTTTTCTCACTGCACAGGTGGCAGAGGGGTGAAGCGTGCAAGCCAAACTGAAGGCGGGGGGTGGGGGGGAGGTCTTGAAGCTCCCTAGCTCAAATTTGCTTTTGTATAGGCGTTGCTTCTCAATTGTAATAAGCGTGTATTTTTTAAAAAATAATCTTTATTGCATTTTAACAACAGAAACAAAAATCCGGTCATTCAACTTCTTATGTAGTTCTACCAGCGAATAATTTATCTTGAACAATAAGTTCACAGTTTCTTCAGTAAGCAACATTTTAAGTATTTCAAGGTCAGTCTCTAGTTCTCAGGATCTTATCTTTCCAGCTGGCTCTCACTCCTACAATAGTATCAAAGATCTCCCACTAGGGGGACACAGTTTCCATTTGTATCAATTTAAGTTACTTTTCTCCATCTTGAAAAACAGAAGAGGACGGAAGAAACTTTGTATTTTTACTGACTGTCAAGTCCATTCTGTCAAAAATATTTTAATATAGTTCTCCAAATGTCAAAGGCAGCCCGTTCCCAGGCTCAGAGCTGAGGTTTTTTAATTTCATAAAGCTTGTTAAATTTAAAAATTTCCCCCTGCTTCTTCAAAAGGGGGGTTTGCATTTTAAACAATGAATATTAAAACCTTTATCAAAACCTTTCAGGATTTTAGCTTGTAGGGTCTTTGTTTCGATCTATGTACAAAAAGCGGAAGGCGGACTTCCTATTTGAGCCTCCCCGCGTAGCTGCCAAATTAATTCTTTTTATATCCTCCAATTAAAATTAAAGTCCGATTTTGACCCTTTTTCTTTTAAAATCTTCCGATTTGTTCTACTCACGGGTAGTTGCTTTTGGGATCAAATTGTCCATAGGAAAAAGTCAGCGCTCTCCGGCAATGGCTGTGCGGCTTCACTCCGTGAAATAAGCAGTCTGTTCGCAGCACCGCGCCGCTCGCCCTATCTCGCTCCGGAGACCCGAAAAATCGAGTTCTCCCCGCGAGTAGGGGAGGCGCAAATGGTGCCCGCCGAACCCCAAGTTCACAGGCTTCACCCGCCTGTGATTTTTGGAGGGTCCCTGCTTTCGCCGCAGCGCGGGACCCAATCTCACGGAGCTAGTTCCTCTGGAGATCAGAGGAGCTCCGCCATTTGCCGATGGCGCCAACCCGGAAGTCTGTAATAAGCGTGTATTAAAGACAAAATGCTTTTCCATTCAACAGCCTTTTGGTAAGTAACTTTGCAGGAAGCGCACACACACACCAAACAGATGCACAAGCAGCTTGTGCATCCCTTTTTTCCATTCTGTGAGCAATGAACAGAGAGATGAGAAAGCTGAGAAGTTGCACATCTCCCCATCACGATGCTGGCTTGTGGGTTTGGGGAGTCTCCAGGAAAAGCGTCCCTAGTGGGTCTCCCTCAGGCCACATGATGGCTACTGTGGCAGGTTTTCCTCTAACCTGCCTCTTTCCTTAGGCAGTAGACAAGCAGAAGGAGCTTCAGATGCTTACTCACTCCCCCCCCCCGGCCTTCTTTCAAAATGGGGCATATATGGCAGGTATTCAGGGGTGCAGGGACGGCATGGAGCTTTGCAACTGACCGAGAAATGTGTCATGGTTGTGCCAAGCACTGCTCCTGCCAGTTGGTGGTGGCATACCCTCCAAGCGTCCCAATTTTCCAGAATCAGTCCACGAATTACAAAAGCCGTCCCGGCTTCTGATTTTATCCTGGGAGGTCCCTATTTCCCTTGCTAGCTCAGGGAGGAGGATGAGTCGGTGCTTGTCCTGACTGGCAGCAACGATGGCCCATTGGCTTTCCATGGCCATTGCTGCTGGCCTCCTCCCTTGGGCAGCTCATCTGTTTAACTTTTATATGTTATTATTATTCAATACGATTCTAATGATTGTTGAATGTTACTTTTTGATGTAGGTTGCCTATTTTAAAGTTATGTTTTATTATCACATTTTTGTATTGCATTAGATTGTTATAAGATGCACATTTTTTGTTTCTTCAGCTTGTAAACCGCCTTGAGTTTTGTAAGATAGAAAGACAGTATACAAATTAAAAATGATGATGATGATGATCACAGCTGCTGGAGAGAGAGGGCGAGAGGCTGCCACCGCCATGGCCCAGCTCCGTGTAATACACCAGCTCTGAAGGGCAGGCAGAGAGCAGGGCTGCTCTGGGTGGGAAGAAAGGGGGAGCAGAGCACAAGGGGTATGTATGTATGTATGTATGTATGTATGTATGTATGTATGTTTAAAATAAAGCTTTGTGTGTCTGTTCATATCTAATCTTGCCCCTTTCTAAAATTTATTTATTGGTGTCTGTTTTTCTTTTTTGTAAATCTACCGTAGAGTAGCTTAGCATCGAGATTAAGGGGTTTTCTCAGGACAGTGGAGAATGTGTGTGCTGTGTCCCGTTGGTGAAGTGTTGGTGGCACTCGCCCATCTTCTAATAGGAAAAGCTCTGTGGAGTGGGGAAGGGGGAACAAAAAATGGGGGGGGGGCAAGGAGGGTCAGTTGCAGGGAGTGAGAACGTCCCTATTTTCATCCAAGAAATGTTGGAGTGTATATGGTGGACCACCTTCCTACAAGGCTAGCAAACAATTGTGCATGCTGGTAACTGTTGTGGATTTCTTTGCAAGGCTTACTACAGTTCATCTAACTCTCGTTCCTTATTCCAGCAGGCACTTCACCATGTCAACAGCTGGTGCCAGCCCTGCCCCTTTACTGCACTGCCACAAAAGGGGAGAGATGAATTGCTTTCCTATAGTACGCAAAACCTGCAAGAAAGTCATGTGAGTACTTCAAGCCCTAGCCATGTTTGCAGGATGCACCAGACTGGGGACTTCACCACATTTAATTGGATTAAAGCAAAACAAAGTCATCCTGGACATTTTGCATCCTACTTAAAGGAAACAATAAACTTTCCCACATTAAGAACTTCATAAAAGAGTTTTATGGGAAGTATTTCGCCCTTTGCTTTGCAAGGGAAACTCTACTATGCAATCACTATCTACTAAGAAATATCTGTGCATCTTACACTGCCCCTAGCTCTTTCTGTTTGCATTCCATATTTCTTGGATTAGTCATCCATGGCCCAGCATAGTCTGGAAAGAAAAGATAAATGTACAGGTCAAGCGATGGGTTAACAATTTTACTGTTTGCAGAGCCCCAAGAAGTCAGATACAGCAGAGCTAGATTGTGTTTACGTAACGGATAAGTGGTGGATTTCCTGTGCAGTCACTTCCAAAAAACACCCTGCGAGGGAATGCACTATAATTACCTCAGCAGAGACCAGGCTATCTCCTTCTAACATACAAGGCTGTGATTTTACTGTATGGCTGCAATTAAGTAAACTGTAATACACACAGACAGGTCAATCTTGTTTTCTGAATTACATTGCTCCAGGAGTGGAGAACCTGAAGTCCCCCAGAAGTTGTTGAACTATAATTCCCATCATCCCTAACCATAAGCTATGCTAGGAAAGCAATGTTCTGAAAAGCACTTTCCTCTTCACCGCACTGGTACACAAAATCAGGGCCAAGTTGTGAGCCGAGTACATAGTAAATGAGACCATATGCAGGTCTTTGAACATATCTGCTAATCCCATGTGATTAATGTGTCTGATCGGTTGTGCAAATTGGCTTTGGTTTGCTAGGAAAGGTTGGCTGTCCAGTAAGAGCACATATGACTGCCAATAATTATGTATATCCAATAGTAGGCTATAGAGGAGGATCTTGGATTACATCTTGGGGGTGAGAGTGGGATCTGTAAAATTCAGCAGAAAACTTGGTTTATTAAAAGTGACAGAATTGATGGGTGAGATGTAGCCATCTAGATAGGAATATCCTTGTGCATCAAGTGCTCAAAGACAGACAATCAAGGAAGAGGTATGCCCCAGGGTGGAGCCAGTGTGGCAGTCTTGTCCCTTAAAAGACCTGGAGGCCTACATGGACCATCAACCTGTGCCTTTATATTATACATTTAGGCGGTTCTCAAGGGTTCTTTGTAGGTATCTCTCAAAGTTTTGGTTTAGTCCCTAATGAGCATGGGTCCCATTCTTTTCTGCTACCTGCTGGGGGCTGCCACTCACACAGAAACGAGGCAAGGACAATCTGGGAGAGAAGAAACGTCTAAACCTCAGAGCACAGTGCTGTCAAGCCTAGATCGCCTATTGAAACCCTTTCTAGAGATGAGTGTCTGGTGGTCTAGTCTCCTGGAATGGAGAGAATGGGTATGGGCAATTGACCCAGCTAAGGTGGATGAAGCCAGGCAGAATGTGAATACAGTTGTATAATGCTTCCTGGAGATGTATGGGTGATGGCGATCTGTCACCAGCATTCAGGCAGATTGAGTCTACCTCTTACAGCCAGACAACATCTAGCTGGCTGAATTGGTTGCAGCTATATTAAGTTTGGCAGGAAAATATTTGGCAGACTCCATAGCCTACTTAGGGAGAAGGCTGATAAGGGATTCTAAGGGTGTGGTTTTACATCATTAGCCTCAGCCACATACTCAGGCTGCTAGTGGAGTCCACAGGAGCACAATAGATCTAAATGCCAAGCAGATCTCTGAAGGTTGCCCTGACATGCAAGCAGGTTGCCCCATAGTGGATTCCTTGTCCTGTGCCACACCAATGCATTGCATCATTTTCCAACTACTCATTACTCCTGTGCAGCATGGATCAAAGATCATCACAAAATGTGTGGATTATAAGTGGAATTTGCAGCTGAATTCCAGGTATGTGTAAACTCTAAAATCCAGTTAATTGTGTGGTTAGAGTACCAAAATAATATTTCCCATTAAGACACAGTGGCTCAGTTCGGTTCATAGCTCCCCTCAAAGGCAGAAATTACCATATCTATGTAATAAAAGGCTGAGAAACCAAATTCAAAATATGTTATTGACTATCTGCTAAGATCTGAACCCTGAATTTAAGGTCAAGGGCAGAGTTTAGCCAATAGTGAAGGGTCCAAATTTTCCCATTTTCCTCGTTTTCATTTTTTCTACCCTACCTTCTTGCCCATCTCCTAGGTTACTTTTTAGCATTAGCCTTCATCTCACCTCCCCCAGCAGTTATTTTAATATTTCCAGTTTTTATTTATAGAAAAATATTTTGTAACAAAAACTTGAGTAGACAGTTGTTTTCATCCTTAATATGTTCTAATGTATTTATCATATTAAAAATTAACAGTGCAATGCTATACATTTTTCAGTTTCCAGTTCCAGGACCTTCATTTATTTGCTCTTGGGCATTTCCATCAATGTAATTATTCTGCAGAGTGAACTGGAGATATCAGTGGGTTAGTAGTGAGTATGAGAATTTATTATAAAACCTGTTCTCTCTCTCCATACACACACCTCTCTTGTTTCTCGTTGAAGGAGCAATAAGGAAGTAATGTTAGGCGAGAACAACCATTAAATGCAAGGAGAGAAAATTGTGGCAAGTAAAACAGCCATTTAACAATCAATAATTTGCCTAACAGGGAGCCAATAAAACAACTGCAACATGCAAATAATACACTAGGAAAATGTAGTAGTTCTGAATCATCTACAACCATTGCAAAATCCTATCAGTTTGGCTATAAAGACAAAAATGCACTAAGCACAGGTTTCAAAATCCCATTTCTACAACATGATGTATTAAGCAGGCCTAAATGTCATCTAGATAATGGCTGAGGTCAAAAGCACCTGGCAGATTTGGGAATCTGCTAAGGCTTCACCACTGTAGACATGGCCTCATGCTCCAAGTGCTGCTGGTGAGCTAAGTCCAGCTGCCATTATATTTGCCGAAACAGTTGAAGAAAATGCTACATCAGCATTATAGGAAATTAGAATGGCAAGCTATGCCCAGCATCCTGGCACTTCGTGGAGGGCTGCTGTCGTCACCTGACATCACCGAGGAAAGGGTCCATGAAAAGGCAACTACCTGGAGGAATACCTGCAAGTTAATCAACTGAAAGAGAACCTGTAAAGGAAGTGCAATTGCATGACCCAAAGTGGAAAAAATGTGCAATGTTTCAATGCTTGCTAAGATATGGCAATGGTGATAAGTAAGTCAGAAATATTTTTCAATGGGGAACTAGATGAGTACTAGGGAAGAAACAGAAGCTGCTATAAAAGGAACGATGATGTGCTTGAGAACAGCAAAATGTTGGATACTTTACTGCGCACAATGGTTTGTGCATGTGGCTTATCTGAAAGGGGAAAGATAAACAACACGTGGAAAAACCTGCAAATCTAACTGTGAACACACTAATGCCGTGAACAGGGGAATTTTCTATGAACCATCGGAAGACAGGAAGCGTTGAAACCTCCAACAAATCAACAGAACTCACAAAATGGAAGTGAGGAAATTCAACCAATCCTAGAAAGGGATGAGGACTCATTTAAACTTGTAAAACTCTCTCTCTCTCTCTCTCTCTCTCTCTCACACACACACACACACACACACACACGGGTAGCAAGCATGGTGCCCTCTAGTTGTTATGGAGTACAATTCCCAGTGTTCCTGACAAAGCCAAATGGGGCTCATGGAGTTGCAGTCTAAAACATCTGGAATGCACCACATTGACCTTACCCTATTATTAGAAATACATTCTTTGAAGGCTGTCAGCCCAGTTTATGAGTATATTAGATTTCAGCCTGAGCAACTTCAACATGCTGGACCAGCAATTACTGAAGAAATCAAGACCGCTCTGTTGGCTAGAATGTGGTGCTGATACCACCAAGGTTACAGATGTGATTCCCATAACGGACAGTTGCATAGTCCTGCATTGCAGAGGTTGGACTAGATTATACTCAAGGTCCCTTCCAACTCTATGATTCTAATATAAGTACATGGGAATTTATTTTATACACATATATAGCATAATTTGAAGTTCTGGCTTTCTTCAGAAGCCCACTATACATTTTTAAAACAATAGCTAAGAAAAAAATAGAACCAAAAACATATATTGAATATGACAGAAACCCGTACTTCAGGGAGCCAAGACATAAATGAATGAAAGAAGGTAGTGTGGGAAAGATTTGTATGTTTCCACATCAACACTTATGTAAATAGCAACCAATTACTGGTCTGGCTTGAATTCTTTCCCCAAAATAATGGAAAATGTACAATCACAGTCACAGAGACGGAAATTGCTTTTGCTTGGGTGTTTAGCTGGTTCCTCTAACTTTTCCGTTGGAGAAAGTAGACCACTGTAATTCACTGTATGTGGGGCTAACCGTGCCTGGCTGCCTATTACTAAAGAGGCAAGTTGAAGGTTTTGTTGGCATTTGAAGCTGTAAACCATGTGGGGATCAGGATAACCTAGGAGTCTGCCTCCCTTGTGGTATGGACCCGGCCCATCTTCAAGGTTTTCTGAGGAGACTCTGCTGACCATTCACATATTAAAGATTTTACATGACCAGTGTAGATTATCACTTGGTGATCATGCCTTCTCAACAAAAGCACCCACGCTCTGGAATGCCCTCTCTCGGATAATTCATGGAGACAGTAATGACCTTTAAATTTCTATTAAAAAAAAACAAAAAAAAACCACTGTATGTTTATCCAGGCTTCCCTTAATCTTTCGTTTTGTTTTGCACACTGCTCAGTTTTATTTCTGAAACACAGTTCTGTTGTGGCTTTATCTCATTTTTAATGATTTTTTGTACGATAAATATTAACGCTTTTATGCTAACTCCTTATATATATATTTATTATATTAAGCAGTATAAACATGTACAAATAAACCAATAAGTTGGCTAAATATAATTGCATTGATTCTTAGATCGTCGTGGGGGGGCGGGGAGTCAATTCATTATCTCTATGGCAATCAAGATGCAACACACATTTGTTTGCATGAAAATGGCTCCATATGCTTCAATTTGTAAAATGCAAGAGTAAGCGAACAGTGTGATATTTTCAATGGCCTATTATTTAGATAGCCTTGGCAACTGATCTAATTTATGATTAAGATTTGAGATATTTATAACAGTGCTTTCAATTTCATAAAAGCCAACCCTACATACAGTGGAACTTCGGGTTACGTACCGTCCTCCTTGCGAATGCTTCAGGTAATGAGCTCCGCTAACCCAGAAGTAGATGCCCCTTGTTGCGAACTTTGCCCCAGGATGCGAGCGGAAGTCGCGCGCTGGCGGCGCGGCAGCAGCAGGAGGCCCCATTAGTGAATGTGCACCTCATCTTAAGAATGGTTTCGGCTTAAGAACGGACCTCCGGAACGAATTAAGTTCCTAACCAGAGGTACCACTGTAAATATACAGGGTGAGTCTTTTAAAAGAGGCCCAATGGAACATGTGTACTCTGTATCCACGGGGCCTCTTTTAAAGGACTCACTCTGTATTACCAAATCTCATTACCTTTTATTTACCTATCGTGTCCGACTCTTTGTGACCCCATGGACCAGAGCACGTCAGGCACTTCTGTCCTCCACTGCCTCCCGCAGTTTGGTCAAACTCATGCTGGTAGCTTCAAGAACACTATCCAACCATCTCGTCCTCTGTCGTCCCCTTCTCCTTGTGCCCTCCATCTTTCCCAACATCAGGGTCTTTCCCAGGGAGTCTTCTCTTCTCATGAAGTGGCCAAAGTATTGGAGCCTCAGCTTCAGGATCTGTCCTTCCAGTGATCACTCAGGGCTGATTTCCTTAAGAATGGATAGGTTTGATCTTCTTGCAGTCCATGGGACTCTCAAGAGTCTCCTCCAGCACCATAATTCAAAAGCATCATATACACATGAGAATAAGCTGCATTACAACTACTCAGGGGCACACTGTACTGGGCCCCGAGGGGTTAAAGGGCATGGGGAGCAGGAACACAGGAAGCGGTCTTATACTGAATCCGACCACTGACCCACTTATCTCAATATTATCCACATTGATGAGCAGCAACTCTCCAAGGTTTGTTGCAATGTTTCTGAACACCAGTTGCTAGAAACCACAGGAAGGGGAGAGTCCTCTTGTGCTTGGGTCCTGCTTAAGAGTTTCCCACAAGCTTCTGGGTGGCTACTGTGAGAGCAGGATGCTAGACTAAATGGGCCATTGATCTGATCCAGTGGGTAATCTTATGTTCGTATTATGTAGGGTTTTAAACACCAAGTCTCTCCAAGCCCTACCTGGAGATATCAGTGATTGAGTCTGGCACCTTTTGCAAGCAAAGCTTGTGCTCTACAACTGAGGCATGACCCTTCACTTGAATGGTGAAAAAAACCACCAGGCCTAGCAGCTTCAGTCGCCATATTCATTATCCCAGTGCCTCTGGCTCCCACCCAGTGATGAAGTGTACCACAGGGGCAGAGTTCAGAAGCACTTAGAAGGATGATAGTGGTGACAGTCACCTGACATGACACTTCACTTGGCAGCCCAGGTAATAATGTTATATCTATGTTTAAATGAGGCCAGCTTCAGGGCTTGTGGGTCTGACAGAGGTCATCATACAGGGTGACCAAAGCAGTTTTTCTGCCAAAACTGGGCCTAACAATTTTCGCCCAAAGCACAATGAAGGAGGGTATGCCAGTAAGCACGAATAGGGCTTTGGAACAACTAAACCCCTAGGCAACTGGAAGGAAAACCAAGATGGTTGGTAAACTAAACTACTGAAAAATACAGGATAAACTAGTTAACGTAGAACGCGAGACAGAAAGAGGACTTGGAATAATTAAAAAAGGGGTAAAGGTTTAATGCCCATTTTTTAAGCTTTGTGTATAGACTTTTACGTCAGTATAACTTTTAAAAACTCACTTGTATTAAGATGAACAGGGTCTTTAAAAAATCGATTATTAAGGTTATAAGGTTATAAGGACATGTGTGAACAAAAAATTAAACAATGAAACCAAGAGGGGGAGCGGAGGGAAGTCAAGCAAAAATTATGGTGTAAAATCTTTGATTATGATGGGGGGTGGGTTGTTCTGGGTTTTCCCCCATCTTTTTTCTCTCTTTTTATTTTTCTTTATATATTGTTGTTTTTATGTTTATTTTTATGTTATTTTTTGAAAAATTAATAAATTGTCATAAAAAAGGAAGGAAAACCAAGATGGCAACCAGAAATTGCACAATGCTGGTGTGCCCCACACTTTGGGTTTGTTTTTGTTTTTAAGTGATCCGAGAGCAGTAGTAAGCTATGGACCTTTCTTGAGCCCTGAGGTTCCAGAATCTTCCGCAAGACAATAGGTGCTGATACTGGATCTGAACTGAAGGAAGGCCCTAATTATTTGGAGCATTTTTGTTCCCTTTTGTGCATGAAATAGCTGCAGTGGAATCAGTGGAATATACAAAGCTAAAAAGAGAGGTGGAATGAAACTGCCAGTCACAGAGGGAGGATGGGAAAGAAGCAAAGAGAAAAGAATGATGGTCCGAAATTCTTGGAGATCCATTCTTTCTGGGTCCTGTTGTCCTAGGATCAGAGGCTACTGCCTGTGAGCAATACTCCCACCCAAGCCAGCATCATCTGTGACATGATTAATTTCCTTCTTTGGTGATTTTTTTTTAACTGCTGAGATTTATATTGTCTTATCTATTTAACAATGTTTTTAAATTATTGTTAATACTGCTAACTTGGTAATTTTAATCTGCACTGTGTTTTTATAATGTTCAAGACACTTCGGTGAGCCAGCCATGCCCAAAAAAGGAAGCCTATAAAGATTTTTATGAATAAGTAAATAAAATCAAGCATTTGCAGAAAAAAACAACTATACGAATGAATTGCGTTGAACTAATGAATTTGTCAAGAGGTAGAGTCCACAGGTGTTTCGTATTTTGAGATAATGCTCACCGAAAATTGTACAACCTTACGAAACACACTAACATTGATTAGCTACCTCTTCTAAAACAGGACAGGGGAAGCAATACCAGAGACCTCTTATGTTAATTATTCAGCAGTAATTTACAACAACAATTATCTTCTGTTTTTGCATAAAAGAAGACATCCATAAAAGCTCTTTCTCTGTGTGTATCTCGCAAACACATGACAATACATTAATTGGTCATCACGCCACACTGATATATTTAGTTTAATTGAGCCACAGTATGGAGGAAAACTTGGAAATGAAGTAAGTAATCTACTTAAGAATATCATCTCATGTTGGCAGAACACCAGACCTTAATTGACATAAAAGCTCTCATGCCTTTTGGTCAGCTACTATGGTACCAAATAATTTAGTCTTCTTGCCTACTTTTCACAGCATTGGGCCACAACGCTGATGCTTTTTGAGCAAATGATTGCCAAATACTCTTTCACTTATTAGGACCAAATTCTGTTGATTTTGCACAGCTAAAAGGCAAAAACACACACACAAAAACCACCAAAACCAAGCAATAAAAAACAAAAACAAAAACAGGTTGGAAACTTCTGGACTACAATGTACTCTTGTCATAGTGGAATTAGTAATAGCAGTGCTGCTATCAAAGGCTGCCATGCAATAAAACTCGTGGTTTGCATTTAGATTACATTTGATTTCTCCATGTGGAAAATACATGCTCTAATTTCCTTCTTATGGTACAAGTGATAATACTGAGCACACAATATCCTAGGTGATGACACAAAATGTAAGGTAGGCATGACTTGTTTTATTATAATAACGCTTGCACTTCTGGCTGTGGTTTTATGAACCAAATATACCAAAGAAAGTATAAAAGGACAGCAAGAACTAAGAAGCAAGACAGCAATTGGGGCTGGAAGGTGCAGCTATGGGAATAGGTTGAAAGGACAAATCCTGTACCAAGGTGATTTTGCAAATGTTCAGCTTTAGTGTAATTTCCAAGGAAATGGTATACTAAACAGAAAAAGGAAAGAAATAGCAATCCTGCTATGCAATTGTTTGTTTGTTTTGATATTTGCCATTTACCTTTGTAATGCTATCTGTCAATATTAATTTTCAGGTGTGGAAAGGGAATTTATTACTTTGTTTCCACACTTCTACACAAGCACTCGGCAAAGCACTCATTTGGATGGTTTATTTTTACAATATGTCTCCAAGAAGCCAGAATGCACATTTAGGATCTTATTAGCTGTATATAAATATAAAAATGAGACACATGCTGTACACCATCTCCATAGGGATATTCTACAACATGGAAACTCTGAATAGAGCCATTCCCCTTTAACAAGAATAGAAACAAAACAGAATTCTACAATAATAAACAGAACTGGGGGCTCATTATGATGAGAAGCACCACAGCCACGTACACAATGCAATTTTTTTATGTTCTCACATTAACAAATGGTTGTTTATTCACAGTGATTTACTGAATCAAATAATCAGGCAGTACTAAAGCCCCTGGATATAAAACTAATACAAAGAGCTAGTGATAGTTTAACTGCACTAAATTCAGGTGACCTGACCTCAATAATAACAACAATACACCTTGTATTACATGAACGTAATTTGTAAATGAATATAAAGTGTTGTTCAACTTAATTAATAAGAATTTAGAATCAATTGGTTGTAATACTAATTACTACTAATAGCTCAAATTTCCTATTTAAGATCACAGGGCTGTTGTTTTCCATTTCTACAGCCGATTTGCATTTTCTTGCCCTTGCCATCTTACAATACTCAAAAAATGATTAAGCACTGGTGTGGAAAATGGGCACACCATCGTTTGTGTAAGAAGGAACTCATTTTTAAAACAAAAATCTCCACAGGTGTACAAAAACAATGCAGTTTATAATTTGTTGTTTATATTTGATTTTTTTTTTAAGTGTTTTAAAAGCAACAAGGGTAAACATTTCAAGGCCCTCCACCATTTGTTTTGTTTTTTCGGCCTCGCCAAGGACAAAAGTTGAAGTGTCGAATCTTCAAAAAAGAAAGAAAAAAACCGAAATGTTGGGAAAGAATGAGAACAGTACAAGGTTTCCAGGGAGAGAAAAAAGCAACAGCAACCATATTTCCAAGCAACGTCTTTTTGGAGCAACAGTTTCTATACCTGTATGTCCCTGAGAGAGGCAGCGGGGAAGGCTTAACACATTTTAGAGAACGATAACTTTTCAGTAGTCACAATAAATATGTTCACGGGAAAGAATAAAAGGATGCATGCTTGAATAACCCTGAAAAGAAATATGTTTCCAGCTCGCACAGAGGAGGAACTGCTCAAAAGTGTGTTCAGCGGTGACCCCAGCAAATGCTAACAGGAACAGAGAGGGATATTGAACTGTACTGTGTGGGTGGTTAACAATATAAGCGAAATCCATATCCATCCACTCGCTAACGTGGCAGTGATAACCTTTCGATAAAACAGCCTTGCCCTGCACTTCTGTTCCGTTCATCAATCCATCTTCGCCCACGCTACTTCTTACCAGCTTGATTCTCATACAAATCCCAGTACCCCTTCCCTGAACTTACAGAACACTTCTCCAACACCCAATAATTTCCATCCTCAAACTCCAGTAGCTCTGCACTTGACTGCAGTCTCACAATATCTTAAGGGCTGTCACATGGAAGAGGGATCACACTTGTTTTCTCCTGCTCTGTAGGGCAGGATTCGAACCAAGGGCTTCAAGTCACAAGAAAGTAGATTCTGACTAAACATTCAGGAAAAACTTTCTGACAGTAGGAGCTGTTCGGCAGTGGAACAGACTCCCACGAAAGGTGGCCGAGTCTCCTTCCTTGGAGGTTTTTAAGCAGAGGTTAGATGGCCATCTGTCACGGATGCTATAGCTGAGATTCCTGCATTGCAGGGGGTTGGACTAAATGACTCTTGGGTCCCTTCCAACTCTAAGATTCTATTATTCTATTTCGCTTCCCCCTCCCCAGTGTATGCCTACTAGAATAATGAGTTCAGACTATCCAGTTTGATGAAGAAATATTACAAAAAGTTATTTTTTTAAAATCTCTACAGTAGTCCTAGGGAACTCGAGTGTGACTGGCAGTGTTCAGACAATTACATTTCAGCTAAATAAGGCAAGAAGTTAATAAGGCTCACAGCCAGTTTGATCTTTCCTTCATGCAAACAAGCGATTGAACCAGAAGTCTTCCATTAAACTATAGTTGCCTATGTAGTCTGTACAGGGAAACTATGGAAGAAAGCAGGATATTAAGCCATGGTTTGAAGTTGGTTTATTATATATAGTGGTTTGTTCCAAAGTTCATAACCATAGTTTCTCAATTTGGATGAAACAGGAAACTAAAGTTAATGAAAAACTTCCTGATATGTATGTCGGCTCAGCTGAGGGGAGAAGCAAAACAACGGAGACTGGCCATCAAGCTTGTTCATATCTCAGTTTTTTTAAGTGAGGTATCACCATCTGAATTATGACGAAGAAGATAAAGTTTAGCGGGGCCTTTTAGTTGTGGCACCTGTCCTATGCGGTCTAATTAGCCCCCTTCTTTACAGATGCTTCAATACACTGTTGAAAACTTTCTGTTATACAAAAGGAATACTGAGTGAACACGCTGTGGGGGTTTATGCACAAACATGTTCAAAAAATAGTTCTCCCACATTACAGGGAACATAGCAGGAACACATACGGCATACAGGCATATACGTGCTCATGATTGAATGCCCTATTATGCTCCATGACATTTATTGTCAAGAATTTAGGGTCACAGCTTTTTAAAAAGAGCATAAGGAGATGCCCAGCTCACAGAATAGACTTTATACTATGGGTGGGCATTTTCCAGCCAAAGGCAACCCTTCCCTTCTTGGCAACTTTACACAGGCTGCACCCCAGGGGCAGGTGGGGCCAGAGGCAGAATGGGTCAAACAACAAGTGTAAAATGTGCTTTTTGCAGTGGGCTAGTTTCTCCTCACAGCCCTCTCTATCTTCCCATCCATACAAGCAAGAGGAGTTATCAGAGTTCAAGCATACATTTCAGCAAGACAAAAATGCTTAGGAGACCAAGCTGAGCTAGTGAGGGGTCAAGCCAAGGAACAGATCTAAGGCCCAAAAAAGAGCCCCCCTCCCCCGCTTTATATACATATTTCAGGAATGTCTGTTCATCCACGCTTCGTGGTATACAATCTGAAATTTAATTTGTGAAAGGATAGGATACTTGGTGCTTTTAGAACGTAAAATACAGTGGTACCTCAGGTTACATACACTTCAGGTTACACACTCCGCTAACCCAGAAATAGTGCTTCAGGTTAAGAACTTTGCTTCAGGATGAGAACAGAAATCATGGTCCGGCGGCACGGCGGCAGCAGGAGGCCCCATTAGTAAAGTGGTGCTTCAGGTTTCAGGTAAGAACAGTTTCAGGTTAAGAAAAGACCTCTGGAATGAATTAAGTACTTAACCCGAGGTACCACTGTACTATTCTCGGGTTGCTGAAAATACTTAGGTCTCTGTATAAGTTATTTCAAATATGCTAATAGCGACAAAAACACATCTAGCAAAAGGTGCAGGACGGGGCACTGCCAGAACCATTTCAGAGCAGGTGAATGCTGTCCAATCTAACATGCTATGTAATGGCCAACCAAGTAGGTTCTTTGAGTGATTGTTATTACTTGCAATGTTTAGGAGTGGTAAATATTGGCACAATGTTTGACCATAAAGTGCTTTTCACTTTCTGTTGTTTGGGTGAAGGGGGGTATACAAATTTGATAAATCAAATTTTAAAAATAAAAAATACTTTATTTTAACTAGACAGATTGTATATGTGTGTATGAATACATTTCTGCAACTCATTTTTTTAAAATAAAAAGAAGAGAGCAAGTGCCCTCTAGATCAGAGCAAAGGTCCATCTAGAGTTATCATGTTTCTGCAGTGGCAAGCCAGGTTCTTCTAGGAAGTCGATAAGAGTATGAAGCCAGCCAGGGGTGGCAACCTGATTAAAATATTGGGTGGGGGGCAAGAAAGCTCCGCCCTGCATAATCAATCACAAGGTGCCGCAAACACACACACCATTTTAATAATAATAATAATAATAATAATAATAATAATAATAATAATAATAATTTACAGTGGTACCTCAGGTTAAGAACTTAATTAGTTCTGGAGGTCCGTTCTTAAACTGAAACTGTACTTAACCTGAAGCACCACTTTAGCTAATGGGGCCTCCTGCTGCCGCCGCGCAGGCAGAGCATAATTTCTGTTCTCATCCTGAAGCAAAGTTCTTAACCTGAAGCACTATTTCTGGGTTAGCAGAGTCTGTAACCTGAAGCGTATGTAACCCGAGGTACCACTGTATTTATATGCCAGCTATCTGACTGGGTAGCCCCAGCCACCTTGGGCTGAGTGGCTCCCAACAAAATATTAAAAACACAATAAAACATAAACCATTAAAAACTTCCCTGAACACGACTGTCTTCAGATGTCTTCTAAAAGTCAAATAGTTGCTTATGTCTTTGACATCTGATGAGAGGGCGTTCCACAGAGGGCAGCCAATGCACAAGCAACGCCCATCAACTTTTGGGGAGAGGCTCCCTCAAATATTTTATTGGGAGGGCCAAAGGAACCTAGGAATTGGTTCCTTTGAAGCTTTGAAGCCTTTCCTGCCTCCACTATTGTCAGGGGCTGGGCAGGAGGAAAAGGAAGATTTACAACAGTGGTTTGCGGGAGGTCACAGCTCAGAGGTAGATGAGGGGGAAAGTTGGGAGATCATGGGAGACGAGGAGCGAGCAGAGCGGGACACATTGTCACTAGAAAGCACTCCAGACCCACCATCTCCCAGAACCTGGCGAGCCTTAAAAGTAGGAGAGTAAAGAGCTCGAAGACAGAGGGCTCGTAGCAGCACCCATAGAATGAAGAAGTGGGAGAGGCAGGGGTGGTGGAGATTCACTCGGGACAACGCCATTATCCAAGAGGCTGGAGTCTATAGCCTCTCTCTGTAAAGATCAAAATAAAAAAGGACGGCAAGAAACTTTTCCTTAGCCTTATAATTTCCTGGGCAACCAGCCGAGTGCCGCTGGCAGCACAATGACAGCTATTTGTCCTCATGTTCAAAAAGATGCATTGCCTTTGGCAACGGAGGACAGCTATACAAACAGCTATAATAGCTAACAGCCAATGCTAGACCTACCCTCTGTGAATTTTCTCCTTTTAAGCCCATCTATATCAGTGGTCATAAGCACATATTGTGGCAGTGAATTCCGCATGCCAAGTATGCCTCTTTTTATAAGCTTCAATAATGCTCCCAGTTCCCAGGATATTTCCTTTAAACTCAAAAGCATATATTTCTGGTATAATACCCAAATGTAATCCGAGCTCATGAAATACACAAGTTTAATGACCTCTGAATGTGATTAATTCCATACGTACAACTGGAGGAGGAAGACTATTTAAGAAAAGAAAGACTTAAAACTAATAATAATACCAATCAAAGTTATCTACCAATAAGAACCATGCTTCCTATACACCTTAATCTAATACTACACATCCTAACTAAATTCACCTGGCCTTTTTAAAGATGCAACAGATACTCTCCTTAAGAAAAACACCTCAGTAGGATTTAACTGCATGGCCTGATTCCTGTTGGGTGCACAGGGAATACAGAAAGTGAGCTAAATAAAGTCGAGCAGTCTTGCAATCTGTAAGCATTACATTTTCTCTACGCTACAGCGGAGACTGCATCTTGAATCAAACTAGGAAGTACTTGATTATGAGTTCAAGGCTGCAGAGTATTTATTGTAAAATAAAAACCTTATGTCACTACTATAGCATCTGTATTCATCAGATACTCACCTCCTTCCATGAAAAGAAAAGCTGATTGTAAATCCACGGTGGCAAGAAAATTATATTTTGAAAAAATCCTTTGGATGCAAAACACCCAAGAGAGCAGCTGCTGAAAGCACCCAGCCAATGCAGAGAATCTCAGTCTCACAGTAAATCCTGCAAAAATGCATCTCGCTCACTTGTGTGGATCTCTTTATTGCAGTTGACAAGGGCTCGCCCAAGGGACAAACTTGTTGTTCCATAAAGATCCCTAAACACGAGAAATTGATAAAACATTTAATCCAGCCCCTGGTATCAAATGTCTTCTTTTGCCATTGATGGCAAGAGAAAAATCTATTTGCCAATTAAATAATGACATTCAAAACCATCCTGTATATTATATCTCTTAATGCAGTTTGGCTGTCCTGGAATGTATCCAAGAAACTAGATATTTTACAACATTAAAGATAACTCAATGCAATTTATATTGAATATGTCGGGGGGGGGGTGTTGTGCTAATCAGCATTGCTTGCATTTTATAATTTAAGCAAGAAAATCTGGAGACAAAATGCTATTTAACAATACTGCAATTTGTTGATGTTTATCTATCGCATACTATTTCCTACAGACAGGATGAAATCAGACTGAGTCCACAGACCCACTGAAATCATAGTAGCTTCCTTGAGCCCATTCTTTCAATGGGTGATACCCACCGTTAGTCAAAGGGTAACCACCCACAATCCAGATCTAGATGCACACAAACCATCTTCTATAGCTGCCAGAAAAGTCAGTCTCTTTTTTTAATTCAACCTGGAAAAAGAATGATCTAATAAACAAAGATGCATACACTATCACTTGCTCATGTGCAAGCTAACTCAACGACTGGTTGCCACTTGCCTCAATTTGGGAAAAACATTGGGGTAGTCCAATATGCATATGGAACTCCCTAGAGGTGATTCAGTATTCAGTTCAAAGTTGGGAAAAGAATATTGAAATATACTCGGAGTTGCGTAGCTCTTTATTGAAGCTCATAAAGACAGTGAATGAATTTTCCCCCAACCCTCTGGCTTTATATACATTATTTACACAATAGGTCCCATGTGATTGGCTGATTCTGCTTCCCTCCTGGAGCCTGATTGGGCTGCTCCTGCAGGCCAATCAGGTTGTTCCATTCTAGGATCCTACCTGCCTATTGTTCTAGGATCCAAGCTCAGTACATAACAAATATATTCACACAGAAAGATTCCACTTCCATTGCGATCCATATAGCACAGTAGTAGAGCTTTTTAGAATAGATCAAGAGCAAGGATTCATTCTTTGGTTTTCTAGGTGTCACTTAACTGCAACTATTATCATCCGTGACTAATTGGGCATTCTGTTAAGAGGCCAGCAAATCTATAGTTGGAGGCCATCCCTGCTTTAGAGTCTTGCAAGATAGCACCTGTACACAAAATTAAGCAACTTTTCATTCTGCCGCCTCTTATCTAGCAAAATGGCTGTGCTAATTCTAAAACACAGAATAATTCTTTGCCTGCTTATCTGTAGGCTTCATTTGGACTACTCTATAGCAAGCAGTTTCAGGACTGGGGGCCGGGGGCAGAAGCAAATCCATTTGAGATTAAAAGGTCTTTAAAGCGCAGTGAATTAAGCATATCAGAGGGCTGAAATGGATCAGCAAGTTCAAGCGCCAGGCAAGCATCTTCCAATGTTTCTTAAGGATGTTCCACGGGCAATGTTCTCAAAACTGCAAACATCTCTGGGGACAAGATGGGTAACATTAGGAGAACTCCCTAAACTGCTCTCCAAATCTTACAGTCTAACGCTCCTAGTTGCCAAATGTTTTTCCCATCCTAACCAACTATGATAGAGAATAATATGGAAGCCCATCAACAAAAATTGTATAATAATTGATTTTTGATATTCAGCTATTATATTGTGTATGCAACAGCAACCATATTTCATACATACATATATATATATATATATATACATACATATATATATATATATATATATATATATATATATATTCTTTGCCATTATAAGATCATTTACTTTGATCTTCTTGAATGATCCACATAAATGTCAAACCATGTTATTTTCTCATTTTTTTATTCTTCTCCAATAACTGTCAAAGATTCTTAATGTGCTGAAGTATGCATTCATATTCTGCTGCTACGCATGTGTTCATATTTTGTGCAATCGATAAGGCTGCCCTTATAGAATTTAATTACTTTTTGCAGCAACTCTCTTTAGAGAGGCTTTTTCAGTGCTCCATGGTAGCAACAAGGCTGGACCTGTACCCTGTGACATGTCAGCTTAAAAGCATTGTTAGCCCAGGTTAATTGGGTTTTATTTTTTTGTTACCTCGGGGAGCTGTAGTATTAATGTGCCAATTCTAAAAAAATTAATTACCCTCATTTCACAGAACTTTATAATATCCAGAGCTTATCACAAAGGAAATGCTGTTCATTTTTTGTTTCTGTCTTATTAAAAAGTAACCATCACAGTCTACTGAGCTGACTTTTCTAGGGGTGGGGGAATAGGATTCATTTGATCTGCAGAGAAAATGTAGTAAAATGCAGCTGCCTCCTGAAGCAACACTATAACCCAGTGCCCTTATTTGATTCTAGGACTGCCACTTATAAATCACTAAAAATGCACATAGTTTTGCATAAAGTTAGCACATGCTGAATTATACATATAGATGCAGATTTGGAAATGATCGCTATAATTTAAATAAGAATATAACATATCTCACCATAATGGAGAATACTATAACCAGGTGACCCATGTGATCATAGAATTGTAGAGTTAGAAGGGACCCTGAGGATCATCTAGTCCAACCCCCTGCAATGCAGGAATGTGCAGCTGTCCCGTACAGGGACTGTACCTGCAACCTTGGCGTTATCAACACTACGCTCCACCAACTGAGCTATCCATGAGACATCTGCTGTCCAAGTGTTAAGTGTTGGTGGGGAACATCAAGGTCTCTGCTCTCTCTCCTTAGGTTTCTTTAAACCAGACTTCAACTCATTAAAACAGAGGATCACCCTCTGTAAACTAGGACGTAAGGCCACACTTTCTGCTTTTTTCAAACTCTACCCCTCTCCTAGAGGACTTCCTTTGAAGAACATCAGTATCACTGATGCAGAAGATCTAGGGGCCCTTCCAGACCCCAGATCATTTTTATTGTGGATTTGTGATTATTTATGCTCTTGACAGTCACACACGCAACAATCACACACGCAACAGAACACACAACCCCACTTTTAACGCTATTTGTGCCCGCAAAAGTTTGTTTTCAATCAGTGCATGCCCCACAACCACCTACTGAAATGCCACAACTTCTTATTCTTAAAAAATAATATTTCTATCGTCTTCAATGTTACAGATTATCAAAGAACAGTAAAAACAAACAAAAACCATCACCCCACTCCTCCCCAGGAGATGAGATTACAGATTACGGTGAGGCCAGCACCCTTAGAACAACACAATTCCAGTCACTTATCCAAATGAATAAACCAATCCTAGTTTAAAATTACACTAGCCAGAAAATACTGTAGTGTTGAGTGAGGTTCCGCTGTGTCTTCTCTTTAGATGTATACATAATAAAGGCATCCCAATCCGTTGTGAATGTGTCCTTTGATTTCAAACCCCACGCAGGAAATGAAATAAGAAGGAAAGACTGTAAACTTTTTCAATATGCGGTCACAGCAGCAAGAACTCTACTGGCCCAGAAATGGAAACAAGAAGAAATTCCGACGTTAGAAGAATGGAGACTGAAGTTGACAGATTATTCAGAATTGGACAGATTAACTGGAAAAATTAGATACTTTAAAGACCAAAAATTTATCGAGGATTGGGGGAAATTTGTTGAATATCTGAAAAGAATATGTGATGTGCAAACAACGCTGGCGGGGTTTCAAGAAGCACTGTAAAAGTCGAGATATATTGTTAAAAAGCAATAGAGGTGGGAGGGAAGATTAATGGCAATATAAATAGAGAAATGCGTATCTGAGATGTAAATACGGATGATTATCAGAGAAGTTGAAGGAAGTCAAAAAGGAATCAAATGTATGGAAATTTGTGCAATTTGTATTATTGTTTTGGAAAATGAATAAAAATATATTAAAAAAAAAAAAAAGATTTCAAACCCCACGCAAGCTTCCATTTGCTAGCTATTTTTTCTATCACAGCTAACTGCCATGCTTTCTTATACTATAGACTCCTTTGAGAAGTTTCCAACAATAGATTGCAACTGCAAGCCTAGCTGCCTACAAGAGCTGACCTATAAGATGTTTGAAATGAAGGTTTGGCTTATAGCCCAAGGATAGGTTGAGTAAAAGCTAGCTCCAAAGATTTAACAATGTTTTGTCCTTTTATGGCATGAACTTCCCCAAGTACTGACTCCCATAATGTGGCCCCCTTTTTTAGCTCCCATCCACCAATGTGCTGGTGTGACCCTATAGCCTCCAATAAATCTGAGTGTGAGTGAAGTTGATACGAGCCAGTCTGGCTAGTGTTAAGTACTGCATTTGCAGAATTTTAAAAGCAATTTCCTTCAGAGAGGCCGAAACCAATTTGAAGGGAATTTTTCTCCACATGGCATTCTAATCGGCTACATCTACACTTGCCAGCCTGACTCCTACATAAGCCACAGCCCATTGGCTATGCCGCTCTCCACCAACCAGACCATGCTCCATCCATGTTGCTGCTGCTAAAAATCTTTCTAAAGGAGTAAGTTCCTTCAGAGATTGTGGGTGGCACTGCGGTCTAAACCACTGAGCCCCTTGGGCCTGCCAATCAGAAGGTTGGCGGTTCACATCCCCGCAACGGGGTGAGCTCCCGTTGCTCTGTCCCAGCTCCTGCCAACCTAGCAGATCAAATGCATGCCAGTGCAAGTAGATAAATAGGTACTGCTGTGGCAGGAAGGTAAACGGCATTTCCGTGCGCTCTGGTTTCCGTCACGGTGTTCCGTTGCGCCAGAAGCGGTTTAGTCATGCTGGCCGCATGACCCGGAAAGCTGTCTGTGGACAAACGCCGCAACCCCATAGTCACCTTTGACTGGACTTAAGCGTCCAGGGGTCCTTTACCTTTACCTACATAGCAATGTCCACAATGTAAGCAGAACTATCTACCAGTGTCTGCTTTTTCAACTTACGTCTCTGTACAGATGCAAATGGGTTTGCGTAACTAATGTCTGCGCTTCCAGAAGTTGTAATAAGTCGCAATAAATGTTTCCGTTTGCCTTTCTCCATTCTCCCACACCCACATCATTTGTCCACAAGACCACCCCTTTGGCTGAACTTAACCATCCAGGGGTCCTTTATCTTACCTTTACCTTCCTGTTTGGTAACACTCACAATGGGATACCTAACTCTCTGAGCTGGGTTCTCCGCAAGTCTCTTCAGAGTGGTTTCAACTGTGTGAAGAAATCCTGTAGTTCACACAGTCCGCCCACCGTAACTTTTAATACCAGAAATGTAGCAGCATGAGGAAAGCATTGCATAATAGTTAAAGCAGAATAAATCTACCACTAATGCACTATTATTGTGTCAAGGACATGTTGCGGAATACACTCACCATAAAACACCACTCTCGTGAGGCCCTACAACCACCTTGGGGGTATTATAGGTAGTTCACCTGAGCAATCCTTGCAAAAGCTTTCGAGGACCCAGCTGCAAAAATGGCAAAGTAGAATTATTCTTTGTTAGTGTTCCATGTACTGAGCCTTTGTTAACAAGGTTTTATGAAGCAAAGTAATTCACTGTAAAACAAACGTATTTAGTATACTTCTGCATTGGTGATTCATGAGAAAATAAGCCCTGGTTCTTCTTTAGCTCTGCACTAAATTTAGCTTCTAAAGCTGTTTGTTTAGTAAACAAAATGGTCGTTGTTATGCTGTATTATGATTGCTCTTCCTTCCCATGGTTCATGGTTATTTATATGGGATAGGAACCAGACTGCCAGTGACTAAGCTGTACATGAGCGTCTATTCGCTTCTTTTACTTCTCCCCGGTGGGCAAATTTTTCTTATAAAATATTCCTTACAAGTCCACTTAAATGCAAGGCAACTGCAGGCCGATTCTAAGATTTACACAGCAAGCGTAAAAATGCTTAAGGTGGAGCACAGCTGTTGCAATGTCACAAACGTATGACATTACTTAGCATTATGGTGAGGTCATTGATGGTAATGAATTCAGATAAATCAGCATGTTATACCGAGGTTGTCAGACAACCTGGCAGTACTAGGGTAAAGTCTTAGGCCACCGAAAAGCTCTGCAGAGCCAAGAAATCATTTATTTGCTGTTAAAATGGATTGCCAGACTTAACGCTTAATTAGCAATAGGAAGGCTCGATTCCCACATTTTTTCCACATTCTGGATAACTTTGCTGCTGATTACTTCTGAGACATGCAACTTATTGGATCTCACCTTTGAGCGGCAGCAGATTCTGAAGAAACATCCACTGCTGGTGAAAAACTGCCTTGTGGCAACTTTACCACAATATAAGATGAATATAGGAATGGGGCCTAGGTAGCAGGCCCTCCAAGTGTCCCTATTTTCCAGGGAGAGTCCTGGATTTACAGAAGCTGTCTCACTTTCTGATTTGATCCTGGAACATCCTGCTTTTCCTTAGCATGTCTCTATTTTCACTGGAGAAATGTTGGAAGGGTATGGAGTTATGCAATCCCTGAGCTAAGGAGATAAGTTACTATACAACCTTTAGAAGCCTTCTGAAGGCAGAAATGTACAGGGAATTTTTTTAATGTTTACTGTCCTATTATGTTTTTATATATGTTGGAAGCCACCCAGAGTGGATGGGGCAACCCCATCAGATGGGCGGGGTATTATTATTATTATTATTATTATTATTATTATTTAAGACGTTTTCAGCAGAGAAATGTTGAAGAGTACAAGATAGCAGTGTTAGACTTCTCTCTAACATTGACGCCATTGCTCATGCAAAATCTTAAGGTGTAGTTTCTGGGCAAATCATACTCTCTCCGTCTTAGCGTCCCATTTGTAAGATGTGGAATGAATGAAGATACTGAACATCTATTTAAGTGCGGCCAACACCGCCACACATGCAGAAGCTTTAGATTCTTGCTTGTGTGTTTCACAGCTGCCTCAGTACTTCAAGCTTCAAATCTCGCTTGCCAAGTGGGGAGCAGGGGATTGCTGTGAAACAGTCCAAAGGCCCAATACACATTAATCATGCAACTGTCTGGATCACAGCCAGGATTATTGCAGGGGGAAACAGAATGAGGATGAAGGGCCAGAAATATAATAAGGAGAAATATTAATTTATTCATTATCCAACATCCCAATCTAGTTTCTGGAGTTTATTCTGATTACTAACTGATCATATTATCAATTTCAAATTAACCATGTAATCAAATGACTTCACAATAATCTAAATAATTTCACTTGTTTGCATTGATATATCACTAGTTTATCAGAACTGAGTATCTGTGCTGTTTTCATTATTATATATTTTATTTTCTCACAACAGAAAGCAGTAGTGGTTTAGTTTCTTCTTCTTAATCAATAATAGTATTTTCCATCCCTTTGGGTCCTGATCTCAGATATTATAGTCTTTTACTGAGTTCAAAGCCTTTAAGAAGAGTGAAATCCATTCCAAAAATATGTTGTGATACGTTAGGGATGCATAAATGTTTTTTTGTGTGTGATTTTACAATGAATACATTAGCTTTAACATCTATTCTCCTGATAAGTCCTTCTGAGGTGGTCTCTACTTTCCTTTCACAAACATGGATACAGCCAGTAAGAGACTCTTCACTATGATTAATGGGCTCCCATTGGACATACAGAAAATTTCCCAGCCTGGTTCCCTTGAGAATGCTCCATGACATGGATTTCTAGGCAAAGCTAGATTAAAAGAGGAGGAGCAATAGCTATAGTCCACCTACCCCACAGCCATCAATTATATACAGTGATAAATCAAAGTTTTCAGCCAGAACAAAGACTTGTGTGGCAAACAAACAAGGGTGTTCACAGCAAATTGTTTTGAAGCAGAATATAACTCTTGATAGAGACAATGGGGCTAGAAAAGCCACTGTCAATATTGTGATAATGTGCTGTTGATTTATGAAGAATTAGACACAGTGCATCCAATTACTGCAGAATTAACTGAAACAGAAATCAGCAAAAAAGAAAATCAGGGCCTTGTCGCTTCTCTTTCCCAACACGCCTCCTTTCCACACTGTTAAAAGAAAGCAACCGAAAAGATTTATCTTTCCTTTAATTCTTAGATGCTATGAAGTTTTATTAGGAGCATTAAGAAAATTTCCAAAGGAAATGTGCACACAACTTTCCTGATCATTGTCTGTTTTCCAAGAAGAATTTATGCAATCGACTCATATTCTTCAAAAAAAAAAAAAGAAACATGCCTAGTGGTTCACACTCCCAATTGTTTGTGTGACCATATGATGATTTTAAGATTTGTTTAGAATTTACTACTATATATATTTTAAAATATCAGTAGTGGAGAAAACTCCAGGGATATGAAGCGCAAAATAAAGAAAATGAGTGTAATAGCTTTCATCCTATTTTAAGAACAGGCCAATTATTCTTTAGGGGGTTCAGTTTGCCCATTTTGTAAAACTGCAAGTGGATTTAATGTGCCTGAAAACCGGAAGAATAAATCTGGCTTGAATCCCACAAGAAACTGTCCCTGTTCTGCTTTCATCCTGAAACCAGAACTTCTTTTAATGCCTGTGGGAATGTTGGTGATGGAAAGAACATATGGAATTAAAGACCAATCCATACACTACTGGCAATGGCCAGAGGGCCGTTTCAAAATGTCAGAATAAGGCATGATCAAGCCAAGCCAATACTTGCCTCCAACCAATGGGGCACAGAGTTGTCTTAAGATCAGAGGACATGAATGGCAGACAACAAGCTTCTCCTCAGCACAAAACTACCTTCAGTTGAGTATGAATAGGGCAAAAACGTAAGTATTGCTCACCAAATCTTGATCAAGTCCTTCATAGAAAGCTTATAAAAAAACTTACATGTACTATTGGAAAATACTTAAGATTTTAGGAGAGTTTTCAAGGGACTGGACAGTTTGATCCTAATGTGTGGAAAAACTGTTCCGTTCACATTTTAAAGCAATGCTACCATATCTAATTCACATTTCTCAAGACAACATGAAAACCAAAATGCGTGAACTTCAAAATTTTGTCATGCAGTTCTCCAATGGCAAAATAGGTTTAAAAAAAGCATATATTAGGGCAAAGTGTGTACTATAATAAATATATTAGTGAAAATAATGCTAAAAATGCATATTAGGGGGAAACACTGGCTAACACATCATCAATTACCGTATTTTTCGCCCTATAGGACGCACTTTTTCCCCTCCAAAAATGAAGGGGAAATGTGTGTGTGTCCTATGGGGCGAATGCAGGCTTTCGCTCTCCAGGCTTCAGGAAGCTCTGCGCAACCCTCGGGAGACCGGATCCGAGGGTTGCGCAGAGCTGCCTGCAGTCCCGGGCTCAGCGCAGCTCTGCGGGGCCATCGGGAGTGGGGCGCGAAGTCCTGCCCGGCTCCCGATGGCTTCACAGAGCTGCCTCCAGTCCCGGGCTCAGCGCACTTCTCCCCATCGCCAGCCCCACAAGCTCGGGGGACAGCGGGGAGGCAGAGCGCGCCTTCCCGCTGTTCCCCGACTTGGTTCTTCCAGCCCCGCACCTGAGGGGGGATGAAATTTTTTTTCTTTATTTCCCCCCAAAAAAACTAGGTGCGTCCTATGGGCCAGTGCGTCCTATGGGGTGCAAAATACGGTACATGCCCTCTTAAACAGTCCAGTAGTAAAATCAGCAGCAACTAGGCCCCTGACAACCTTCGAAAACCTCCTCTTAACAACAAAGGGACACGGTAGAGGTATGGTGTCCGCAGTATACTAAATACGACTCCAAAATCCCACAAACTCCCTAGACACAATAAAAAAACAATGGGAGGATGACATAGGCTATGAGATTAACCCCACTCAATGGACCAGAATGTGGTCTAAACCCCCCTTTAAATCCATATCCACGAAAAGAAAAGAACTCACTCTGAAACTCACCTAAAGGTAGTACCTAACACCAAGAAAACTACGCCCAGGAACCTCACCAAAATGTTGGAGAGGGTGCACCTCCACAGGCACATACCTCCCCATGTGGTGGGAGTGCCCCAAAATCCAAATACAGTGGTACCTCAGGTAACATACGCTTCAGGTTACAGACTCTGCTAACCCAGAAATAGTGCTTCAGGTTAAGAACTTTGCTTCAAGATGAGAACAGAAATCGTGCTCCGGCGGCGCAGCGGCAGCAGGAGGCCCCATTAGCTAAAGTGGTGCTTCAGGTTAAGAAGAGTTTCAGGTTAAGTACGGACCTCTGGAACGAATTAAGTACTTAACCCGAGGTACCACTGTATTCTGGACAACAACCATACGAGAAATATGTAAAATCACCTAGCAAGTATTAGAAATCACCCCAGAATTGGCCTTACCAAACATCTTCCAAGACAATAATGCCCACTTACACCACAAAGAACTCATAACCCACCTACTTTCAGCAGCCAGAAACACCATAAACAGACACTGGAGAGACCTGTCAGGAGTAAGCATGGACCAATGGTACCAAATAGTATGGGAAACAGCCTTACTAGAAAAATTAACCAATAAACTGAAACTGACATGGGGACAAATAGAAGAAGACGCCTTCACCCCTGTATGGCTCCCCTTTATTACATACACAGACCAACAAGACAACAACATGAACCCCGCCCCCGACATCATACAATTCAATATGGCTAACTTAACCCAACAACCCCCCTCCTCACACACACACAAACAAATCCCACTGCAACCAACCAAAGACAATCGACCACACCCTAGGCCACCCCAACCTCTCTCACCACCAAGGAAACACAGCAAGCAAATAGAAAGAGAACCTACCCAAGTGATGCTAACACAAAAACCCCACACATAAGCTTTACCACCCCACCCCCTCTCCCACCCAACCCCTCTTTTCTTCCCAACCCTATACTGCATATAACACCAATGTCTCACAACAAATGTGAAATCTGGGAAACCCAGCAAGATGGGTGGGGTATAAATAATAAATGATGATGATGATGATGATGTAACTGCTATGTAGAAAACACAACCTAAAGAAAGAGACAATGCATGTGCATTGAACAAGGAAAATCTTTAATAAAAATTATTATAAACAAATAAGCAACTTGTTATTCTAACTAATGTTGTTGTCCTTTACAGAAATCTATAAAGCATGAACATCAACAAGTTGTTCAGGTACTTCATGTTAAAATTAGCGTTAGTGTTATTATTAAATCAGCACAGTGTCATTCTGGGGTTTTTCCCTCCTGGCAAAGGTCAAATGAGCACAAAGCTTCTTTAACAGCCGGGAAGTCTTTATTTTTAATCTTTTCCAGGGACGAGCTGTCACTTAAAGACAAAATGTCAAACTTTAAGAACTCCACATCCGTTTTAAATCAATAGAAACTGCAAGAGCTCAGCACTTCCGAAAATAGGGCCAATTATTTAGTTCTCTAAATATGGATTTAAAGTGTACCTGCTTTCACTAACACTTGAATGAGAAATAATGCCTGAACAGGGGTTATGGTATCTTTTCTTTAAAAAATGAGTTTTTATTAAAGAGTTTTTGTGTTACAAAACAAACAGATAAACAGGGAAGGGTACATCTACTGTCTCCACTTCAATTCATAGAATCCTTTTCACAGTTTGTTTACATTTAGCGAGAGACACTTATGTCATAGACATATTGTGGTTTGGGGGGAAAGGGAGTGGGAGAGTGGGGAAGAGATATAGGGGGTATTGTTATTTCGTTCTATTGCAGGGGCTTGTACTGTTAATGTGATAAAGAGGAACCATATCGGGGTGAAAATGTCCTCCTTTGCTTTTCCCCGTGCTAGTTTGAGTTTGTTGGTTAACTTCTCTAATAGGGCAGTTTCCCATACATTTTGGCACCTGTAGTTTATGTTCACTCCTGAAAGGTCCTTCCAGTGTCTAGTTACAATATTTCTAGCTGTTGAGAGTAAGTGACTTAAGAGTTCCCTGTCAAATGTGTGTGTGTTGTTGTTGTTGTCTGGGAAGATATTTAATAGGGCTAGTTCTGGGGTTGCTTCTCTTACCTGTTTTGTTATTTTGGAAATTTCTTGCAGCAGTGATATCCAAAAGGATTGAACTCTGGGGCATTCCCACCACATGTGGAGGTATGTGTAGCCTCTCCAGCATTTACATGAGATTTCTGAGTGAATCAGAGCCAGCTTCTGTAGTGTTAAAGGTAAAGGTAAAGGTACCCCTGCCCGTACGGGCCAGTCTTGACAGACTCTGGGGTTGTGCACCCATCTCACTTAAGAGGCCAGGGGCCAGCGCTGTCCGGAGACACTTCCGGGTCACGTGGCCAGCGTGACACCGCTGCTCTGGCGAGCCAGAGCCGCACACGGAAACGCCGTTTACCTTCCCTCTAGAAAGCGGTCTGTAGTGTTAGGTACCATCTATACCTAAGTTGTAGAATGAGCTCTCTTCTTTTGGATTTAAATGGTGGTTTAGACCATAGTCTATAGATAACTTAAAGGTAAAGGTACCCCTGCCCGTACGGGCCAGTCTTGACAGACTCTAGGGTTGTGCACTCATCTCACTCTAGAAGCCGGGAGCCAGCGCTGTCCGCACACTTCCGGGTCACGTGGCCAGCGTGACGAAGCTGCTCTGGCGAGCCAGCGCAGCGCACGGAAACGCCGTTTACCTTCCCGCTAGTAAGCGGTCCCTATTTATCTACTTGCACCCGGGGGTGCTTTCGAACTGCTAGGTTGGTAGGCGCTGGGACCGAGCAACGGGAGCGCACCCCGCCGCGGGGATTCGAACCGCCGACCATCCGATCGGCAAGTCCTAGGCGCTGAGGTTTTACCCACAGCGCCACCTATGTCCCATAGATAACTTGGTAGGGTTTAATTAAACCCTAATAGATAACTTGGTAGGGTTTAATTCATATCCAATGCCATATTCCCATTGGTTTCTAATTGTGGTGAGGGTTTGTAGTGTCTTGGAGAAGTATTTTTATATATTGTAGAGACCACCCCTTTCTGTGGTCTCTGTGGTTTCTGTGAAAGAAGTAGTAACTTATTAAAGAGGCATTATGTAAAGGGAGAAGAGGGAGAGGAAGTGTGTGGGCTGAATTTCCTGCCAATCAGTTCATTGTATGACCATGAGATTTAGTACTATGGGAGAAAGAGGAAAGCGTTTCCATTCATTTTCTCCACACCATGATCAATTTTATAAACCATGCGCTGTTCTTTAGGTGCCTTTCCACCCCTGAATATCTGATATGTTTGGTTCCCTTTTTATGCACCTTTCCAGAAGTACAATATCCTTTTTAAATAAGGCAAATGACCCATTTGTAAGTTGTTCTAAACTGTTTTTAATATTGTGTTTTTATGTTGTAACCTGCCCTGGGACCTTAGGGATGGATAATGGATGATGATGATGTTACTCATGAATAAAGCTGAATTTGCCTGAACACTCATTTAAAAATAGGTACATGGGCAGGGCATGCATTCAAATCCAACCCACAATGACCCTGGCCTTTCCACATTGAGCAGGAAAGATCTGCAGGGGGCTTTTGGTCATAATTGCTTCAATGGGAATGGAACCCTGCCGATGACCAGGAGACCTGCATTATCATGGTCCCTGATTGGACCAAGACGTATACTAGAGGTTTAAGCGAATGCGAGCAAAAGCCCCCTGCAGACCTATAATAAGTAAAACTGCCTGGGAACGTTAGGGTCCCCCTAACAGAACAATGCTGTCCAACCGGGTTCCATGGCCATAGTGCTGCAGTTGCAGTCACTTTCGGGAAATTATATAATAATTATCGCTGTTTAACTGCTCCTTGCAATTTTTCTGTACAGCAGTCTGAAACTAAAAAGGGTGAAAACATAACTCAGATTCATAATTAGTGGCTTTCAGATAATCAAAGTGTGACACACTATTAACACAAGCGCACTAGAGACCATTAAATGCAGTTTAAACCATTTTTATTAAATGAAATGAGCTTTCACAGGCAAGATGTTTCAAAGAGATCGTGGTATATGACTTGCCTGTGCAAATGAGCTTTCCTTCCTACATGCTTTTTTTTTTAATGTGAATACGAAGCATTTTGAGAGCACATTTAACCGCACAGAAAGGTATATTTTCAGTGTGGCCCCATAAATCATTCTTTTTCTCCAGTGCTAGTACATATTTCAAGAAACTAATTCCAAATGCTTTTAATACTGAGAATAGATAGTTCTGTCTTCTAGTAAACGGGCATATCACAATTGAATCTCCATTGTGGCTCATGCTCCTATCAGCCAGCACATCCTGTTTAACCATGTTCTCATTCTTCTTCCTATGAAGTACTTCTGGACTGTTGTATGCATTATATGGTTCTTAAAATAATGAGACTGATTTATTTATAAATGTCATATTGGAGTAGGGGTGGGTGAAATCCTAGAGTGATAGCCAGCTAAGTAAGAGTAAAACCAATGAATTCACTGGACTTACGTTGTTTAAATTAATTGATTTCAATTAGTGTATTCTGAGTGTGAGTAAAATCCCCTTACATTATTTATCATCATCATCATTATTATTAAATTTCTAGACCACCTTTTGTCTGAAAATCACAAGTTACTTTGCAATAGAAAAGCACAAAAACACATACCATAATAACAAAGAAAAATAGTAACACCCCCTCCACACACACAGTTTAAAAACTGCATGAAATCATGTGCAATTGAAATGGCCTGCAAGCACCCCGCCCCGCCATTTTGGTGATGTCTTTTATGACGTTTCTGGGTTAATTTTGGGTTTGGTGCTTTGTGCATATGCACGATTGTACACATATCTGTCGTGCCTTATACAGTGATTGCCCGTGGGTTGTTTAATAAGCCAAAGGCCGGGGAGAAGAGTAATATTTTTGCCTGGCACCTGAATATATGTAACAAAAGCGTCAGACAAGCCTCCTTGGGGAGAGCATTCCACAAATGGGGAGCCACTGCAGAAAAGGCCTGTTCTCATGTTGCCACCCTCCAGAGCTCATGTGAAGAAGGCACACTAAGAAGGGCCTCAGAATATGTTTGCAGGATCTTAGTTGGTTCATACAAGGAGAGGCGGTCCTTGAGTCGTTTTAGGGATTATAGGTTGAAACCAGCACTTTGAATTGGGCCCAGAAACTAACTGGCAGCCAGTGAAGTTTTTTTTTTAAAAAAAGCAATACCTAATTAATTTTGTTGCGTCAGATTGTCGTTGTCTGAAACATGTTTCTCTGAACTAATAAATTTCATAATGTGATCAAAAGGCACCTTAGTGAAGCTATGCAGGTGCTGGCCTGGTCAGTGCTTGGATGGGAGACTGTGTGGAAACCTACATTTAGACCACTCCGAAATCCAGGAAGGAAGGAAGGAAGGAAGGAAGGAAGGAAGGAAGGAAGGAAAAGTGAATAAATAAATCTTAAATCTAAGATAAATCCTTTTTGCAACAGCAAGTACAGTGGTACCTCGGGTTACATACACTTCAGGTTACATACGCTTCAGGTTACAGACTCCACTAACCCAGAAATATTGCTTCAGGTTAAGAACTTTGCTTCAGGATGAGAACAGAAATCGTGCTCTGGCGGCGCGGCGGCAGCAGGAGGCCCCATTAGCTAAAGTGGTGCTTCAGGTTAAGAAGAGTTTCAGGTTAAGTACGGACCTCCGGAACAAATTAAGTACTTAACCTGAGGTACCACTGTATTTTTTACATCTCATCAGGAGACTGCATTGAACAAAAGCATCCTTACTTTTAAAATCTGTTTTCACTACGTTAATACTCACAGCAGCTCATTTCAGCTGCAGAGAGCCACCACGTTGATAAACTTTGTGTACAAGAATATTAAATTTCGAGAACATCCATCTCTTCTCCCAAAGGGATCTACCAGGGAATGTAATAGTCTATTTGTTTTTATATTGATCTGGTATCCACAGACAACTTTCATCCTCTTGGAAAATGAGAACTCCAAAAGAACCAGCCAGTTTCACTGTAAAAATACTTCTATTAAGATGTGGAAGACGATTATTCAAAAACTCCTACAAGATAAGAATACACCACATAACCGGCCTAGACATGCTACTGGCTAATGATCCGTCTTGCTATCCTTTTACCAGGTTTGGAGTGACAACTAAATTAGCTCATGGAAAAACCTCCTGTAGGCGGGGGGGGGGGGCTGACACATAAAGTACATTGTACTCAGAAAGCCCAAGAAATAACTGGCGATGGAAGGTGCTGCCCACCCTTAGGTGAAGAGTGGCACACAAAAGACCTAAAAGGAAAAAGACCTAAAAGGAAAAGCAAATAGAAATATATAATTGCAATTTAATTGGTTTATCAAGTGGCAAACATAAACCAAGTTATTGGGATGCCGATCTGGGCAGGACGATTAATGGTGGTTCCCTGGACAGTGAGTGAGGTCCCAACTAAAGAAGATTGGCAGCTTAAGTTGACAGAATATGCACAACTTGCAGACATAACATGGAATAAGAGAGCAAGAAGAACATACGTTTAAAAAAGATTGGAAAACGAATATATGGGAAATAACCGTGTACAGCTGAAATTGCTGGCAGAGTTAAGATAAATTCAACAGTGTAAATAATCTTTGATGGCTGTAATAATGGAAAACCAATTGGAATTGTTTTTGTAAAATACGCAGGGATAAAAGATATGCAAAATGAACCAAGGAAAGGGAAGAAGGCAAGTCATTGGTATTTTAAGTATGTAAAATGTTTATTTGAAATTGTAAAACAGAAAAAATAATTACACACACACACACACACACACACACACACACACACACTGGTGGTTCCCTCCTGGATCATGGTTAAGAAATTGGAACATATTTCTTATTATAAGGTTCCCCTTGTGCTTTAAATTCCTGGTGAAACAGCTTAGTTAGGGAACAGTTAAGGAAAGCGGGCTTTTCCTTTAAATATGGTTTTAAAAGGAGCAATTTTTAAGGAGACTATGAGCTAGTTCACAAAGTTCACCTTCGAACTTTTATCATTGTTGACAGTAGTAATATTATATCTACGAATGCGTAAGATGCCATTTGATTTATAAAAAAGGTAGTCCCACATAGAGCGCATAGTAGCAACCCAACTGTGAGTTTACCAATGCATGGACAACTTTGGTCAAACTATCCCAATCCAGTAACAGTCAGAGCTGCCTTACCAACCACCGTTGGCAAAGGCACCCCAGGCCATCACCTCCAGCGACAGAATTGGATCAATGAGCACCCCAAGCTTGTTCCTTCATGGAGAATGCTTGCAATGCCTGTTTACCTACAGGCTGCTGTTTTGCAACGTGCTGAAATTGGAATACACTCGGACGGGGGTGGGGGAGATCTTGAATTAAAGATGCAAAGAAATGCCAGAGGTTTCACTAGACTGCAAAAGAAGGATGTGATCCCCCCGCCCCCAAAGAAGGCTGATAATAACCCAGGAACAGCAGGTATTTTCTGCTACCAGCAAGCAGTTGGCATGTTGTGCCTAGCACATCTTTAATCATAATAACGAGTTCTTAGTAAGCATGATAAAATAGGTTGGAACTGCTACCATTTTTTAGCTGTCATTTAAATCATTTGCTGAAAGCCGAATAATATTCCCAGCACAGATTTTTGCACTGAGTATACTTACTGTACAACTGCAGTTCACTTGCCTGCTAACTATAACATTATGCTTTAATCCTGCAGATTGTTAAGTACTCATCCTGTAATACAGCGATGAACTGACCATAATAGAATGACAGAATGTTTTTAGAGAATAAAAGTAGTATATTCTCTATTCAGCAAGTCTTTATAAAGGGATATGTGTGGGCTGCTTCTATGTATGTTTACTTGAAAGTAAACCCCAGTGTTCAATGAGAATGATTCCCAACAAAGTGTGCATAGGGGTCCACTTTTAGCTTCATTGAGATTATTTTTTCCCTCATTGTCACTTTCAGCCACTTCTACAAAACTGCAGTTTATCTAATTACGGGGGGGGGGGGGGACTAGAAAGATTTTGAAAGATCTAGTCTTTGTCATTATATACAACACTAAATGGAAGTACGTCAAGTTCTCATTTTTGAGGAAGAGAGACCATTCTGACACTAACATCTACAGGGGAAAGTACCCTTCCCAATTAAGTAGCAACACCAAGAGGGCATGCCGATCTTTGTTAAGGGTATATGACCTGTAGGCCACTGTGGTTATTAAAATGATTCCTCATCCTTTCCACTTTATTGAGATAATTTTGCAGCTTATCAGCTCATTGTGTATTTGTCAACTCTTTCACCCAAAATACGCAATGAGCTGAACCGAGGGCTGACCTCCGAGGAACCCTATTCGGCAATTCATATTCCAGTCATTATTATCTTTGAGTGTGGTCTTTACACCAAATGTATATCCATATTCGAAAGCCCTTTGCATTTCTAAAACTTACGTATGAGGATACCATGAAAGATGAGGCACTGGAGTCAAGATATAACATATAACTTTATTAACTACCCCACCTTGATATTTTAGTTATAGACTGTTTTTCTAGAAAAAGAGGTGCCGGACTCACCATAAATGCCTCCCTTGTTCTCTGATAATGGCAATGGCAGCCACCTGACAGGTGCCAGGACTGAGTTCCAGCTGAAAAAAGCCCTGGTTATAAATTGTATACGGACAAACACACATGTTCACAGCGCCTTTGGGCCTTCAAGGCAATTGCTAAGTATCTGCACAGTTAAAACCAATACAACAAAGGTAATATACAGCTGTACCTCGTAAGTCAAACAGAATCTGTTCGGAAGTCTGTTCAACTTCCAAAGTGCGGCTTTTGATTGGCTGAAGGAAATTGGAAGCCGCAGAAGCCTCGTCAGACGTTCAGCTTCCAAAAGAACGTTCAAAAACCAGAACAGTCACTTCCGGTTTCCGATCATTCAGGAGCCAGAATGTTCAACTCCTAAGGCATTCGGGAGCTGAGGTACGACTGTATGGATATCTGTGCATCATATTTTAAAAGATGAGAGGCAGGGGGCGCAGGATTTTGGCGTCGCACAGGGTGCCACTGAAATTTAAGACTTGTCCAACCCTACCACCTTCCATGTGTTGAAGAGCAAATGTTTGAAGCAAAGTTTCTGCTGCACTCACAAAGGTTCTCCATACCTGTTGAGTAATATTTACTTAGGACATTTTTTATCTTTCCCTTCCTCCCAGAGAAGCCCAGGGCTTCAAACATCAAAATGTTAAAACAGTACTATGTAAAAAAAAATTAAAAATGGCAAAGGGTGTTTAAGGAGATAACAGAAATCGCTGGGTTAAAGCGGACCATAAAAGTCCAGAGGTAGCATTATTATCAATTTACCATGGGGTGGAAGGTTCACAGGCTATGAAGAACTTGCTCACAAATTTATTGACAGCTGCACGAATTATTATAGCTAGGAAGTAGAAGGGGCAAGAAGATATAAAATGGAAGAATGGTATAAAGAGGTGTGGGATATAACTATTAATGATAAATTAACATGTATCATTAAGCTAAGATGGGGAATATGCAGGAGAAATGATTTTGAGGGTGTTTTTAGAATTCGTACTGTTAAAACGGAAAGGAGCCAAACCATCGCAAGAGGTTGAAATTTTGGCAGGTTGGATAGTTACAATGGAATGGTCTCGGCGGTGGGGTTCATATTTTTATTCTTATTTATTTATGATTATTACTTTGTAAAAAAAATTGTATATATTAAAAACAGTACTTTTTAAAAGAAAACACTGAGTATCAGGTCAGCATCAACCAGGAAACAGAGGGCCTGAAATGGTTGATAAATACAACATCTGGGGGTGCAGGGAAATGTTTCATGTAACTTAAAATAACTGGCATTTTGGTATAGTGGGGAATTGCATGAAGCTGGACACCAGCATGCTGCCCAAAATGCTGTTATTGTTGAATAACTGCTGAAAAGTTATTGAAATGCTATTAGGGATGTGATAAATTGTAAAGCCACATCTCCCTTAAATACTGTAAAGCATTTGCACACTGGGCTTTTTCGTATTGGTTTCAGTGTATCCTTCGCTCCAGTTTTCTCTGATGAACATAGCAGTAAACAGGAGACCATATTTTAAGAATGTGACTATGTCAACTTCCCAATGACGTCAAAGGTCAGCTCTTTTTTGGTGGCACTATAAACAACTATGATTCGGAAACAGGTACAAAGTTCCAGCTTCTGTAATAAGCGGAAGAGTTACAACAGGGGCAGTGGGGGGGTGTTATTGGATGCAAAATGTTAACTAACTACAGTATAAGTAGGGATTTTGCATGAAAAAGATATTGAGAATCCCACAAGCATTAAGCATACTTTAAAAAAACAAATCCTTGCCGTTTTAAAGGAAGGAGATGTGTTTTATAAAACAGGAAAATATTCAGACACAATACAATGCTCTCAAAAATATCCTACGGGATATTCAGCTAAGGGGTAGCAAAAACAGATGAAAAGCAATGAACCTGTATCAGTGGAGTCACTGTTTCCATTTTGAATGCACAGACAGTGATCTTATTCCACTCCTTACTTCTTTTTTTATAGGCAAGTATAATACTGACAACCAGAGCTAATCATGGCGTTCCAGAAGGAAAATGTAGCTGTACAGTTTCAGGGAAAAGAAAACATGTCACTTGTTGCTTGACAACCAAGGAACAGATAGTTTCGATTTATGGTTGTACGGAGCTATTGAGTTTAGCTTCCTCAAACTGTATACCAATTTTCATGCCTAGGTGATTCTGTCAGTGACACTGAACACAATTTAGTGCAGATTTTCTACAAACAATGCTATAACATCTGTGTGATGTGTAAAATAAAGCAAGGAACAGAAATATGACAGGAGTTTCTCCATGAAGGAATGACAATCCGATATATGGGTGGATTGAACATTCAGCTGCCACTGAACCAGGGTTTCCCAAACTTCTGAGTTCATTGACCCCACAGATGAGCTTATAAAGTTGTCATTGGCTCAACTCAAATTCTTAGAAACGTAAATGAAATAAAGTCAAGAAATACCAGTATATATCTTCAACATTCATTCATCACCATCCCCACATCAAAACAGAGAAGTAAAACAAGCGAAAATAATAATGACGCCATACTTTTGTAATATTCTCTAATGCGATGGATAGGCATGATGCACTTTAATTGGAATGGATTTTTCTTACTAAATACAGAGGCTCCTAACTGGCAAGGGAGCTGCACTCTGTATATCATCATCATTATCATCATTCTTAATTTGTATACCGTCTTTCTATCTTACAATACTCAAGGTGGTTTACAAGCTGAAGAAACAAAAAATGTACATCTTACAACAATCTAAAGCAATACAAAAATGTGATAATAAAACATAACTTTAAAACAGGCAACCCACGTCAAAAAGTAACATTCAACAATCTTTAGAACAGTATTAAATAACAATAACATATAAAAGTTAAACAGAAATCCACTCAACAGTTACAATAAATAATTTCTAAACTATAATCAGTAAAACAACGGCAAGCCACAGTACATCAAATAATACAATACAAATTGAGAAGCAGAGACTAGAGGGTGGGGCAAGGCAGGCGGAAGGAGGGCTTGCCTGATGGAGTCTCTCCCCTCAAGCCCTTTATTTCTGAGGCTAATTAATTTTTTGTGCACTATTCCTCATGATTTTCTTTTCCACCCCATGCCTTTTTCAATTCCCCATTGACCCCTAAGTCTTTTATTCACCCCTACACAGTCTTATCAACCCAAAGAGGGGAAATATTGATCACTTTGGGAAGCTGTGATCTAACGTTATGGGAGCTACATAGCTGCCAGTGGAACATGATTCTAGGAAGACTGAGAACCTCCCATTTAAATTGCTCCTCAGAAAAATCCAATGAAAAGACATCAAGCCATGCTTTCAGATCCTAATTTGTTCACTAATTATACTTACAACACCACATGATTTCCTAGCATCAGACATAACTGAGAAGCTGCCCGTTAGCTGAAAGTGAAACTTCTGGTGTCCTTTCCTAAGGTGAAGGAGCAGTACAGGGGGCAGTGTGAGAACCTGAGGATCACCAAAGCTTGTTCTCGCGAGTCTAAAACATGGTGTAGCATTGTCTCTGCTGGACCTTTGTTTTGATCATTGTATTGAATGTTATTAGATGGCTAGTGCCCGTTGAGAATGGTAGTAGGGCCTGCTGAATTCTACAAAGGCAGCAGCACTGAGAAGGAAGCTGATGGGCCATGCCATAAACCTAGACTGCTTACTAGCCTTGGTGGGCAGAGAGGAGCACTGGACTGGGCAAGGCTGGGGGCGCCTGGTTTGCACCCCCTCAGAAATTGTGCGCCCTGGGCCCCGGCCCCGCTGGTACCCTCTACACTATGTCCCTGTTTGTAAGAAAGAACCGAAATGAAGGCATACAGGGGAGATGGTTGGCCGAGGTTGGTGGGGCAGTGCCCCCACTTGCCCTAATGGATCAGTCTCCCCTATGTGATTAACAGGCAATGGTATGATCAGAACAGGAGAGAGGAAGTCAAATACTGGGTTTTTAAAACTATCAGCTCATATAAAACTCTAGTTGAAAGTTATTAATTAAACCCTTTTGCCTCGAGCAAAAGGGTCAACAGGAAATGTGAGCACTATTGAGAGAATCCAAGTTTTATACCAGAAAGAACCAGCAACCTTTTGTCCTTTCGCATCCCGTTGATACATTTTCCTTCTGTATTATGAAAGTTCTTCATATTAAAGGGTGCGTCGTTTAAAAGGTATCACACGCCCAAAGAGAGGCCCAGAGCCGCATACCAAGGGCGAGAAGGACAGAATTTGTTAACCTCCGCATCTGCAGCTATAAACTGAATCTGTCAGGCAAAGAAGTTTATTTCACCCTAAGGCAAGAATATTTTCCCTGCGCCATTATGGATGACAAGCCTTACTCCGTAACCCATCATTGAAGTGTCAGGATTTTGTGGAAAAAATTGCCACAACATGCTTGGTTGTCCTGCCCTGAGGTGATATAGGAGTAACCGTGCCTTCAATATGCTTAATGTCATCTCTGGCCTTTGTTTTTCCCTCCTAGAGTTTATGGGCCTTTTTGTTCCTTACTGAATTCATGTAACTGAATGATGGGCTTATTCCAGATAGCCAGAGGAGACAGGGAAGGCGACGCGTCCACATTTCTTAAGATACATGTTGACTAATACCATGCAAGAGGAGAACGGTTCCCGTGATAACAGATTCTTCTTCCTGCTTCATGGCAAGCCAGTACCTTGATTTCAGATTCAGACTTGACACCAAACACAAAAAGCTTTAAACCAGAAATGGAGAACTTGGCACCCTCGAGGTCTTTGTGGACTTCTATCGCCATCATCCTTGACCATTGGCTATGCTGGGTGAGCCTGATGGAATAAAACAATATCTGGAAGGCCACATGTTCCTCATAGCTGCTTTAAAATGCATCTTGCCTCTGGAGAAAGTATATGGGAAGCCCAAAACCCCAATAACATTTGCACTTGATCTCATTAAAAAATCAATCTCAGAGTATGAATCATGGCTGTGTAAGCATTCTTGGTAATAAACCTAAAGGATCTGCATAGATAGCTCAGCCCCTAGCAATCCCTCCTTAGGAGAGAAAAAAAAGGACCAGCAAATGTTTGGTATTTGAGTAACTGATGTCTCCTGACAACTCAAATAATATCAGAGGTGGCTATAAATCTCTGTCATCCTGTGATGAAAAAGAAAACCTCACTTTTCCAGTCTAGATAATCAGGCATGGAAAATTTTCAAATACTGTATCATACCGTTGAGAGACTTGAGTTCCCATGTCTCATACCTTGTTAAAATGTGCAAACAGTGCTTCCGTCAGTGGGAGGCCATTGATCATCGTTAGGTTATACAAGCAGACCGTGGACATTTCCTAAGTTTGCAACACAGGATGTTGGTGCTACAGTAGTCGAAAAGCCCTTCTTATTGCTTGAATAAAAATAGCAGTAAATCCTAATTAATTATTTAGTCACATAAGCAGATTCCCTTATGAATCGACAACATCTCATTGTCTGAAGTGATGAACAAGGTTTTGGATTCATGGCCAATGAATGCTTACTATAGCTGGTTCATAATGTGTTCTGAGTGTAGCACTTGACCTTCAACTTTTCACCCAATATTAGATACTTTACAAGTTGTAGAACTATTTTCCAGAGTGCTTGCAGCACCCAAGATGGAAGCGATAAACTCTTTCCAGCGATTGCTATGGAACACATCTTTGAGGCACGTTTTCCACCTGGAATTTTAGTGGCAGCAACATCCATATTCTAAATAAGCAAAAACCCATAAAGGAAATTCAATAAAAACAAAGGGAAAGTTTCCAGCAGAGCTCCTACATGAGCCATACTTAAATAAAGTAGCAAAAGTCAAATATTTAGAAGTAATCTAGCTCAGGGTCAGGAAGAAGGCAGATCAGGATCTGGAGCTATATAACTGAATGATCTGCAGTAGATCAGCAAGGGCTTCTGACTTGCAATAATTTTACAGTCACAATAAAAAGGTCCCCCAGCCAAAAAATCAGGCTATTATAATCCCTGTTCTATAAGAATATATGTGTATATTTGTACTTATATGCAAGTCACTTTAATATATAAGCTTATGGGTGTACTTGGCCAGGGCGGACCTTGGTAATATAGTGCCCTGTGTGAGGCCAACATTTGACTCCCCCTACCCCCAGCCTTTGCACCACCTTCCCAAAGCCAGGTAAGCGAGGCACCAGACTTTGGGAAAGAGCCATGAGGGCTCCGGAGGGTCCTAGAGCCCTCTCAGCTCCTCCTCAAAGCCAGGTAAGTACTTACAGGACTTTGGGGAGGAGGTGGGAGAACTCTAGGACCCTGTCAGAGCCCTCACACAATTAGCTTCACTTCTTGAGCCATCATTTTGCACCTGGCTCTGGTTAATGAATGCTAGAGGGTCCTAGTGAAAAACAGAAGATGAGCTCACTTGGATCAAACCAAATGCCTACCTAGCTCAACATGATGCTTCCCACAGTAGCCAACTAAATTGGCGACGTAGGGTGCAGAAACAGGACCTGGGGGAATAGCCCTCTGTCACTGTTGTTCTAGGGACTGCTGTTCAGAGGCATCTTCTGATTCTGAAGGTAACATACAGCTATCATGACTAGTAGCCATTGATAGCCTTGTTCTCAATGAATTGGTCCACTCCCCCTTTAAAGCCATCCAAGCTAGTGGCCATCACATCACCACAATTTGCAGAGGTTTAAAGATTTTCTGGGTTAAGGGGTACGTCCTCTTCTTTTTCCTGAATCCTTAACTATTGAGGTTCATGTAATGACTCCGGCTTCTAGTAGAGGTGAAAATTTATTTATTTATTTATTTAACCACCGCCCTATACCCGGAGGTCTCAGGGTGGTTCACAGAATCATATCTACTCTCCATCCACTTTCTCAAGTCCTATCGTGTTCCCACTCATTTAAGCATCTTTATTCTAAACTTTTATCAATAGTGACAAATGGAATCTTTCCTTGTAGATCACACAAGCCCGAAGTCTTCCCATGCCAGATTTAAACCCAATCTTTTTGACTGCAGCTGGAATGATTCTTAGAAATGGTGATGGGGAAACAAACTGTCATCAATAATGGATTGATCACCTAAAGTAGGAGACATTAGTGTAATAGTCAAATTAATCTATTATGTAAAAGTATATGAGGAATAAATTGGATGAGATGGGCTTTGTCCTTGATGTTTCGGAATTCATAATCAAACGTCACCACACTCTGTATTTCCATTGTTTTAAATGTGTTATGATTCCCTGTTACGTTATTTACGTATAGAAAAATAGAAAAGGCAACCTTTTTTATTTAACCATCATAAATAATTTTAGCGTCTTGAACTTTGACTTTTGAGAGGGCTGGTAATATTTTCCACGAGCCTCGGGGGCAGGGCCTTTCCCTCATAATAACACAGAGAAGCCAATTTCTCAGGATCCTAGCAGTTTTCTTGTTGATTTGGGAAAGTAAGGAGGGGAAAACCCTGAAAGAAGTCGATAGCAATTATGCTAAACCACAGAAAGGATATTTTAAATTACAAGCCACCCGGCCTTTCAGAAGCACATCAAAAAAAGTATTGGTAATTAGGACCTGCCCATCAGGGAAGTACAGAGCTGAGGAGCTCCCTGTAGCAGACCAGTGATTGATGTGAAAGTCCCAAAAGCAGAATAGTGATTGATGAGGTAGTCTCCATGCAACATGGGGAGGATGGAGAGAAAGAACCCCGCAGCAAAAGAGGAATGAGGAGACATGCCTTGCAACACATCAATAACAGGGTGAGCAGAAGGTCCCCCCACTTTCCACAGATTTTTAAGCCTTGCTGATAAATGCAATGGTCACAAGCCAGTTAGTCTTGCCTTTTTGCAATCACAGGAGACCCAATTTGACCCCTGGGGTGTAATCAATTGTATAGCCCCTCATAGAGAAGATTTATAGCCATACAAATGGGAAAACATCAGTATATGGAGAGAAGGGGAAATACACAAACTCCTTTTTCTACAGGAGTTTCATGAGACATTGTGAGGTGGACTGACAGAGGTCTGGAAGGATTTAATGCTAAATCAAGCTGAACATTAAGTGGACGTAAAACTGATTTGTCATAATTAACAGACATTAGAAATGGTTTTCAGTGCATTTCTCTGCCAAAGAAAAAATGAAGAAACCGAATGAGTGGTTATCTCTTCTATAATAGACTGTGACACCCACCAAGATCATATATGAGTTTCTTTTGTCCTTCCATATGATACATTCCTCCTCCTTGATACAAGATGTTCACATCTTCTCACTAGAATATGTTATATGTTTATGCATTTTCAGTAGCAATCCTTTGCCCATACACAACAAAAGAATAGTGGTATGGTACTATAGGAGAACATTCAGTGTAATATGTGAATGGTGCAACAAGCCAAGTAGTACGGAGAAAAGAGTCATATGGAATAAGATGATGTGATTGTAGGAAATATGGTGATCGAACACAGAAAAGGGGGCTTATTGTAAGTCCTCGGGCTCAAAAACATGTGATTACATACTTTGACGGAGTCTGAGACTTGGACCTTCAGAGGTTCAGGAAGGTTGTCTACAGTTCAGCAATAGAAAGGAGAGTAAGGTTAATAATGAGTCTAGTTTTAGACATCGTGCTAAGTCAAACCCTAGTTTAGCACAGCATGGGAGTAAAAAAGACTGGGGAGGACTCAAGTAACGGGGAGGGAGGGGAGGGGGAGGAGGAGGAGGAGGAGGAGGAGGAGGAGGAGGAGAAGAAGTAGAAGAAGAAGAAGAAGAAGAAGAAGAAGAAGAAGAAGAAGAAGAAGAAGAAGAACTTCTTTTTAGGAGCCTGCATGTTTAAATCTGCATGTGGTAAGTCATGACTTGCCATGCCATGTGAACCAAGCCACTGACTACTTCAATTCTTAGGGGTCAAGAATACCAGTCACATATTTTGTCAAGGAGGTGACATGTAAATGGTCCGCAATTGATAGAAAATTGTTGGCAACTCTTTTGCAATATAAGAACCACTTTGAAGAATGTGTTTCATCTTCACCAAGTTTATTTTAATGCAGCTTCTCTAAATAATGCTGAAAGTGACTCCCAAGTCGGACGGGTCAAGTTCGGAGTGTGTTCATGTCAGGAAAAAGTAGAACCATTTGTGGGGGGGGGGTCAGAATGAAAAAGAGACAAGAAGCGAGGCCTGATTCAAGAGCTGGAGGGGAAAAGGCACTTTTGTGGGTGAGGGGTTCCCCCTCTGGGGATCCAGACATATGACAAGTGGATTTATTGCTTGCAGAAGTGCTTAAACTTCTGACACCATTTATGCTAAACTTGTATATTTGTAAATAAACCTGAAATAAAATTTAAAAAACTGAAACACTATAAGACATAATCGAGTGAGCTCACTTTCCAAAGGAAATTCCATTCCTGGAATGTCTCACAAGTTTTCAAAAAAAGGAACACATCCCCACCCCAAGGACTGACCCATAAATGTAGGGAAAGTCTGCTCTGGTGGGACTGACCCCTTACGCAGCAACAGGGCACCAGCCACCAAGTGCCCTGTGAGAAGGATTCCAGGGGAGCAATGGAAGCAAATAACCTCTTCCTGTTCCACCTGGACTCTCCCTTTCCTCTCATGAAGCCATCTACTGACAGCTGCCCTGTGGGAAGGACTTCTGATATGTTGATATTATTTCCTGCGTTTTTCAAAAATGAATTTTGATGTGACTGGTAAGCCATACATATCAGCCATCTTGGCCTGATATGTATCCTGCAAACGCTGAAAAGAAATAATAAAGTAATACCAAGATTTGGTGAAATGTGAATACAGGCAGCAACCATTTTACATGCATCCGATTGACACGCGATCACACATACTCGTTGCTGCCGACCCGGAAGTGCCCCCAAAACAGGGTGAAGGGAGCGGCGGAAACGGGCTTATGCGTGCTCTGCCAATGCGTGCGGGGGTCAGGGACAGAAGCCCCACACTGCCTGTCCTTTTCTCCAGTCGCTGTAATGGAAACTAACAAGATGAAAGAATACAGAATTAAATGCATTCTAAGGACAGCTGATTCAGCTAATTGTAATCACAGCCTAGCGCAACAAGCCAGGAATCTTTCTCTGTTCAAAGGACACTTATTCTTCAAGAACTACATACGTATACACATACACATCCCAAGCCTGTTGCCTATCAGGAAAATCCACTCTTCTGCTTTCTATATAGAGTGGATCTTCAAATCTACTTCTAGCTGCACAACATTTCACAGCTGGGCTGATGGTGATAATGGCAGCACTGTGTGAATAGTCCTTTGGTTTCTCCAAACAGGTTTTCTCATTTAATCATAAAGTAAAAGGTTATATCTGAATCCACTTCAATGGGTTAAACTCCAGTAGAACTCTTTTACCACTGCATACAAACTACATGCATGCAGCGCTTTCTTTTTACTAAGGAATCTATGTATCAGGGGCCAAACTTTATCATAGTTTCCTATATAACACCCAAACACAGAAATGCACTTATAAATAACCACTCATAATATGGCATAGAGCTTGTTTGAGATGATAAACTGAGAAGCTCTACAGATTTACTGCATGTTCTTCTGGTTTTTTTTTATAAAATATTTATTAAAGTTTTACAAAATGAAAAAAGAAAAATACAAATAAAAAACAGTTCCATCTTTCCATTACATTCTTTCATTTACTTAATTCCCGGACCTCCTCTAACCTCCCTTTTTGTATTCCAGTTTAATTTGTCAGTTCAGCAAATCCTTCCCCTCCTTGCTTATCCTAATCTTTAATCTTAAAATAATGTAACATTAGATTTTTGCTTATTAATAATCCATTTTTTCATACTCCTTATAGCATTATAGCTAAAAACCACATAACTTTTAATCCAACATCATTCTAACATTCATTAATTTTACAATATTTCTGTAAATAGTCTTTAAATTTCTTCCAATCTTCTTCCACCGACTCTTCTCCCTGGTCTCGGATTCTGCCGGTCATTTCTGCCAATTCCATATAGTCCATCACCTTCATCTGCCATTCTTCCAGGGTGGGTAGGTCTTGTGTCTTCCAATACTTTGCGATAAGTATTCTTGCTGCTGTTGTGGCATACATAAAAAAAGTTCTGTCCTTCTTTGGCACCTGTTGGCCGACTATGCCCAGAAGAAAGGCCTCTGGTTTCTTCAAGAAGATATATTTAAATACCCTTTTCAATTCATTATATATCATCTCCCAGAAAACCTTAATCCTTGGGCACGTCCACCAAAGGTGAAAGAATGTACCTTCTGTTTCTTTACATTTCCAACATTTGTTATCGGGCAAATGATAAATTTTTGCCAGCTTGACTGGGGTCATGTACCACCTGTATATCATTTTCATAATATTCTCTCTTAAGGCATTGCATGCCGTAAACTTCATACCTGTGGTCCATAACTGTTCCCAGTCAGCGAACATAATATTACCGTATGTCCAACATCTTGTGCCCACTTAATCATAGCAGATTTCACCGTTTCATCCTGAGTATTCCATTTCAACAGCAAGTTATACATCCTTGACAAAATCTTAGTTTTGGGCTCTAACAGTTCTGTTTCCAATTTTGATTTTTCCACCTGGAATCTAATTTTTTTGTCCTGATTATATGCCTCCATTATTTGATAATAATGAAGCCAATCTCGCACTTTATTCTTTAGTTTTTCATAACTCTGCAATTTCAATTTGTCTCCTGCTTGTTCCAAAATTTCCTAATATTTCAGCCATTTGGCCTCCATATTGAGTTTTTTTCAAGGCCTTTGCTTCCATTGGTGATAGCCACCTTGGGGTTTTATTTTCAAGTAAATCTTTATATCTTATCCAGACATTAAATAGTGCTTTCCTGACAATATGATTTTTAAATGCTTTATGTGCTTTGACCTTATCATACCACAGATATGCATGCCAACCAAATACATTGTTAAAACCTTCCAAATCCAAGATGTCTGTATTCTCAAGGAGTAGCCATTCTTTCAACCAGCAGAAAGCTGCTGATTCATAATACAGTTTTAGGTCTGGCAGGGCAAATCCACCTCTTTCCTTTGCATCCGTTAAAATCTTAAAATTTATTCTGGGCTTCTTGCCCTGCCAGACAAATCTAGAAATATCTCTCTGCCACTTCTTGAAACAGTCCATCTTGTCTACAATTTGCAATGCTTGAAACAAAAATAACATTATTGGCAATACATTCATCTTTATCGCAGCAATACGGCCTAGCAGTGAAAGCTTCAAGTTTGACCAAATTTCTAAGTCTTTTTTCACTTCTGCCCAACATTTTTCATAATTATCTTTAAATAAATTCACGTTTTTGGCTGTCAGGTTAATCCCCAAGTATTTCACTTTTTTAACCACTGTTAAACCTGTCTCATTCTGAAACCTCTCTCTTTCATTCTCTGTTAAATTTCCCCACAAAACCTTTGTTTTTAGTTTGTTCAATTTGAATCCAGCAACCTGACCAAAATCTTGAATCAGTTCCAAAACTCTTTTGGTACTAGATTCTGGCTCCTGTAATGTCAGTACTAAATCGTCTGCAAATGCTCTCAATTTATACTGTTTAGCTCCGACTTGTATACCTTTAACCAACTGGTCTCTTCTAATCATATTCAGCAAAACCTCCAGGACTGATATAAAAAGCAATGGGGAAATTGGGCAACCTTGTCGTGTCCCTTTCTCTATCTTAAATTCCTCAGTCACCTCATTATTAACAATTAGCTTGGCCTTTTGTTCAGAGTAAATTGCACTTATACCGTTTCCAAATCCTTCTCCCACCCCCATCCCCTGTAGATTTTTCTTCATAAAACTCCAAGAAATATTGTCAAAGGCTTTCTCCGCGTCTACAAATATTAAAACTGCTTTGGTGTTAATATTCACTTCTAACTTTTCCAGAATGTTAATTATATTCCTCAAATTATCAGACAAATGTCTACTCGGAAGAAAGCCTGCTTGGTCTTTTTACTGAATGTTCTTCTGGACTGGCACCTAAAACAGCAATTCTATATCCTCTTATATGTGCTTAATCCCAGTGAATTAAATGGTTTTGAGCACACATTAATTGAGGGCAGGATTACAGCCTAATTATTTTTAATCAATGGTATGGGACATAACACCAAGCAAGCATGCATGGTATCGAAACCTTATTTTATTAAAATCACACATCAGTTTGGTAGAGTCATATGTCCAGTGATCCTAGCAGAAAAAGAAATTAATAGTAATAATCCAAAGGATTATGGAGCAGAGGTTAGTGCATAACCTTTTAATGGGCAGAATATTTAAAGACTGATGACACAGTATATTTTCACTCTTCAGTAATTTAGTGCAGAAGTTCACATTGATTACTTAAAAGGCCATTCAATTTTATTTCCTATTTAATTGTTCTTTCTGCTCAGTAAATGGTTGCCTGAACCAAGTACAAGATTATTTTATTAATTTTGCATCATTTAAAAGCACTTCTGCCCTAACTCACTTGTTCACGTGCCCTAGGAATGCCCTTCAGGGTTTCAAAGACGTGCAGATTATACATTTCCCATTAACACAAAACCTGAAACCCTACAGTGCTCAATATCTTCAACCTGAACGTAACCCCTCCAGGTGCATGGAACAGAGAAAAAAGACAACATTCCCAGGGAGCAGTTGCACTGAAGACAAAGCAGAGGAAATTGAGGCTTAGAAGAATGCAGTCCCACCTTGCCATTTACCTCCTTTAAGAAAAGATGACTACAGCCACACAGTTTCGGGCTAAATTTCTTTTAACAGCTATTGAAGTGGTCTCAAACAGCTATTGAACAAGGGTTAGCCTTAAACTGCCATTCCACAAAGTACTGAACTATGGGCTCAACGTTTAGGACATGTTTGCATCCAACTCAATTACACCCAATAAAATCCGTCACTTTTCAGTGTAGAGTGCTTTGTGTGTTTTTTCTTAAAGAAGGGCCTTCAGGCAAAACACCCACCTAAATAATTTCAGCTATTTCCTTCCCACCCTCATTACAACCATTTTATTGTTGTTATTATTATTTATTTGGCAAGGAAAAGGGGACGACAGAGGACGAGTTGGTTGGACAGTGTTCTCGAAACTACCAACATGAGTTTGACCAAACTGTGGGAGGCAGTGGAAGACAGGAGTGCCTGGCGTGCTCTGGTCCATGGGGTCATGAAGAGTTGGACACGACTAAACAACTAAACAACAACAAGTTCAACATGGCCTTCCACTTTAAAGGGGGGGGGAAATGTTATTTGTCTCCTTGGTATTAGCTGGTCTTCTATCATATCCTATTTTTATTAGTAAACACTGCGTTTTCCATCTCCTGCACACCTGGGATTGCATCCAATATCAGCAGACCCACTGAAATGAATGGTCATGACTAACCTAGGTCTATTCATTTGAATGGGTCTACTCCAAGTTCAGTTGGATATAAACCCTTGAGATGGAGCATTACACTCATACTTAAACACATGAATAGCCAAGGTTTTATCTTCTCCTACACGCTCAAGCAGTGAAGAGTACAAGCAAAGGGGAAGCTGACAATTCACTTTGCAGCTCCTTTAAGCACACAGTCAGGAGTGCAGGACACAACCTCCCAAAATGCAGCAGTGTCCCAGCACAGGCCCATACTTGCTAAAAGGAACATTTTGCTAAAAGGGGGCACTGTGTCCTAAACCACTGGAATGTCCACCACCAAGGGGAAGTGATGGCTGTTCCAGAATCCCAAGTCTACTGGTCTCTACCTTGCTACAGCCATCACTTCCCCTTGGTGGTGGACACCTTCTTAGTGCAGAAAGTATTGATCTTATGTGTAAAGATTCTTCTCTCTTTGGATTAATACAGGAGGATTCTAGAAGCTACTAGAGGCTTCTTTGTGTGAGAGAAACAGAGAAAGAAGGGATCGTGATTGTTTGGGTTATACCTTCTGGGAAGCTGCCTTGAAGTAGTTCTCTTATCTCTATTCTGCAGAGTCTGATTATAAATACAGGCCAGAAGGAGCCTGGGTCTTTTCTCTTTATATCTCCCTTCTGGTGTGGTGTTTCTGTTTCTGTATAGTGTTAAGGTTTAGGCTTGTTGCAAGTTTTGTAAGCGCTGCAACTCTGTATGGACTGAGTCAATCCTGATTGTATTGGATTTGATAACCATTACGCCATGTCTGCCTTCAGCACAAGTGAAAGCTCTGCTAGATGAAGTACTATTGCCTCTGGTCTATATTTTTTTTTGGAACTCTGCTGAACTCTGCAACACGTTTAATATTTTCCTCCACACGTATGACTCACATATGACATCTGGCCACTAAAAGGGTCAATGTATTTTTATGAAGCTGTTGGCTTCTTCTATGAAGGGGGGTTTCAAATTGCAGTAATTTCTTTGCAGAAAGTTCCTCACATCTCTCCTGATCCTACATGTGTTGCCATGCACTGAAATGTACATCTTGCAGCAATTATTTAGCATGTCCGTAGCAAGCATCTGTTTGTTAAGCACTACATATCATAATAGAAGAAATACAATGAGAGATACAGCACTGAAATGTATATTTTGCAGCAAAGAATTTTGTATTGCATAGCTGGATATAAATATTATTATGATTGCATAAGCTCCTATTGATTCAACCCCATGATAGAATAACTGTTGCCCTAATAATAAGGTTCACATCTGACTTATTCTTTAAATTTCACAAATAGTTTACCTGGGACATTTACAAATTAATCAATTAATATTGACCGAAAGATCAATCTTTGCACAATATGAAAAGCAGTTTTGACCTATTTGATGCTCTCCACAAAAAAGCTTCATCTTCTCTTGATTAATATTAATTTGCTTTAAAGTATTTCATTGCACTCAAACTTTAATTTAAAAAGGAATTAGGAAGTCTATAAAGACTGTAGAGCATCAATAATATTCAACTGCACTTTGTACGTATGGTTTGTATTAAATTAATTGAAAATTACTTCTGATCTGTATCATCCACACATACACTGCAAGAGCCAGCACATGCATTGCTATATTCAGTCTCTTGTTATCATTCACATATATGTATATTTATACAACGCCATGTGTGAGAAATACTAGATTTCACTAGATCAGAATTGATTTTCATTGTTGTGTAACAGTTACAAAGTTCCTTGTTACAACTCTATGAAACAGAAGTTTTAAATCAGCCACAATAACTTGGTAATCATAGAATTGTAGAGCTTGAGGGGACGTGGGTCATCTAGTCCAACCCCCTGCAATGCAGGAATCTTTTGCCCAGCGTGGGGCTCAAACCCACAACCCTGCAATTTAAGAGTCAAATGCTATAAGAACTAATATCTGACTGTATTTCACTAGTAATGTTAAAAGCTGCAAAGTGGAGTTAGGCACTCAGATTATATTGTGAGCCAGTAGAAAGTATGTACCTATCTTCCCTTTATGGAAGAAGCATGCTCCATTTTTCATTATATATGGCACAATCAGCAATTTCTGAATAAGACAGGGAAAACTTTAATGATTGCCGCAGTTGTTCCTAGAACAGTTTTTTAACTTGTGCACACAACACCAACATTTGCTGTTTAATGTAGCACTAAACAAAAAGAGTCAAGATATTTTTAGTCTTGCAATGGTGTGTCATCAATTAGCGTTCCACAATTTCACATTTGTCATTTTTATACACTTTTGTTTGTGGAAAGTTTTGACAAGGTGCTCTTTTCAGCATGATTTGTAATAGCTCTCCTCCCCCCTGTTGTTAGTTTCACAAGCAGCCTTGGTGCAGTATAATTATTTAGCAGGCCCATAACAACCCTATTTGGTCATCTATTATTAGGCTCATTTAGACAAAGCCTACATAAAAATTGCATTCCTACACAAGCGTCTAATTTATAAGTAGCAATAAATATGCCAGGCAGAGTGCCAGATACACTTTCAAGACTTTGCAGCCTCCTAATGGCCACAGACCAGACCAATGCTGTGAAAACTCTTTGCATTTTTAATCATAAAAATTTGGAAGGTTGTCAGAGCATCCCAGAGCTGCCTAAAAATGGGGGAGTGGGAGCTGGGGATGCAGAAATGGCAGGATTCAAATGAGGCTTGACGTTCTGAAAGGACCAGACTTACTTATTTAATTCATTAAAGCCAGCCCCTAAACCTGCAGTTTCCAAAAGGGTTATTTATGACACCTCATCTTCAGAGAATGGCCTGTTCATCTGTACCTACAGAACTTCATCTAGCAATAACACAGAGACAGACCTCCACAGTGGAGAAAACTGCCTCTTTCCCGGGACCACTATACAATCATGAATATGTAAAACAGGAGCAATAAAGAGCAACAATATCAAAAGAAATAAAACATAAACAGCATATAAAGTATAGTAAAACTAAACCCTACCATTAGGCCACTGCCTCAGGGGGCAGGCACTGGGAGCAGGGATTGGTGGCAAGATGTTGGAGGCTAGAGCTATGGGTGCTGTTCACAGCCTGTCCTCATCATCAGATCAATCTGCTGCCCTCAGGTGCCTTGTTGCAAATGCAACAGCAGAGTTAATTCCATATGCAATTTAGTGTTAAAGTCAACTAGTCAAGGGCAGTAACAAGTGGAAGTGTTGTTTAACAACTAGGCAGCGTGACATGATATTTGCTGATATCTATTATGATTGGCTATGTAATTCTGAGGGTGCTTTCTAGTGTATGTATGTATGATTGCATGTCTTCCTACTCTGTACAAGGCCTGAAGTAAGCAAAACAAAACCTCTCAGTTTCTTCTCAAATTATACACCATTTCTTCTAACTTTTCCTTAGTAAAGTGTTATCAGGTTTCTTTTCTCTCTGGACTCCAACTGTGTTATGTAAGAAAATATGCTAACAGGCCTGTCACCAGTGTTTTAAGAACAACTCAACAGGTTGGCTTCTGCAAATAGAATGACGGTGGGGAAGGAAATCTTGTTTTTTTGTCTCAGGCAGTAATATATTTCAGGTCAGTCTTGGGCCCCAGAAATAAATAAGGGTTTGCTTGGGGCTCAGAAGTCAATGTGAGCATTATGTGAACCTTCTGTAGGAAACTATTCCATAACCAAACACTTCCTCAGAGAAGATTCTCTTGTTGCCCCCCACCTTAGCTCAGATTACAAGAACACCCAGAAAAGGGTCTCTGAAGGCCTTAAGCTACAGGAAGGCAGATATAGAGCCTCACAACCCCTCAGGTAAGTGGCCCTTAATGAATGATAGAAAATCTACATTCAATAAACTCTCCAAAATAATGTATTGCATATAACCGTAGAAGCATAGTCTAGCAATTTCCAGAGAAATTCTCCTAAACTCCTACTTACCATCATTATTATCAATACATCTATCCAGCCCTTCAATTCAAATGAATACTCAAAGCAGCTTATGAAACAAATTCATTATACAATATTAAAACAACAAATTAAGACAACAATAATTCAAAGCCGCATTTGTCAAAGCAGTTGCAAAGCAAGCAATAAATTTGTATACAGAGCTATACAAGGGCCCATGAAGAGATCAGCTGGAAACATACACAATTTGAATTGTTGAAGTTAAATTGGTTTGCTTCTTGCACCTGCAGGTTTGCTTCATGCCCTGTTTTACATCTCTTGAAAAATATGGAACGCTTCATGAAATTGCATGTCATTTCAATTCGGAGGGAGCAAACAAAGCCCCTTAATTCACTTCCCACCCTAAAAAGGGAGTGTGCCAAATTTTGTTCTCATACCAGGAAGTAGTGGTGGCTTGGGGAGGGGGGGTTACAGTCTGTTTGCCGCTGCTTATGACTTTTGGAGTTCCCCTCAACTTCAAAAATCAAAGGAACGTTTACCCAAGCTAGCCAATGGGGCAATTTTAACAAGGTAGCATTCAAATGTCTGTGAAATGGAGCCTGCAATTCCATGTCCGTTTCTAAGGAATCTGACACTCTCGCTGCCTGGTTTCAGGCTGCTCAGCCCCATCTGACTTCGAAGTCAGTGAAGCCCATAGTGAGGGGTCCAAAATCCCTGTCATTGCAACCACTGCATGATATCAGAGCAGACCACCAAAGGGATCAAAAGAATTGAGGCAGGTCAGAAGCCAAGAAAGCAGAAGCGTAAAGTTCCATCCAACTTTATTTGCGGGGGGGGGCTCATCACGTGAGCATGATGTCACACACGCGCTCAGCACATGACACACATGTTGGGAGGAGCCCGCGGGGCCCGCTACTGCCAGAGGGGAGCCCAGCAAGACCCTTCCACTCAAGATTGGGGCTGATACTGTGATTAACTACTGTGGGTGTGGGGGGTGTGCTGCGGCGTCCTCATCCCCATAGAGTTGGCACCTATGCAAGAAAATACTGCAAGTAGGCTGAAGGCTGAGTAGAGAACAGGACCGTCTGGAATGAGATTTGACAATATTAATGACTCATCACAGTGATAATCTTTTCCTTCTGTTAGTGACGTTACTAAAACCAAATTATTGCTGTTTTCTATCTGTGTAGCAAAAGCTTGAATCTTTGGTTCATGCAAAGAATTGTTGTTACTGATACTTTACTGCATTTATTTGGATATTTCCCAAAGGGCTATCTCCAATTTGTATAACTGGACATCGGCCATTAGCAGCTTCTGGTTGGGGTGGGGGAGGGTCTGGAAGCCTGCTTTTCCTTGCCTTTTTGGCTTAGATCTGTACCTTTGAGAGGGATGCCTGTAGCAGCAGAAAACCTGAGAAGGTGGAAGGAAGTAACTGTTCAAGGCTTCTGAATTCACACTCACCATACAAAACATTGTGAGTTGTGAATTCCTCTGCAGTGCAATTGTCCAAAAGTCTTACACATTTTTAACACCAATATGGCTCAAGATAGTAATTGAGGCCAGCTTACAGTAAGAAAACAAGACCTTCTTGTTGTTTTTTCTTCCAATTCCCGTTATCACTGCAGAGCTAACATAATTCAGAATTAGCTGGAACCTGTTCTGTGCTGTGAATCATGGCTGTTTGCCATGTTCCAATCCATCATGATTTTTCTAACACAAAAGGAAACAGTAAGCTGTGATAGGTAAGCGCAAAGCAGAGTTTCAGAACGCCGAGGCTCAACACAGTAAATAGATATATGCCGGTGACCGATTTATTTAAAATAGATAGATTATTTGCAAGAAATATATTAGCAGGCGGGAAGAAAAAAGTGGTGGAAGCCCCCAAGACCCCAATGGGTGTCCCACCTACCCTGCTGCCTCTAACACCGGCACTTGTGTTGGAGAAGTTGCACAGGCTGCGGGCAATATCTCACCCAAAATCAGAAGCAGAGGCAGCAGGGCAGGTGGCAAGATTTCCTGTTTCACCGCAAGTAGTCAAATGGGATGTGCCACCCCTGCCAGTCAGAATAAAAAAACCATGGGGAGTTTGGACAAACTGATTCTAAATGGGATGCAAGCCTTCATACCCCTGAACGTATTCTCCGCAGCATTCAACATCCTAACATTCAGAAGAAGAATCCCAGAGCGCTCTCACCACCAGGCAAGTAATTCCTGTGACCTTGCATTGTGCAACATACACTACCTCCTGTTCCCCTGTCCTGTGGCGGTGATTGCAACAGCAACGAGATGCAAAAGACAGGGGGTTCTGGGAGCTGTAGTTTAAGCACTCCAGAAACTGGACTCTAAACTAACTACCCTCCCAGAATCCACCACGCTCAGTGTGGTCTTGGGGGTGAAAGAGGAAGATGGAGTGAAAAGAAAGACTCTCCTTGCCACTGTTGCTGCTTTGCTCTTAAGAAGTGGGAGGGTGGTCATGCAGAGGCAGTGTATGTTTAACACTGGGGGGTGGTAGGGGTGGCTGGTGTGGGTGTGTAAGGGCACAGAAAACAATTCAGACAGTGCAACCGGAGCACTCAGTTGGGCTCTGGAGGCTTTTCCAGTTTCACACATCCCTAGTTTAATCTGCAAGACCCACTGAGTTCAATAGAACTTACATCATAATACATGTGCTGTGGTTTGCAGCCTCAGTATGAGAAAGAAGTGTTCTGGTTAGCATATAGATTGCTCTGCTAGGAATCCTAGCATTCCAGTACAATTTGCAAACTAATTATTTTCTGATATGCACAGAATCTTATAAACACTGAACTTTTTTTTCTAGCATAGTTTCTAGCATCTGAAATGGGATGCGTATAACCACATGTTGGCTGGTGACTTTAAAAAAAACCTCTTAGGTGACCAGTTCCCAAACCCCCAGGAAGCCATGGATTTACGTATCTGCAACCTCTACACATCTTCCCACAAACCACATGGCAAACTGCTTTCAAATATGAGGGGGCTTTCAAAAGTATTGTGGTGACATAACACGGGAGACCACAGTTCACAGAAATGGTCATATCCAAAGCCCTTGATTGTGCTTAAACTAATTCTTTAGATTCCTACCAATAACAGTATTAATACCCCTTGTGAAAAATTCAGTACAACTGAAGTGGATTTTTTTTGCAAAAATCAGAGATCCACTGAAGGAACAGGAAATCTCTGGAAAACTGCCCACAATGGGATCAATCCAGATTTTGTCATTCACTTCATTGGTAAGCAGATTGAATACAATAATGGTGAGAGTCTGCTCTAATTTTCAACTTACTTTGGATTAGTTTATTCAATTTACTCTAATGTTACTCTGACACCTAAAAAAAAACTATTTCCCTTTTTAAATTGATGTTTATCCCTTCCTCCACTCCCATCCTCAGCCACTAACCACTTGTAAGTTGTAATCGATCTCTCTCTCTCTCTCTCTCTCTCTCTCTCTCTCTCTCTCTCTCTCTCTCTTAAATAGGTCCCTCTAGCTTCTTAATCTTGGTCTATTTCATTGGTACTTATAGTGAATAACAGTTTCTTTGTACCAGATGTTTTATTTTACTTTCCTTAAACATGGTCCTCTAATATGCAGTTTGCTGCTACGGCGGGGAGTTGCTTTTTTCATTTGCCCTGAATTTGACTCCACTATGGTCTGCATTAATAGGAACAGCAGCTAAAACTTCTTTGAAACTTTATTCACCACAACCAGGAAGAAAAAAAAATGGTCTGATGAAATTCTTTTAAACATGCTTTAATCTAGCTGGAATGCCAGAAATTGCTTCCAGATGTGCTCCATACAAAAGTCAATCATAGCTATTTATACTGACACTCTACAGTCCAAACAATCTCAATCGAAATGCCATGTCTCCGCTACAATAAAGCTATAAATGTCAGTTTTGTTGAATCTGGAGAGGTGTTGAAGAGTTCACGCTAGTTGGCTTTCTAGGCTGTTTGTTAGCCGGGGAATAATTAAAAGAAAAGAAAGGAGAGATACTCTTAACATATAGATCCCAGGTTTATTGAGCTATTCTTAAGGCACACCTGACACCTTCAAACCCCCAAGTGCCACAGGTTACAAGTTGAAATTCATTTCATGAACTGGAAAAATGCATCACTTAGGCAAAATGCCAAGAAAAACTAAAGTGCTTGGCAGGATTCCCATGCCCTCTTCCTAGACTGAACACACACATAGCACACCTGGGACGAAAATTAACATCAGTGCAGTGAAGCAACAGATGCTCGCCACATTAGTACTTTTACTTGAGAAGCTTCCAGGGTCTGGGGGGAAGGGAGCAAAGGGAAAGTCTCCCCCACCCCAATACCTAGCAAAGGATGTTTGGGAACTCCATCTTAGAAGTTTTGTCAACTATGCAGAGATAGTTAAGGTAAAGGTAAAGGTACCCCTGCCCGTACGGGCCAGTCTTGACAGACTCTGGGGTTGTGCGCCCATCTCACTTAAGAGGCCAGGGGCCAGCGCTGTCCGGAGACACTTCCGGGTCACGTGGCCAGTGTGACAAGCTGCATCTGGCGAGCCAGCGCAGCACACGGAAACGCCGTTTACCTTCCCACCAGTAAGCGGTCCCTATTTATCTACTTGCACCCGGGGGTGCTTTCGAACTGCTAGGTTGGCAGGCGCTGGGTCCGAGCAGCGGGAGCGCACCCCGCCGCGGGGATTCGAACCGCGACCTTTCGATCGGCAAGCCCTAGGCGCTGAGGCTTTTACCCACAGCGCCACCCGCGTCCCTGCAGAGATAGTTACTACTTGGAAAAATGACGCTAGATTCACAGTAATTCGGTACAAAAGTTTCAGTACAATATCACAAGTTTCAAAACGATTCTGCACATCAAAAAGACTCATAGTCTTTTCAAGAAAGCACGTATAACCATCAAGCAGTTTATTTGTGAGTTCCAACCAGCTGAAGAAAATAATTATGAATAAAGCTCTTTTGACGAGTAAATTAATGTTTTATTGACTTTATTAACTAATTATTACTAATTATTAACTAATTAATCTTTTATTTTAAAAACAGCAGTGCTTCCAAGGGTCAGCTGTATATAAGCAACCCATAAACTTTAAAGCATGCACCTTTTAGCAAGTATTCAGAGAGGAAAAAACAAGCACCACAACACTTAACACCATTCTTAAAAATACGAACAGCAAGACTTCCCTACAATAGCAAGTAGCCACCTGACCCTTTGTTTTGTTTAGCTGAATATTAGTAGTTTCAATTAAAATGAAGTTTGAAGCAGCTCCCCTTATTGGGATATTTTGTTTTCATTTAACAAAAATTCAGGCTAAAATGCATCATCATACATGGTACAGTATCAGGCCAAATAACAGGAAGTGTTGAGTTTGTCACCTGTCCATCATGAGATGGAAAAATGTAAGCTGATCACATACAGAAATCACTATTAAACAATTAAATTGTTTAATAACAATTTAATAAATATGTTCTTGAGTAACAGGAAAATGGAAAATAAACCTGTCCATAAAACATAAACACTGTGATTTTAGCCTTCAGCCAGATTTTGCTTGCTTGATTCCAAACACAAGACATTTTTATACAGACCCAATGGAACCATATTTATATATGCTTCTTGCTATCCCATACCACTCGCAAACTCCAATATATGTATTTTTTTATTAAAAAAAGAAAGAAAAACCAATAAAACAAATATTAAAGGGAAATATTCATGATTTAGGTATCCACTGATAAGACTTCTAAATATCCACAATCAGTTTCTGGTTTATCAGAGTTTGATAAATCTTTGAAATAAAGTCAACCATCTCATGAATATGTAGCTGTCCTCTTAAACTGTGTGAGCTACTTCCTCCACACACACAAACACACACATTATGAAAGACAATTCTCATTCACCCTATCGTATTGCATTCTATAATTGTACAGAATCGGAATCTAAGACAGAAATTTCATTTTAAAAAAACAACAAATTCAAAACAATTTTTATTTAAATCACTTCCCCCAAACACAGCTCTTTCAACATAAGACAACTTTTACTGTGGTTTCCTGCACCCAAATTACACCCTTGTAAGACAATTTCTAGCTTTCAAAATATTGGATTTGATTTAATCATTTCAACTCACTAAAGTTGTCCCTTTTATTATTTAATTTTATTACAGGCCAAACTCCTTCTCATACAGAGATAACACTGCAGGGTTCTTTTGTCAACTAAAGTATCATTCAATATGTAAGAGAACACAAGAGGCTGAAATGAGAATACAATTTCCCATGAGGCAGCTCTCCGTTCAAGTAATTTAACTTCAACACCAGTTCAATATTTGAACAAGGCAGGCTTTTACTCTTGCTTGGTGTTTAAATGTGCCTACTCCGAAATCAATCATAAATTTAAATGCCTTTTATTTTGAAACAATCTCAATATTTAAAAGAGTTTTTGAATCACGGGTCATGGCTGAACAACTGCCTTGAGGTCTTCTGAAAGGGATGTTGTTTTACTGCCAACACACACACAGAAGGTAATTCTAGGATCAAACACAAAGGCCAGTTTGTATTTTACTTCACATTTCTCAGAATGGGCTGTGCACAAAGAATGCTTCACAGGGAATGAAATCAGCCCAAGGGTTGCAATTCTTTTGTAGTAATTGAAGCTTGTACCTCCTCCATGGGAATAGGATGAATGGCGGGAGGCAGCTAGCAGTATCTGTGCAAACTCAGCCCAGCTCCAACTCTGGCTTTCAGCACAGTGGCCTGGTTCACACATCATGCTAAGCCAAACCATGACTGAGCAGGAAAGAGAGGGCGTGCAGGTACTTGAAGGAAAATATCACCGCTCACTCGCTTCTCTCCCAGTCCTGTTGCTGCTTCACACTAAACCATGGCTTGGTGTGAACTGCATGGTCCCGTTCAAAACTTCCAGACAGCAACTTCTAGCACACTGGAAGAATTATTGCCATCTTCATCCTTCAGGGCTTGGGAGACATGGGTTGACACGCTTTGGTATGTATCCGACCTAACAATCTGCAATACAATGGAAACCATTCAAATAATGAATGGCACATCAAATCAGAGATCATCAGAGATCATCTGGGATGCCGGAACTGGTAAAATATTGACTACTAGAGAGCAACAGGCTGAACTCAGGATATGCCTACTATGTACCAAGCTTCCTACTGGAAAGCACAAGGGTGCATACAATTTCACCATAGTGGCATCTGCATACAGAACTATCCTGTGAAAACAACAACAACAACAACAACAACAACAACAACAACAACAACAACACTCTTAAGAACACATAGAAGGGACACATAGAAGGGATAAGGAATTGGCACTCTTGGACTAAGTCAATTATCCGGGAAATGTTTTTGTTTTTTTTAATAAATTTTTATCAATTTTCCAATACATATTAAATAACAATACAAAACAATACAAAAACAAACAAACATATAAACATGTATAATTTCTTAACCTTCTTTTCCTTAAACCTTCTTTCAACGACTTCCCCATACCTCCTTTTTCTGCATCCTTGTTTTAAATTTTTCCAGCAACCCCTAATTTTATTTACTTATGGCAGTTCCTTTAAATCCTTTTTCCCATATCCAATTGTTTATCGCTGCAATTCTATTTTGCATTACTCAGAACATTTTAGCACTCATTAATTTTACAACAGTTCTTAAGGTAAACTTTAAATTTCTTCCAGTCTTCTTCCACCGTCTCTTTCCCTTGGTCTCGGATTCTGCCGGTCATCTCAGCCAGTCCCATGTAGTCAATCACCTTCGTCTGCCATTCTTCCAGTGTGGGTAGTTCTTGTGTCTTCCAGTACTTTGCTAAAAGTACTCTTGCTGCTGTTGTCGCATACATAAAAAACATCCTATCTTTCTTTGACACCAATTGGCCTACCATGCCCAAGAGAAAGGCCTCTGGTTTCTTCGCAAAAGTGCATTTAAGCACCTTTTTCATTTCATTATAGATCCTTTCCCAGAAAGCCTTAATCTTTGGGCATGTCCACCAAAGGTGATAAAAAGTACCTTCAGTTTCATTACATTTCCAGCATTTGTTATTGGGCAAATGGTAAATTTTTGCAAGCTTGACTGGGGTCATGTACCACCTATAAATCATTTTCATAATATTCTCTCTTAAGGCATTACATGCCGTAAACTTTATACCGGTGGTCCATAACTGTTCCCAGTCTGCAAACATAATGTCATGTCCAATGTCCTGTGCCCATTTAATCATAGCTGATTTAACCATCTCATCCTGTGTATTCCATTTCAACAGCAAGTTATACATTCTTGACAGATTCTTAGTACTGGGTTCCAAAAGCTCTGTTTCTAATTTCGACCTTTCCACCTGAAAGCCAATTTTCCTGTCCTGTTTAAAAACTTCATTTATCTGGTAATAATGGAGCCAATCTCTTACTTTGGACTTCAATTTCTCATAACTTTGCAATTTAACTTTTCCCTCCTCATACTCTATAATTTCCCAATATTTCGGCCATTTAGATTCCATGTTTAATTTTTTCACTTCCTTAGCTTCCATTGGTGACAACCACCTGGGTGTTTTGTTCTCCAACAAGTCTTTATATCTAATCCATACATTATATAGGGCTTTTCTAACAATATGGTTTTTGAAACCTTGGTGGATCTTGACCTTGTCGTACCATATATATGCATGCCAGCCAAATCTATTATTAAACCCTTCCAAGTCCAAAATATCTGTATTTTCAAGAAGCAGCCAGTTTTTCAGCCAGCAAAAAGCCGCTGATTCATAGTACAATTTTAAGTCCGGCAGGGCAAACCCCCCTCTTTCTTTTGCGTCAGTTAGTATCTTAAATTTTATTCTGGGCTTTTTGCCCTGCCAGACAAATCTAGATATATCTTTTTGCCACCTCTTGAAACAATCCATTTTATCCACAATCTGCAATGTTTGAAACAAAAATAACATTCTCGGCAAGACATTCATCTTAATAACAGCAATTCGGCCTAACAAGGAAAGTCTCAAGTTTGACCATATTTCTAAATCTTTTTTCACTTCTGCCCAACATTTCTCATAGTTATCTTTAAATAGATTCACATGCTTAGATGTCAAATTTATCCCCAGGTATTTCACCTTCTTTGCTATCAATTATCCGGGAAATGTTGTCTCCTCCCCCTGACCTCAGCTGCCATCCTAAAATCAAGTAATGCACATAAAATGCTTGGTAGTTCTGGCAATATGACTTGCTGGCAATGCACTAAGAATATCAGAAGAGTCATGTTGAATCAGGCCAAAGTCCCATCTTAGCCCACCATTCTATTCTCCCGCTTTTGGGCATGGGACTAATCCCATGGGTGGTCCTCCTCTAAACTAACTGCTGACCAGAGCCATCGAGTTTTCACAGTATTCTTTAGTCACTTAATGAATTGAGATTTTTAAAAATATGTTCGGCATTTTTTTTGGCATGAAGTCATAAACAAATCTCTGTCTTCTCTTTTTCTTTCTTGAAACAACAGAGCACTTAGGCGCTATGATTCTACATGAAAACAAACAAACCAGGCTTTGGCTGCAGGCCACATCCTGTGCCTGTAGCCATTTTGCTTGTTTGTTCAACAAAAAACCCTTCACTTATGTCCACTGTGAGCAAACACCAGCCATCAACAACTTCCGCTTCCTCAAGCAACAAGTTAACCCTATTTTTAAAGAACACGTCCGCCACTAAATCATTTTTTATCTTAATGATTTCTCAAAATCTTTTTATTTAAATGTGTGTTTATAACGAAGTACCGAGTTGGCTGTAGAAAGCTTTCATTCTGCATTTCACATGTGGCACAATCGTACATTGTTCAGTTTTGAAGAGGAACATTTGATGAATCAAGCAGACGAAGCCCAAGACATAGTTATTAGATGCATTACATCTTTAGCACATCATCTGTAAAAATGTCCTGGGTAAACTAACGCTCCAGGGGAAACCTGACCTTTAAGAGTCTTCCCAATACTACATCTAAATTAATGTCAGTGACAGCCATTTCAATCTAAACTAGCAGGGTTCTTTCATTCCATCTACAGAATCTATTCATCCATTTTACTTGTGAGTGTAAACATACACATATGTAAATGAAAGTGTGTCATTGCTGGCTATGGGGGTTAAGCAGCAAACAGTGAAAGCATCAGAGCAGTATTCAAACTTAAATGCTGAGGCAATTCAAGATCTATATACTTGCTAATAGTCTCTTAGCCAGTTTTATTAGGAAATTTATCATCCAAAGGGTACTTACTTTATTTTTAACTATTTCTACCTCACTTTTCTATTAATAATGACTAAACTGGCATTCTTTTAAATGATCGTGAAAAGAAAGGGCAAGCAACAAATAGCGATTCAACAACAAATAATAAAAGCAGCAGTATTAAAAGAAACAAATATTTTTTTAAGAAAGCAATAAGCATAATCAAACTGAAGCCCAAGATAAGCAAGTGTTATTTGCATGGTGCATAAATGACAGCTGCATAGCTGCACAAAATGCAGTCACAATATGCACATTCCCCAAGACCTGTTGGGGATTATGCATAATAACCAGAGAATATACAAAATTCAGTCGACATATGCCACATTTCCCAAGGAAATGTGCACAATTCCCTCTTTAGGAAAGAGGCCTGGTAAATGTGCACAAAGGCAGGTTGTTGTGCACATTAGCCACTCGACTTACATTCTCCTTCATATATATAATTTAAACAGATGTGTAAATAAACCATTTTTATATAAAGACACCCCAATCTCTGAGCGGTGCAAGATTCCAAGGATCTAGGCACTTACCCAGAATCCATGTTTCCTTTGGAAATGAGGCACAGCAGAGACTGTGGTGTCTTTATGATATATGGTTTATTTACACATATATACAACCTGAGCCTACCATTATCAGCCCCACACTCTAACCAACTGAGCTATCCTGTCAGCTATCCTATCATTTCTTACATTCTTATGTAAGACCAGCAATGTACCATTGATGCAGTTATCTTCATACTGCCTATGTTTAGGAAATTCTAATATGATTACTATATACTCGTCATGTAAGTATTTCACAATGCAAACAGCCCATACAGAAATCAGAACGGTTTGAAGCACTGCAATAAGCAGAGTGCAGATTTCAAAACTGAAGTACTGCGTATTAGAACCTGACTTTCCCGGAATTGTGTCTCCCAGAAGCAGACAGCCTGTTGTACAGAAGATTGCTTGCCATTTATTATTCACATATAATTTGGCAAAGGAGATGCAACAAACAATTAAATGGCATTACACACAACTGTCTGGCACACGTGATGGATGGAGAACGTACTATTATGCTGCTCTACCAAAGCTGAAGAAGCAGTGTGAGAAAGATATGCCACTCAAGATTTAATGTTGTAACCAAATCACTGGCTGAAGAAGAATTAGAATTGATTAGCTATCACATCACTTTTGAGTCTCCAAACTTCCATGTGCAGAAAGAAAAAGGGCTGTGTGGGTGTTCTATCACTTTTTGTTAACTGCCACCCACCCAGCCCCCCAAAAAGACAGTTACCAAAAGGTAGGGTATGCATTACAAATCCAGAAAACTGACCACTACTCATCATCTCTGAGCATGACTGAGCAAACACACTTGAACTGCAACCAATCCCCATGTAAAGTTTCGTAGTCACAGATTAAAGAGAAAAAGCCTATTTTCATGCTTCTTATGCTCCACAATCTTTACAACAGTTTCCTGCTTATATGTATAAGACTGACCAGTAAAATTCTAGTCCAGCAGTAGGACAGTTCTGATACATTTCTGTGTAAAGCACGGTAGCTATTATCCTGGTATTAATTACTTAAGTACTGTCATAGTATCCATCCATAGTATTCAACTGAAATACTCAGTAACTTTTTCTTTTATCTTGTCCGTTTAACCTTTTACAGTCATACCTCGGTTTTCAAACGGAATGCATTTCGGAAATCCGTTTGACTTCTGAAACATTCGGAAACCAAGGTGCAGCTTCTGATTGGCTGCAGGAGAGTTTTCACTTTACTCTTTGAACTGAAGTACGTATTTCTTCATTTTAAGACCCAAGCCTCCTTCACCAGAAACAGTCACTCACTGAATGTGTGATCGAGAAGCAGGGCTAGCCCCATCCCCAGCATCACACATGTGTGATCATTTTATCTGAAGAGGGCTCGCAAAGTGGCAGCGCTTTTCGTTCCTGAAGATGTGGGCTACAATCTTAACCTTGTCCTATCAGAAATCCTACTGAATTCAATGGGAATTGCTTACCTTGAAGTGGGGTTAGGTTGAATCCAATGCTTGGAATACAACCCTCACTCGCTCAGGGATTTTATTCAGCTGGAACTCACCGGAAATCAGTTCCGACACCTCTCAGGCAGACACCATTGCCATTCCATGTGGGCAAGGAAATTCTGGCACCTCTTTCTCTAGAAAAATAGCTCTGCCCTCAACAACTTCATTTCATGTACAGTGGTACCTTGGTTTACGAACTTAATCCGTTCCGGAAGTCCATTTTTAAACCAAAGCATTCTTAAACCAAGGCATGCTTTCTCGTAGCAGCGGGGGACTCAATTTACAAATGGAACACACTCAACAAAAAGCGGAACATGTTCTGCTTCCAAGGCACAGTTCACAAACCGAAACACCTATTTCCGGGTTTGCAGCGTTCTTAATCCAAGTTATTCATAAACTAAGCTGTTCTTAAACCAAGGTACCACTATATGGAGACTAGCCTGCCTTTGTTTTCCAAGAGCTGAGAATGTGAATGCTGTTATTCATGTATAAATTCACGTGAGTTTTTTTACACACGGAAGCATTAAAATGCCTGCTCCTTTGTGCATCACCACCATCATTGCCATCACCACCATCATCATCATAGTCTCTGATCTCTTCCTATGGCCTCACTTTTCAATTGCTTTTCCCCCCTCTCTCCTCACTGTTGCGATACTGTCACACTGTACAAATGACATAGCGTGCATAGCAGCGAGTACAATATTCTGCACTGGAGTATTGCCTCTCATATTGAGCAGATCACTCTGATTAATCAGGGCTCCCTTGGTGACTCACACTGACTTGGGTCGGGTCACAGGGCACACGCTGCAATTTCCTTCAGCTTTTTATAAGAATTAATCAGTGGGGTTTCGGACGGTACAGCCCTTCCAGTTCGTGTTCACATCTCTGAACCAGCACTGCAGCACAGCGGCATCTGGCGGGATTGGCTTAGGCTGCGAATCAGCAGGTAAACTTGCCAACGGCTGGAAGAGAGATTCAGTTCCATAAGTAAAACAGTCACAAACTCTGCCTTATAGCACCCTGCTGCTATTTTTTTTTAAAAATCATCCTATAACTGGAGCATTATTTTAGAATTCACTGGTAACTAAACTATTACGGACTTTGAAGCGGGTCCCAATACTGAAAGGTTAGGAGCATGATGGGTCTCTTACTTAAACTCGCAAAATACAGTACAAAATCATTGGGAAGACAAATAATCTTTTTTTAAAAAAAATGCAGCTATTTTTTAATTCATTACCTGTTATTAAAGAAAAATAAATGTCCATTCAAAATCAGAAGTGAATTAACACGTGGTATGGAGGTTCCTAAAGAATATTTGACATACCACACTCTCTCATTTTCATTCCTCATTTACTATTTTATCAGACCGCAAAGTGTGAGGACAGCAGCTCCGTATTCAAAATGTAATGGCCAATGAATGTTGCGTCATTTTCATCCTCTGGTCCTTAAAGAAAGCTTTGGTTGTTTATTTATTGCAAAAGCAAGCATAAGTGTGCATGACACAGTAAAGACAGTGATCTCTAAAAGTATCAGATATCTTTAGCTTTTTTTTTAAAAAAAAGAATCAATAACAAATCCTGGCCCAATGGCAGTTTTCATTATTTATTTTAGCACCTCAAGAATGCAAGCAGTGGATACAACCCATGGGGAACGTTCCTACACAAACTCTGTTCAAATAAATAGTATCTATAAGACTATAGATTTTCAAAGAATGTGTCGCAGACAATGGAAACAACCAATGAAAAACACGTCTTGGGCCAGCACCTCCTTTAAACAAACTCAAGTTGTTACACAACATGCACAGAAACCTATGCAGAACTGGACATCAGTGTTGGAAGTATGAGCATACTGGGAGCTTCTATCTCTGCAAGGATCAAATTCTGTCTGTCTTGAGAGAGAATGGAATGCACCTCCGGACTGAAGTCAAACCACAGTGTTTGCAGCACTCAAGTGACGTCCCCAGTGTGCAAGCCTGGGCAGTGTATATGGAGGTCCTGAGCTGCCCAAACGACAAGAGCCTCTCTCAGCATCACTGATGTGGCCCAAAGCAAAGCAGAGCAATACGTTTGGCACCAGCTGGGCTGCAGGAGTTGCCAGAAGGAGGCGTACAAGGCGCCATCCAACCACCTTAGGGACTCCACTCTGGATTACTCCTTAGCCTTTTCTTCTCCCAAAGATATCTGGCAAGGCAGCAGAACTTTAGGACCAGAGTTTTCCTTCTCCTAGATGGGCTACCTTCCCAAGCTGATGAGCCCCTTCTGCCCCTCACTTCCCTCTACAGCACATGCAGAAACTGCCTTCTTGACCACTGGACCCACCGTTGGTCTTGTCTGCTCAATCCGCCGGAGTTTGTCTTCGCCTGCAGGCGAAGTCCCTAACTCACTGAGGGGTTTAGGAGGAAAGGAGGAAACCATCTCTCCATCCACTTTCTCCACCCCACTAACTATTTTGATTGACCTTTTCTGCAGCATTTCTAGCTCTACGTTATTACTTTTCAGGTGTGACAATGACAACTGTACACAGTATTCAAAGTGCAACTAACCCAAGGGATTTGTATGGAAGCATTATGACACTGACAATTTAAATTTCCACCCCTAATAATCCCCTAGCATGGGTTTTGCACAGCTGCTGTACACTGGATTTCAAAGTTTTTAGCTGTTTTTACCATATATAAGGGATGCGGGTGGCACTGTGGTCTAAACCACTGAGCCTACGGCTTGCCGATCGGAAGGTCGGCGGTTCAAATCCCTGCGACAGGGTGAGCTCCCATTGCTGGGTCCCAGCTCCTGCCAACTTAGCAGTTCGAAAGCATGTCAAAGTGCAAGTACCGTATTTTTCGCACCATAGGACGCACTTTTTCCCCTCCAAAAATGAAGGGGAAATGTGTGTGCGTCCTATGGTGCGAATGCAGGCTTTCGCTGAAGCCTGGAGAGTGAGAGGGGTCGGTGCGCACAGACCCCCCACGCTCTCCAGGCTTTGCACACCTCTCTGCAAGCAGCGGGAGCCCAGCGCTGGAGAGTTGCCTGCATGCTCAGGCCTGCGCGCGCTGAGTTCAGCGCGCCCAGGCTTCGCGGACCTCTCCGCAAACAGTGGGAGCGGTCCCGCTGCTTGCGGGGAGTTGCTAGCATGCCGAAGCCTGCGCGCGCTGAGATCAGCGCGCCCAGGCTTCGCGGACCTCTCTGCAAACAGCGGGAGCGGTCCCGCTGCTTGCGGAGAGTTGCCAGCATGCCGAAGCCTGCGCGCGCTGAGCTCAGCGCGCCCAGGCTTCGCGGATCTCTCCGCAAGCAGCGGGAGCGCTCCCGCTGCTTGCGGAGACTTGCCTGCATGCCGAAGCCTGCGCGCGCTGAGATCAGCGCGCCCAGGCTTCGCGGACCTCTCCGCAAACAGCGGGAGCGGTCCCGCTGCTTGCGGAGAGTTGCCAGCATGCCGAAGCCTGCGCGCGCTGAGACCAGCGCGCCCAGGCTTCGCGGACCTCTCCGCAAGCAGTGGGAGCGCTCCCACGGCTTGCAGAGAGCTGCCTGTTTGGGGGCTGGGGTCGGGGGAAGCTTCCCCCGCCCCAGCCCCGCGCCTGGGGGGGAAATAATTTTTCCCCTTTATTTCCCCCCCAAAAAACTGGGTGCGCCCTATGGTCCGGTGCGCCCTATGGTGCGAAAAATACGGTAGATAAATAGGTACCGCTCCAGTGGGAAGGTAAACGGCGTTTCCGTGCGCTGCTCTGGCTCGCCAGAAGCGGCTTAGTCATGACCCGGAAAAACTGTCTGCGGACAAACGTCAGGTCCCTCAGCCAGTAAAGCGAGATGAGTGCCGCAACCCCAGAGTCTTTTGCGACTGGGCTTGACTGTTAGGGGTCCTTTACCTTTTATCATATATAAGTAGGATAAACAAGCTAAATTTGATCGCTCTGAAGAGCATCAGAACATTCCCCAATGCAAATTACCCTCTTCAGAGCCATAAAATTGCTACTGAGTCAAAATCAGCTCAAATTTGGGAGGGAGGCACATGAAAAGGTAACAATCGCCCTTCCCAGAAAATCCCAAGGGTTAGAGGAGCAAAGTTTGGGCTCTTTCTTTGCCCCCCAAAGTACCTCCCTGTAGCAGCTGGCTGGAGGCCACCATTATTTCCTCAAAAGCCCCCCAGGAAGCTTTAAGGGGGTAATAGCACCTGTCACCAGCCACTGCAAGGTGAGGGCAGCTTTGAGCCTCCTGTCCAAATTTTGACCCCACCCATAATTCAAAATGGCCTCCCGGAATTTATTGCTTATGAACAAGGCACTCAAATGAGGCATTGTGCTCAGCCCTAACATTTATATTCTACTCATTTCCTCATCTTAGGCTATTACTATCCATTCACCTTTCTACATGACCACAGCCAGACAAACACACCCACACCCCTTTTCTTTTCTTTTTGCTTTGCATTAAAACTGATTAGCTTCGAGAACCACCATCCAGTTTCTGCCCTTTCTTCTTTCCCTTTACACTGCACTGGTGTTATATGGCTAATAGATCTGTATGGATCCATTTGCTGTAACTCTCACTGCCTATATCCAATAGCAGCAGGCACTAGCTTCATTGCTTTGACATATCTATTTAATTAACGCAGCCACTGTAGCTACTGTGCGAAGCACAAAGCAAAGAAGCAGAGCTGGAACAGCCACACGTCATAAACTGAACACAGAGATAGGGAGGTTTTTTTTTTTTTTTAAGATTAAAACACTGGCCAAGTTCGTTTTAAAAACAGAAAAGCATATCATTGTATGTTTTGGACCACGGATAAGTATACAATCATATACAAATCAATGTACCATATCAGGAAGAAGGGAAGCTATTGCCTGACACTCTTCAATAAACACAGACCCTCCATCAACATGCACTCAAAATCAAGTAGCCAACCAGAAACAATATCAGGAACCGCAATAGCTTAATTATGGCTATCCATTTAGTTAATTATCTGAGGGATTTATACCCTGCTTTTTCAACAAGCTCTTGTGGCGTGGCCAACAAAAAGTTAACATAGGATATATATTTAATGAAAAACCATTTTATCTTGGCAGCAGCAGGGAAAGAAATTTTTGCACTAAAAGTCGATCTGCATGGTGAGCTTGCATACAGAAAACAGTTTGCCACACTGAGGTGTTAAAAAGAAATCCTTATTTCCTTTTCATCCACCCTACTTGCCTCTAGTCATGTTGAGCATTATGTCTCATCAACATCAATCTGGTTTAAAACAGAATTTGGGATAAATCCAAAACCATTTTTGAAAGAAATACAGAATGCTATGGTGCAACTCTGGGGTGGGGAAACTCACCTGTAACCCTCCAGGTCTCTGTCTGACCCTCAGGACTCTCTGAAGGCCACACCATGTCCCACACATTCCTCAAATGCTTTTGCAGAGTTGGACTGTGTCCTTGCTTGCCTGAATGGAAGATGGAGAAATGTCCATCCATGCACTTAGCTGAACCTCTGGCTTTCATGTGGCTGCAATGTAGATTACTGTACAATGCCACCTCTGTTGCTCCACTTACTTTTTGCCTTTGGCCCTATCCACACTGGCATTTGGTCCTCAGACTGAAAAAGATTCCCAATCGCTGGCCTAATTTCTGAACTTCAGTTCACGTTGGCCTATGCTATGTCCATGCAGAGGCAACTTCAAGAGATCCATATACATATGGTGAATAGGAATCCTTGCAAAACCAGTTTACCCAAGATCTCTATTCCAAATGTTGGCATTTCAACAAAATTAGAGCGCAATCCTATACACATCTACTTAGAAGGAAGTCCCATTGAGTTTAGTGGGATTTATTCCCCAGGTGTGTGTCTATGGGACTGCAGCCTTATACATTTGACTTTAGTCTGGGGTTTTCATCTGCAGTCTTCAATATAAATGACGATGAAAACATTCTCTTACCACTTATTTCAGTGAACCTTCTTAAGCATAACTAGGCACAGGACTGCTTTCCATCTGTAGGTAATAAAGATCTGCATGTGCTCTGTGCACTCTCTTTCAAAATCAGCTATTTCCTGTTCATTTTCACGCAGAACCAATCCTATCATTTTGAGCTTATTAAGGGGCAGCATATTTTACTTTATCCGTATGTTTATACTCCACTTTGCAATGAATTCGGATGGCCACATTTTTCACTCAATTCTACACCACTCCTGTTCCCTTTGCCTTCCAAGGATTGTTCTAGAAACGTGATTCAATAAGCAATTCATCCTTTCACATATAACAGCTGATCTTTCAACTTCATTCCCCTTTCCCTTTAATTTCATTTACACTGACTTTCATCTGGGCTATCTTAATTTGAACCTGGGTAAAATTCCATCTACCTTGTTTACTGTTTCTTTGATTTGAACGATCTCCTCCATTAAGTCCTTAAGCGACAACTCAATGGCCATTTTTGGCTTCAGTTGTTTGTCAAGAGCCGGTCAGCAACTGCCTCAGCCTTTTATTTATCTTGAGTAACATTCAAATTGGTTTAAGGGCAATTTTTTTGTTCCTGTTCCCTGCCATTCAAGCTATAAAATAATAACAAATGACCTAATTTATAAGGGGGGCTTTATTCTTTTCACATATTAGCTCAAGGAAACATCTTCAGATGCCCTTGAGTTCTGCTAAATTAAATTCATAGTATGGACAATTATTTCCACACTCATCTAGCACCATCTACTTAGGCTTCTCAATGTGCTGTACGTATGATAATCTACAACATCACTATGAGCTATGCTAAATATCAGAAGCCTTTATTTTATATATGTAGAAATTAAGGGGCAGAAAATTAAAGCTCTTAACTTTATAATCTGTATTCCAAATGGTGATCCTACACAAGGGAACAAATGCATGCTAGATAAGGCAATAAATCAGAGAGAAAAGTCTTCAACAGTAGTAGAAATAAAATCCAGGTTTTTAAATACATCAGAAAGTATTCAATAACTGTACAAATATAACTGAACATCTTTCATACCAACCCAGGAAATGGCATACTGGGAAGTCAGATATAGCCTAGTGAATTTAAATCATGCTGTTTCCCTTAAAATGTGCATCATGTTACCTAGTTATGCTTCATTAAAATAAGGAGTAGGCACCTTGTGGTCCAACAGGGAGATGCTTGTGAAATGCTCTCTCCAGAGGAAACACTATTTTCTAGATCCATGTCGGTCAGGGTTTATGCTCAGTTTTGCTTTGGTCACCCTATGATGACTTATGTCTGTGTCCCTGTTAATTCTCAACCTCTCAGTGGCTTTCAGTACTGTCAACCATGGCATCCTTATGTAGTGGCAGTCCTGAGTTAGCAGTGTTGGCGGCACCGCTTTGCGGTGGTTCCAGTCCAACTTGGATGGTCATTTCCATAGGGTGATGATTGAGGAGTGCTCTTTGGCCCCATGGAGCCTTCAGTGTGGGTTTAATTCTATCTCCCATGCCATTTAACATCTACATATGACTGCTGAGTGGTGTCATCTGGAGTTGTGGAGTACAGTAGTACCTCGGGTTACATATGCTTCAGGTTACAGACTCTGCTAACCCAGAAATAGTACCTCAGGTTAAGAACTTTGCTTCAGGATGAGAACAGAAATCGTGTGGCGGCGGCAGGAGGCCCCATTAGCTAAAGTGGTACCTCAGGTTAAGAACAGTTTCAGGTTAAGAACGGACCTCCAGAATGAATTAAGTTCTTAACCTGAGGTACCACTGTATAGGCAACTCCCCACTTATGTGTGTTCTATTTGCGTGCAACCATGCATGTGCATGGTGCCGGGTACCCAGAAATGGGGAGCACCTGGTCAACCAAGCCCCGCTGTCACTCTGGTTCACACGAGGCAAAGGGGCAGCAGAGCTTGCACAGCTGAGAGGCGGGGAAGGTTATCATTGGCTATTAGCCCTAATGACTGTGCTTTGCTTCCACAGTTAGAGGCAGTATGTTTCTGAATACAGTTGCTGGAAACTTCAGGAGAGGAGAGGGCTCTTGTGCTTGGGTCCTCCTCCTTGCGGGCATCGCACGGGCATCTGGATGGCAACTGTGAAAACAAGATGTTGGACTAGACGGGCCACAGACATGCTCCAACAGGCTCTTTTTATTTTTCAGAATTCAGATTGCCTGGGAAGCAGTGATTATTAAGTGACCAGCTAAGTTTAAGGCAGGGGTCAGCAAACTTTTTCAGCAGGGGACCAGTCCACTGTTCCTCAGACCTGGGTGGACTATATTGGGGGGAATGAACGAATTCCTATGCCCCACAAATAACCCAGAGGTGCATTTTAAATAAAAGGACACATTCTACTCATGTAAAAAAAAGCTGATTCCCGGACTGTCCGCGGGCCAGATTTAGAAGGCGGTTGGGCTGGATCTGGCCCCTGGGCCTTAGTTTGCCTACCCGTGCTCTAAGGCAATTGAGAAAACCACAACTTACAAAGTCCTGAAAGCTGTTAAAGGACTGAACTGAAAATTCAGACTTTTGGACTGTATCCACAATGTTTGGGACTGGAACTTAGAAATGTGTGCTTCTTCCGCTCTCCTTACGACACATATAAAGCAACGTATCAAGGGAGATGACTCATTTATTTGGATTTTGCCCAGACACGCTCCTTAACGTATTAATGGGCTGCTATAAAATATTATGGCAATGGGGGAATCGAACAGAACAGGTATGCAAATCATAGAAGCAGCACTTTAAAAGCCAATTATTTACAATCATAATTTTCTACATGCCGTATAAATTATATTAGATTGTTTAGCAAAATGGCTAGCCAACAACAATTCATGGTAACATACTTTCATGATCGAAACCCACAGATTCCATTTTCGTGAGTAAACAACAAAGTAAATCTTGACTAAATACATGTTCATGGGGGGGGGGGAGTAAACAACAGTACTCTGCGTATTATTTAGTAGCACTTCAGCCACCACCCCAGACAAACCTGATTTAAACTGATTTATGTGGCAGACACTGAAAGACAACCTTCTCAAATTGGACAACATGGCAGATGGTAATGGATTTATGCATATTTATGTAGCATGTATTTACTTGTCGACTTTGTTATCCATCTTTCCCCCACCCTGCCCTCCATACTCCACTAAAAGAAGATGGTAATTCACAAGATCCATGGTGCTCCGTCTAACTGGCAATCCTTTTGCATCCTTGGACATCGCAGAAAGCTTTCTGAAGCTATTTTAACGACTTTACACTTTTATTACAAAACATTCTGACTGCTCCTCTGGCTTCCTCAGGCTATGACATGTTAGCTGCTACTGTTTGTCGCTCTCTCCTTGGGGGTAGCTTGAGTTTTTAACACTTTCATCTCAAGTGGGGAAAGCTCACCAACATGCTAACATTCATTTGTCTGTTTTAAAAATGTAAGTTAGTTTTATAAACTTGGAACTGACTCCTTAGGGTGTTAGCTATTGGCTGAACTTTGACGACACCATCGTTAATACATATGCTATTGTTGTTCCTTATTTACTCAGCCAGTGGCATGATTAATTTGAAAATTATTTCATATATTCCAAAGGAATAAATTATTCCAAACACATGTGGAATTTAAGATCTAGGAAGTTGATAGAAGAGCTGCATTAAAATTAAATCAATTTCAAACTGGAAAGAAAATTACAATAAACAGGCTTTTTCACCAAACCTATTGTTCTACCCACTGCCTCACTAGCCCAAATTCAAAAACGTACATTTGGCTTTGATAGTTAAGTGTCCACCACCCTATGCTCTTCAGAGATTGGGTGAGATAAAAATGTTTTCTTTTAAAAAGTTGCCCTAAGAAAATAGCAATTGCTCAGAATTGATGGGACAAATATAGAGGAGTAGGTGTGCTTTTTAAAAATGCATCAAAATAGGATCACCTACTCACCTTAAGATCATTGGGGGGGGGCAAGATACAAGTAAACAGGTTAAAAGTGAAAGTGCCAAAAGAGTCCTTCCCAAACCTCCGCTTTGGTTGTGGTTATAGTTTGTTTGGTTTTGATCAGGTCAATAAAGGTTAGATAACTGGTTTCTACATGTGACACTCTAACTCAGATGCAAAAATTAAATAGCATTCTGTGTGGGTTTTTTCCAGCTGCAAACTGTATGTTTATAAGGAAACTAACAGTTTAGCCAAACGCTACAGGTGGCTATAGCCATGCTTTACCACCCAGGGGTGGGGAAAGTTTCCTGACCAGTGGCCAGATCCTTATCCTTATTTCCAACCCTGGAAAGCCACATGGAAAGGCTATGATGTCAGGCAATGTTGCACTTTGAAACCCCAACTGTTGGGGCTTCAAAGCGCAGGGCTGTTTGAAAGCTCTTTTGCAAACAGCCTCACACTGCTCCATAAACCTCAGGGCTGTCTGCAAAAGGGCTTTCAAACAGCTTTTTGAACCTCCGGTTTGACGTTTGCCCTATGTTTGCTTACTGCAATGTGCATGTGTATGCATCAAATGCACAGAAGCAAGGACTCTGTCTGTACCTTACAAAGGTATTTTTACAACCAAAGCACCAATGATGTAGAGTTAGTGTAGACCCCAGAGATGGAATACTACACCAAATGGACTAAATAGATGAGAGATCTTAACCCTATGTTTGCAGCTTCATGAACATGATGGAAGTGCGCTCTCAGCCTTTGAGCTGGAAACTAATAACATACTGGCAAACTGCTGTGCCCAACTGAAGTACTCTAGAAGTCAGTAGGGGTCCATTGCAATGCTGGAGTCCACCCATGTGCCAAATCAATAAAGCCAGCACATCTATAACCAGGCTGTCTTGTGATGTGCCATTAGGAAACTGCTCTCCATCTCTGTCACACACTGTGAGAATGTCCGATGTTATTCACCGGCAGAGTGGCAGAAGTACAAATTGCTTGTTCTTGAAAATGACATGAATATGCACTGCAGCGTAGCTGCCCTGATGCATTTACATGACTACAAGCTCGCCCTGCGGATAAGTGGCACCCGATATAAAGGAATACACAAAGAAGGAGCTCATTGTTACTATAATTGCAAAGAAAAATGTTCTCCAAAACTAATTAAAAGTATTAATTAAAAACTTACACATTCTACTGCTGCATGATGATGGAACATTTATGTAGCGTGCAGAACTTTTATATTACTGCTGCACATTTGCCCTCATAATGATCTTGTGAAGTTGGCAATTCAGAATCCCATTTTGCAGACAAAAGAGAAGGCTTTTCCCAGGTCATTCAAAGAAGGCAACCATTATTTGAATCCTGGTCTCCCAAACATCATACTTAAACCTGCTAGAACACATTGACTCCTTACAACTTGAATGTGCAGGGTAAGAACTCTAGGGTTTTTATCCTATTAGCCAAAGCTTAGGGCCAACTGTGAAAAGTTTTCATGTGTTCTGTGCTGGTCTTTGAAAGCTCTAAAGTATGATAGATCAAACATCACCTTGTTAGGAACAGAATTATCCATAGTTCATAGGCCATACAGAAAGGTCATGGCAAATGAAGTTACATCAGCAACACTGAACATTGCACCACAATATTCTGATTTTTGTGCTCCATTAGGCCTAATCCCATAGCTTTGAGCAGGGATGGGGAAGCTGTAGCCTTCATGAGGTTGCAGGACTACAAATCTCATAATCCTTGATAACCGGCCATGCTGACTGGGTGTTGGTGGGAGATGGGAATCCAACATCTGGAGGGCCACAGGTTCCCCGCCCTTCATATTGAGAAATGTTAACCAGTGATCAAAGGGCATGAAAACCAAAAAGAGATAGGGAGAGAAATGTTACCATGCATGTACACCTTTTCCTCAGACTCTCCATCAGGAAAGATCATTTCCAGGGAAAGAAGCCCTCTGCTGGTCAAGGATTTTTACAAAGCAAGTTTAGAAGAACTCAAGCCAAACTCAGATGTGATTTATTATTTTGTAGGAATTAGATGCTCCGACTTCTCTGTAAGGACGAGGCAAACAGAGGGAAAGGAAGAGGGAAATAATTCCTTTTTCTCTCTGCAACGTAACGTAACTTGCAATGGAGAAACCTGCACATCTTATCAGTGGTGAAGTGTGCAAGCTGTTGATACACCATGTACACACAACACCTCCTTCAAATGCTAGATTAGAAACTCGAGAAAGAACTCACCGTGATTTCACTTTCACAACCCTCCCAAGTTTCCTTGTAACCAGTCTATGCTTTGCACTTTGCCGAATCCATTTTGCATGAGGCAATGAAGGATGGCAAATTAAGGCTTCCAGGAAAGGTTCAACCAGTGACAAGCTGGCTTGATGTTATCCATCCTAACCAGTCAGGGCTAATTCAGAAAGACTGACTTGGTCTGAAGTGATTGATGCTACTTTGCATGGCGGGCATGAATTCCTATGCCATTAAAAGGGGAAATTGTAAGAGAACGTTCAGCTGCTGAAGCTGATTTACCTGGATCCTTTACAATCTGTGTTCCGCTTTGGTTGAAACAACGGACAATCTTTTCTGAGAGATAGTCAACAGCTGAACACCGTATGCTGCTTTTGCAACCACTGCTTCAAGCACCAGCTGTGTTTCCTCTGCCAGAAGAGAATGAGAGGCTGTGCTTTTTCAGCAGGTGTAGCTTAGTCACAACACTTTGCTGTTGTGGCACTGACTGGGTGGTGGGTTCAAATCTCACTTTTCACCGTGCCAACCACAGTCAGGAGACAGGTGGAAAAACTCAGTCAGAGAACATATACTGTACTTTTCTGTGTATAACACGCCCCTGTGTATAACACGCCCCCTATTTTGGGGGACTCAAAATTAAGAAACTGGGGGGAGACATTCCCCAAAGTTGTTGAGCTTTTGGGGGGAGGATTGCCCACAGTTGTTGAGCTTTGGGGGGGGGCAAGAATTGTTGAGCTTTTTTTAGGAGGAAAGGCCAAAAAACACTCACCCGCTCGCACATGTTGCCAGAGCAACCTACCCTCTATCCCATCACTGAAAAAAAACAAAGAAGCAGCAAATCGACCGCACTATTGCTGCAACGACAGCCAATCACCAACAGCCCTTGCAGCAGCCACCAATAACAATCTCCAACTCGCAGCAACAACCTACCCCACTGCCCCACAATGCACCACCCATGTATAAGACGACCCCTGATTTTGAACAAGATTTTGGAATAAAAAAACCTATGTCTTATACACGGAAAAGTATGCTACTTTGCATGTGCAGAGCCCCAGGGTTCTGTCTCTGGCACCTGCTGTTAAAAGGATTTCAGGAAGCAGGGCAGGAAAAGCCTTTGGATATCCACTAGAAGCCAGAAGAGGCCATGCTGGGCAAGACACACGCATGACAGCACCCTAGTGTCAATTTTGCAAGACAACTGGATTTGCCTAAAAGAGAAGCTGGTAAATGTTGTAATTTTGAGCTCCTTCTGCTATTCTTTGTTTTAACATTTGAAAGCTGAGTATGTGCTTTCAACATATTTGGGGCATGATTCAGTCAACAGAGCATTAGCTAGAGCTGATAGGAGCTGGAGTCTAACACCATCTGGCAGGCTTCCAGTTTCCTACCCCTGATATAGATTTAATGCCACAGCAGACAAAGGAATCAGAATTAATAAAGATAAAAGATAATGGACAAATTCAAACTGCTGTTAATTGCTTGCAGCAGGTGTGAGGAACCATTGACTGAAATACAACTCCCATCAGCCCCAGCAAGCATGGTCAATCATAGGGGATTATGGGTGTTGTGGTTCAGCCAATCGAAAGGTCGGCGGTTCGAATCCCCGCGGCGGGGTGCGCTCCCGTTGCTCGGTCCCAGCACCTGCCAACCTAGCAGTTCGAAAGCATCCCCGGGCGCAAGTAGATAAATAGGGACCGCTTTCTAGCGGGAAGGTAAACGGCGTTTCCGTGTGCGGCTCTGGCTCGCCAGAGCAGCGATGTCACGCTGGCCACGTGACCCGGAAGTGTCTCTGGACAGCGCTGGCCCCTGGCCTCTTAAGTGAGATGGGCGCACAACCCCAGAGTCTGTCAAGACTGGCCCGTACGGGCAGGGGTACCTTTACCTTTAATATCTGGAGGGCCAAAGGTTCTCCATACCATGCTTACAAAGCCTACTAAGAATCACTCCATGGCAACTTCAGTTGAAGCAAATAAAGATTATCATCCTTAAATGACATTTCCCTCCTCAAATGCTTAGATTTTTTTAAAAAAATTAATAATTAATAACCTCCCAACACAGAATATTATCAAGGAAACTTACAATTAATAAAACAAAATACAAATCACAAATAAATAAAAAGATAAAAATAGCAAAAGCTATAATAGTGTAGTCACTGCCTCCCATTTTTTCTTTCTTGTTGGAATTGTCTGCCTTTGTATCTTCAATATTTCACCTTTAAGAAACCCCCATCCACCTTGCACTCCCTTCTCTTTGAGTATTTGAGATCATGGGATCTTACCTAATAGTTCCTTAAACTTTTTGAAATCAGCCTTCTTAAATTCCAGAGTGCATGTCCAACTACACTGTTTTCCCTTGCCTCTGTATATTCATTGTTAAACCACTCTGAGAACTGTAGGTCTGTGGAAGGAACAGAGACCCCCTAACAACACTGAGTTAACAAACTACAATTCCCATGATCCTCTGGGGGATACCATGACTGTTTAAAGTGGCATGATACTACTTTAAATATATAGTGCAGATGGAAACAATCACAAAAGAGACTCTCTACTCTCTGCGCTCTACGTGGTGCTACCATTGAAGGTGACCCAGAAACTACAACTAATCCAGAATGCGGCAGCTAGACTGGTGACTGGGAGTGGCCACCGAGACCACATAACACCGGTCCTGAAAGACCTACATTGGCTCCCAGTAGGTTTCTGAGCACAATTCAAAGTGATGGTGCTGACCTTTAAAGCCCTAAACGGCCTCGGCCCTGTATACCTGAAGGAGCATCTCCACCCCCATTGTTCAGCCCAGACACTGAGGTCCAGCTCCGAGGGCCTACTGGCGGTTCCCTCACTGCGAGACGTGAGGTTACAGGGAGCCAGCAGGAGGGCCTTCTCGGTAGTGGCACCCACCCTGTGGAACGCCCTCCCCTCAGATGTCAAAGAGATAAACAACTATCTGACTTTTAGAAGACATCTGAAGGCAGCCCTGTTTGGGGAAGTTTATACCCCAGATGGTGGGGGTATAAAGAATAAATTATCATTATTGATAATCATCCTCTTCATGGATCACTCCCCTTCATGGATCACTGCCTTGCCGTGGCGAAGGGGCTTGAATAACTCAGAGAAGCTATGAACTATGCCGAGCAGGGCACCCAAGATGGACAGGTCATAGTGGAGAGTTTTGACCAAACGTGATCCACCTGGAGCAGGAACCAGCAAGCCACTCCAGTATCCCTTCCAAGAAAACTCCATGGACAAAGACAACAGGCATATCATTATTACTCTACTCTGAATGGAGAAAATCAAAAGTGATAAAAAGTTATGGTATGAATGATCCAGGAATGCAAAAAGAGAAAAGCCAAGAGGGAGAACATAGACCTGGTTCTAGACCATGAAAGAAACAGTATCTATGGGTATGTTGCTTATTCATTGTATGTTATAGTTGTATTTTAATAAAACTTTAAAATAATTTCAGCTTGTCTAATCTGTCATTTACACCCCCAGTGATACTTAGTTGGTTGGAAGATTCCTGCAGACTTCAGAAAAGCACATTTTTAAACAGAGAGGTAAGGTGCTTGCTGAAGGATACTGAGACCACATTTTAGATTATATCACCCCAGATCCCTACTCCCTTACCTTTGCGATGGTAAACACACGTCCTGGAAATAAGTTCAACTGACATTTATGGGATTTACACCAATGTAAAGCAATAGAGCATCCTGTCAGATGTAATTAAATATGAATTTCTTGAAGTTCCTTGAAGATTCCATTTACATCATTGCTTTTAACCAATGACTCATTACAGCATGTCCTTCAACCTTCAACAGCACTAATGGTTCAACATGTGCCATTATATAACGGGATATTATAAATTGATCTTGATGAAGGCATGGCTAATTTCACTGTCTACACAAACTACTTCTGAAGTGCACGGGGAGGCGAGGCTAAAAAACAAAACACCCACCAAAGGCAGAGTAATAAAAAGAAAATAATCCACATGTGACAAGACAGAGGTAGCGAATTACTTGCAGAGAACAGATTCTTAACCAGAAGCCACACAGGAACGTGATTCTTCACAGCAGTTCTCTTCATTAAAAAGAAAAGGAGAGCCATATTGTGGGACTCACACAATAAATAAGCATTCCAGTAATAAAGAAAGATAAACGCCCACCCCTAGCACGTAAGTTACAAGCCTGGATTTCACTGCCTAGAATAACTGGTGGGCACTTAGCCAGGCCTGCATGTCCTATTAACCTATGAAGGTGAATACAGCATGACAGGCTGCCCTTGTTTTTGCTGTGCTGTCCTGGGCCGATAGCAAAATAAAGAGATTTACTGAGTGCTTGTGGCTACCGTACATGACAGGTGAACTATGTTTAGCTAGTTCAAATAATACGCCTAGTTCAAATAATCCATCTTTGGACAGCAGCGGGAGGGGGGCACCAATTATGGCTGTGTTTGGTAGCCCCCATTATTTCTCGTTGCCAGTGGTAATATTTTACTGCAGAGTAGTAGCAAATTTATCCTGGAACATCATTTTCCCTGGCGATAATTTTCAAGCCACAATAGATTACCCCTTGGAAAATAATACTCTTTCTCTAGCAAATTCTTTCTCCAGCTGCTGCAGAATATGGCTAAAAAAAATAATTCACAAGTGCGTATTGGATAGTACCTGGGACGTGAACCAATAATCAGCAGCACAACTTTCAGGCCCACATGCTTTTATCATTTTGTAAACTTTTAAAGACTATTTTTAATCAGAGTCCTTAACCTTTAAACACAGGGCTGCCCACACAACTACCACTCTAGCAGAAAAGCAATCATCTAGCTTTTAAGAAAAGTTATCACCCACACTCCACTAAAGCAATACTCCACCATCTAGTTAGTCCTTCTGCTTTGGGAATCTATTTATACCCCACTTCATCCTACCTGCATAGAGCTTATACAGTGGACGCTCGGGTTGCGAACGTGATCAGTGCGGGTCGCGATTCGGCACTTCTGCACATGCGCAAAAGACAATTTAGTGGTTTTGCGCATGCGCGAGCGCTGAAACCCAGAAGTAACCCATTCCAGTACTTCCGGGTTTGGCACGGTGCGCAACCTGAAAACGCACAACCTGAAGCGTCTGTAACCTGAGGTATGACTGTAAGTGTAATTAAGAGCATAATTTTCTTTTCTTTTGCTTAAATTAAATGTACTTTTTCTGGAGGTTGTGAGCTCCCCATCTCTGCTCCAGTTTTAAATAAGAAAGGTAATATAAATAAAGAGAAAATAGCTCTCTATTTTAGTTTTCTTATTTAGTAGTTGCTATTATTAATAATATGGCTATTCCACATGCCTACCCCTCCAAATGCACACACAGGGCAAAGCAATTGCTTCTTTCATTATGTAAAAGACAAGACAGTACACGATTGCCATAGTATCTACACCAGCTACAATGCTAAGGGATGCTTTTTTTTAATCAATTGGAAAGGCTTTAATGAGTCTTCAGTATTTCTCTGGGCACAAACAGCAATTCTTATGCTGGTAGTTTTGTTGTCTGAAAGAAAGCATTTGAAGAATCAGCACTTCACATACTTAGACAAATAAAGACAATGGATAGCCGTGAAAAGCTATTCGCATCTGCTCAAAATCTGTACTTCTCCTTTTCTACCTCCAGCTCTTATCTGAGATAGTGCTTTAAGGAATTATACAAATGAATGCTAAGTGTTTAAGCGAGTTCCATTTTACACAATATCTCATTTATATAATTAGTACTAACATATGGCTCACCATCAGTGTGGGAAATCTAGGGTAATTTTTGGCAAGATGTCAGACCTAAAGGGATATTGTTTCAAAATGCCGCAGAAAAGGGAATTAACTAAGGAAACGGGGACACAATAATGAAAATTTGCCCCAAAGTTGTCATAACATGAAACAGGAAAGCACAAGCAAAACACCACCACCAGGGGGATTATGAATACATTGGGGTTGTATCCAATTAAGTCATATGCAGATTAGATGCACTGAAATCAATGGATGTAAGTCAGTCATGACTAAATTAAGTCCATTGGTTTCAATGGATCTACTCTGAGTAGGAGTCAGGGGAACAGAACCCTCAAATCAGCACACCCGGGGGGAGGGGGAATCCTTCAATTCAGCAAGATGAAATGCTTCTGCTAACCAAATTATTGCCATGGCATTAGTTTCTCCCAGAAGGTTTTATGATTGCATACCAAATCTGGACTCCAAATACTCCCTCCAATGAAGGAAGATCTTCCATCAAAAGACCCTTCTCTGGATCCAGTCTACTATATCTTCCGTTCACAGCAAATTCTAAAACTACAATGCTGCCTTTCCTAAAGTTATATAGCAACTTCAGGGAGAGGTTCTGGCCAGATCTGCGACTGAGTTTATAGCATGGCTGCCTGCCTAGCCATCACGTGCCCAGAAAGATCAGCCGCCCTGGGGATGCGGTGAGACAGTCTCAGTTGCCACAGAGTCATTGCCACAAGATAACTCCAAGAAATCACATTACCATTAACAAAACAACTGGGTATATAAATCCAAATGAATAACTCCTTGTGGTAACTTCAGCAACTCTAAAATCAGTACAGGTATCTGAAGTCCCTGCATCTAATCATTTTTTTAAAAAGCAGCCAAAAGTCACCCCATAGTTATTTGAATCAGTCTTTTGGATCATTCTCAGTTAAGCATCTTTCACCATTTGTAAACAAAGAGGACACCCACTTGTTTAAAATCTGTGAGCAGTGGAATAAGCAAGCAACATAACGGGAGTCTTGTAGCAACCCCCAAATGAGCAACATGGGCCTGCTGTACGAGTTTAATGAATCTGGAAACCTGACAGTTGTGAAAAGAAATGGAACGTGTTAGTTAGTGTCAGGGAAAACTGTTACACGCTATTACCTTTCAGCACAGAGCAGCCTCAGGCATCAGAAAAAGGGAGGAAAAGGAGGCACAGAGGACAGGATGATGCGAGCTAAATTGGCAGTGTGGTCAGAATATTGTCTTGCACAGAGATCCTCAGCAGCTTTGATCGGTTTTGCACACAGACCTCTGGAGGAAAATGGGCTACCTTGTAATGCTCATGCCATGGGCGTCCCTTGCTAAAACCATGCTACATGAAAACAGAATGTCGGTTCCGCATGGAGCCACATCAAAAGAATCCATGCAGTTATGCTAGTATCTTGGAAAGACTCAAGTTTAGTTAGTGTTTTGTTTTCTTGTTGTTGAAAGGAGGTACAATGGCGGACCCTATTTCCTGGCTGCTGTTCTGCCACAGTATCCCCAGAGTCAAAGGCAGGGTGTTTGGGAGACTCCAGATATGGCTGGACTACAACACCCATCACGCCTGACACAGCCTAGCCTGGAGTCTAGTTGGATCGCAGCAACCTCTGGAAGGCTACAGGCTCCCCACTCCTTCTTTCTTCTTTACCTCCCAATGGATTTTACTTTCTATGGGGCCAGGGGCACCCTGCACAGTGAATAAGCCCCAAACCATCCCTCTATCTCCTAGGCAGCCTTGTTACTTCTGGTTCTGGTGCAGCCCTTGCTCACGGCTGGCCATTGACCACGTGCTTGATGTCAGTCCTGGCAAACATCAGCTACAGCCAAGCTGTCTGCCCTCCATAACCCTTTACTTTGGTCCATTTAAGTGAATGGGTATCACTTAATACTCCGCCTACCAAAATAACATGTATTTTGCTCGAATAAAATAAAAATCCCATTCCAAAGCATTTTTATCTTTTAATACGAAAGAGAAGTACCTGTATTAGGTTAACCCTGATACAAAACACTTTTGTCAGTAATTTTTTCAGGAGTTGCTGGAAAGGACAATGAAAGTGTCTGATTGTTAGCGACTCCTAATTGGCTAGAATCACCCATGTTCCTAATAAAAAATGCTGCCCTCATTCTAAATGAGGTTTCTTTACCCTTAGAGGAGTCAGCACACAGCAGACTCTGATGTTCTTCACAGCACCGAAACATCGTCACATCCAATTAATGACCCCTGCTTGGCTGGGATCATTCAAGCAGAAACAAAAAGGAGCAGAGGGGAGAAACTATGGCCACAAACAGCCACAGAAAAGGGGTGTTTTGCCCCAAAGGATGGTTTATACACACTCGTTCAGATTCTGTTCTTTTTATGGGAAAAGTGAGCCTGCAGAATTTTGGCTCATCAAGCAGTAGAAAAAAATACTGTAAAAAGATACTGTTCAATAAAACAGGTTCTTGTCTATTTCTGCAACGCTCACTAACAGTAAAAACCTGAAAATGTATTAATTTAAAAAAAGCAATATATTTTAACGTTTGGCAGCTGTTTCCATATACTGTATGGGCAGCCAACAATTGAATGATTTAACATCTTTTCAATGTGACTGATAAAATACAGAAAGAGCGCATTGCTAGATCTGCTACAAATCTTCAATTATATTGTTACATGTCACCCCCAACTCCGCCATGTGGTGCAAGATTCTAGGGGTATCGGGCACGCTTACTAGTGTCTGTATTCCCTTTTGGGATAATGAGGAACAGCGGAGACTGTGGTGTCTTCATGATACGTGGTTTATTTACACATATATGCAACCTGAACCTAGATGGAGGGATTGGAGAGCATTCACATCCTAAGCAGGGCTTGTCCTTCCTAAAGTACCAAACCTGTGTCTCTCTGTAACATATGGCTTCAGCCAGCCAGCAAGGATTCCTACCCATCCTTCTCACTGCTAAGTGACACCAAGGACCTCTCCTCACTGTACATCATTCAAAGTTGAAACCCTAAACCAGCACGCAGCAAAGAAGGGACCCCACTCTCCCTCAACTGGTGGTCCTTGTTCCTGCCACACTCATTTAGACTGATCTCCTTTCTCTGGTCCCCAACACTGAAAGATACTAACTAAAAACTGCCCAGGCAGATGACGGAGGCCAATATGCACCAGAGAACCCCGGCAAATCACTGGATTAAGATCACTTCTCAAAATAAGATCCTCTGGTTCTATCTGCTCCAATTGACCCAAGAGGCAAGAAACAGGCTGCTTCAAACAACACACGACTTCTTTCAAATTGCAGCTATCAAATGCACTCAACACAAGTTCATTCTCGTCCATTTAGAACATTCTTTTGTGCACCAAACTGAATTCATTCCTTACTGAGAATCCGCTCCAGTAGCTCAGAAATATGCTTTATTAGAACACTGCATTTACATTCCATCCCTCCCTTTTCCCTTCTGCATTGGTTTGCCCTTACTTTCTTTAGCCATTCTAAAATAATCAGGCTTCGGAACAAACTCCTGTGGGAACATTTTTCTAAGTCCTGGATAAAAAATGATCATTTCTGTCCTGAACTACTTAAAAGCAAAACAAATAAATAAATTATATCACAAACGAATAGGACAGACAGAAACAAATAGAAAAGTTCATGAAGGGAAAGGAAATTAATTCCTTCTCTCCCACCCCCCACCCAGCACTTTTGCCAGCAGACTGAACTTTAAATATAAAAGCTACAGAGACAAGTATGTGTTTGTTCTCACAACATTATTTCCTGCAGTTCCATAGCCTTTTCGTCTTACATTCTCCCTTATGCTTCTGCGTTGACACTTATCACTTCCAAAATCTCAATAAATACAGTTAGTTTTTTTAAAAAAGCAATCTATTTGCTCAAGACTAGACAGCTTCATCGAGGAATGAGACTGAAGTATTAGCTTTGGTTTACACCTGATAAATGAAAATCACAAAGACGAAAGCTTCCTAATAAGTTTGGTAACCACCTTATTGAAACTTATTATAACTATATTTTGAAACTGCTTGGAAATGCACTTCAATGTGAAGTCTACACCTTTACCTGCATCCTCACTGATATCACGTATGATGTCAGGTGGGGCAGGGAGGGCGTGGTTTGGAGAAAACAGTCTCACAAGCAAAAGGTTCCCTTGCACTGCTCTAGTCTAGACTATGCTATTTAACATGAGGTTATAAAGGGCTACAGTGGGGATGCAGGTGGCGCTGTGGTCTAAACCACTGAACCTCTTGGGCTTGCTGATCAGAAGGTTGGCGGTTCGAATCCCCGCAACAGGGTGAGCTCCCGTTGCTCTGTCCTAGCTCCTGCCAACCTAGCAGTTCGAAAAGCACACCAGTGCAAGTAGAGAAGTAGGTACCACTGTGGCAGGAAGGTAAACGGCGTTTCCATGCGCTCTGGTTTCCATCATGGTGTTCCGTTGCGCCAGAAGTGGTTTAGTCATGCTGGCCACATGACCCGGAAAGCTGTCTGTGGACAAATGGCAGCTCTGTGGACAAACACCGGCTCCCTTGGCCTGAAAGCGAGATGAGTGCCGCAACCCCATAGCCGCCTTTGACTGGACTGAACCGTCCGGGGGTCCTTTACCTTTACCTTACCTATAAAAGGCTACAGTAAAATATTTAAACCAGGAATACACAGCCCATCTTTTCGGGTTAAATACTGAAAGTATCTTTTGCAACCATCCTTTTTTTCTAATTTCCATTTTTTAGCACTTTTAAGTATGCTGAGAGGTTAGATGTTACACATATATCCAGTCTGCAAACGCTTTTGCCCAGCCATTTTCCCCCTTCCCTGGTATGTTTAGCAATGAACATTTTTTGTAAATCTCATTTATAATTGTTACCTTCAGATATCTGAATAGAAGCTATATCACGTGCAATAAAAGTTTTCATGGCATTGTAGCCGAACCCAAAAACAGGGCTGCCACATTAACATTCTCTATAGCATTACTGTATAAAACTATGAACGATACAGTCTCTTCACAGCTTCTGGGCTGATTTCCTCCTCCTCTTCTTCTTTTCTTCGCTATCGTAATACTTCATGTGCATACTTCCAAGAAAGACTCATGAACACATAAGTTCATTAAGGGAGTGAGAGAATCAATTGTAAAATGGAAAAGGCCGAGTGAGGTCATATTTCAAAGAGATTAATACGGTACATTCCATTATGTTGTAATCAGTTTCTCCCTTTCATCCTGCGAGCTACAATGGGTTATTCTAATTCAGAAAATGGATAATTTTGCCTCTTTTATTGTATCCCCCTTCCTGAGAAGAGTGAGGATTTCAAATGTGCTGCAGGCAGTTTGCATTTAGCATGGCCTTTGGTGCAGACACTGTAGTGATGCTGCTGACCATTTTTCTCCTTAATAAGAAAAACATTCAAATGCTACTAATATTGCTGCCTTGGCAAACTGCACTTAATAGATGAGACTTGCCCTGTACGTGACATATGGAACATTAATCAATAGTGAATTTTATTTCAATTTATTATGGTTGCTGTCTGACTGGGCGGGGGGGGGGAGGGGGGAAACAGCTTACACTGCTAAAAAACGCCCTGCACTGTAAATGCACTAACGACACAAGGTTTCAGGAGGAAAAATCCTTATTTGGAGTAAAAAGTATTTCCAGTTTGCCATTTAATTAAGACTGCCAAAGCTACAATCAGGGTGAAAACAAAACAAAGCCCAAAACAAAACGAGGGTGGTAAGCAGTTTTTATGGTATTATTTAGCGTTCTTATATTTGAGACCTCTTATTCTTATAAGGCAGATTTATTACACTTCACTCTTTCAGAATGGCAGGACTGATATATATCTGAATAATTCATAATAAATTACTTTAATCTTTCTTTCATTTAGGACACATGTGCCTCCTTAAAAAAAAAAGAAAGGAAGGGGGGGAAGATGGTCATTAATCAGAGTCCCCTGTGTCCTAACCTAAGCAATTGCCAGGCGAAAACAGACTCATCAAGCTGTCTCCTTACAGAAATTCCTTGGTAAAGACTCTGCATACTAGCCCAAAGGAGGTTTCGCACCTTCCAAGTCACTAGGCAATGCTGATTTCTTTACTCTATCTATGATGTGTGGGCTTGACCTAGCCCTGTAAGACAAAGACACTTATAATAAGGTGTTGTGAAGACAAAGCCCTTTCAAATTCAGTTTTACCCAAAGTGATGGGTGCTGAAGAAGATGTCACTAAGCAAATTATTTGTTAGGGAGCTTTTTAAAACCCAGATCCCTAAGTAAGCGCAATTGATGTATCTAGTGCCTTTGCTAGTGCTCGTTTCCAATAGGAGATACTAATTTCTCCCAACCTGCCTTCAGCTATCTTTGTTTTATATTGGATTGTGTTTTTATTATTATGATTATGATTATTGTTATTATTAATGCAGGGACATGGGTGGCGCTGTGGGTTAAACCACTTGGGCTTGCTGATTGAAAGGTCAGCAGTTTGAATCCTCGTGATGGGGTGAGCTCCCGTTGTTTGGTCCCTGTTTCTGCCAACCTAGCAGTTCGAAAGCACGTCAAAGTGCAAGTAGATAAATAGGTACCACTACAGCGGGAAGGTAAACGGCGTTTCCATGCACTGCTCTGGTTTCGCCAGAAGCAACTTAGTCATGCTGGCCACATGACTCGGAAGCTATCTGCGGACAAACGCCGGCTCCCTCGGCCAGTAAAGCAAGATGAGCGCCACAACCCCAGAGTCATTTGCGACTGGACTTAATTGTCAGGGGGCCCTTTACCCTTTACCTTTTTATTAATAATGCAATATTATTATTGATGTACTTTTGACTTTGAACACGATCTCGAGGCTGCTGCAGGAAGCAGTATAAAAATGTGGTAATAAATAAATAAGCAACACACCTCACTAGCTTTAACCTTCTTTCCTACCTGTCCATTTGTTTCACGGCTTGTTACAGGGGTCTTAATCTTTAAATAAGAGCTTTCGCCTTTGTAATCAGTCCGCTCCTTCCTGCCTGATACATTAAGAGCTGCTGGTAAATCTAATACACAAAGTAGTACCGAATTTACTAATCCTTGAAACGATTCCTTAAATGAAGTCATAAGACTGCATATTAAAAGCTAAGAAAACCAAGAACACTACCGGTTTGTCCATCTACAATCAAATTCCACAGGATGCTGTTTACACTCTCACAAGTCACGTATGAAAATCAATAGCACCAGAAATATTACTGGTGTTTACCTAAAGGTCTCATGCTTAAACAACCAAATATTCTATATCAGGGTGGTCCAAGTTTTCATACCAAGTGCATTGCAAGAGCTCTTAGACATGGATCGCACACAACCTTGTCATGCCAGGAGGGGGGGGGGTGGAGAGAGCAAGGCCAAAACATGATGCCCCCCACAACCATTATGCTGCCTTCCCAAAACCGGAATAAGTGTGGTGCTGGGCTTTGGGACAGAGGCACAAGGCTCTGGCAAGGTACTACAGCCCACCTACCTCCTTCTCAAAGCTGGGAAAGTGCTAAATAGGCTCTGGAAAGGAGGAAGGAGGACTCTAGGACCCTGTTGGAGCCTCACGCCTACTTCTCATAGCTCCCCCCCCCCCCCCCGCCAGCTTTGGGAAGGCAATGCAAGGCCTGCGGGGGAGGGGATCAAATGTGGATGAGGGGCACTGAGAAAGGCCTTGAGGGCCACAAGTGGTCCTCAGGCCACATGCTGGACCATCCTGCCCTGCATTATATATATATATATTCTACACACACGGACAATTACTTAAAATTTATTTTGAAAACCTAATGCCGACAAACGTCAGTCATATTTGTGCACGAAAAAGAGTTTTACCCTTGCAGTATCTGATGCTTCTGTAACTGTTTCATACTTATAGAAATACTCCTATTTGCTCCCTGCTGACTGACAAGGAGATAACGCTTTGTTTGCACATGCTGAGCAACGGAAAATGATAGCGCCTTGTTTGCAATAGTTGCCTGCAGCCAAATTAATAAAGTGCAGACTACCATACTGATTTTGTGGTTAGGCAGGTAAGTGTGTGAAGAAGGGGGGGGTGGAATATATATGGATCTGGGCTTAATAGAACAGCCTCCAGACAGAACTTTTGACCGCTAGTTAAACATTTATCAGGAGCTTGCGTTTGCAAGCTGCAAAAAACCAGGCTAATCAAATTCCACTTCAACTGACTATCCAACTTTATTGCTCCATAGTGACACTAATTTCATCAAACAATTAAAGAAGGAAATCCGCACTGTTACTAAGAGGATATTGGGTTGGCTATTGCTTTCCCCGAGATTTAATAAAGCTATTAAGAGATGCAACTACAAGGATTGATGTATTTAAAGAAATAGGGGAAATTCACACACCGCTTCTAAAAATCCGTAAGAAATCCAGCAGGGCCAGAATGCAGCTGCACGAATACTCTGGGTGCCACACAGTCAAACAATGTTGGTTGCAACCAGTATAATTTTAAATGTCGTGGGTCAGTTCTTCACACCTATATCAACCTGCCCACACTCTGAGGTCAGCAATGAAGACCTTTGCTGCAAAAGCTCCAAGATTCTGGCATTCATTGCCCACCAAGATCTATCAAGTCACAACACTGCAGCTTTCAGGAAACACCTGGAGACATACCTTTTCTCAGAGGTTTTAGGTGTTGTTATTGGAAGCAGACCTTAGTGACTTTCTTTCTACTTGGCTATATTTTGGTCATCTTGACAGTTGACAGTTTTTTCACGTTTTACCAATGAGTATTTTTGCGTATTTTTTGCATTTCACTGGAATGTTTTATAAATCATTCTTAGAAGTTTGTTTAACTTCATATAGTTGTTTGTCACCTTCTGGGAAATTTTCAATTTATCAAATAAACCAAACAAACAACAACTTTAGACGTTTCATACTCTGTAGCTACCTGGGCCCATTGTGAGATAGAAATGTAAATGACTTGGATTTAATTTCTTTCCTTTCTTTCTTTTTTTGCTGGGGATACCTAATGTTTTGGTAAAATCTGTCTTGTGCGTAATCTGCTTATCAATAAAAGATGTCAGTACATTTATTAAGAATCAGCCATTTTTAGCTGAAAGGGTATTGTCACGATCATGGGTAGGCAAACTAAGGCCCGGGGGCCGGATCTGGCCCAATCGCCTTCTAAATCCTTTTACATGAGTAGAATGTGTGCTTTTATTTAAAATGCATCTCTGGGTTATTTGTGGGGCATAGGAATTCATTCATTCCCCTCCCCCCCCCAAAAAATATAGTCCGGCCCCCCACAAGGTCTAAGGGACAGTGGACCGGCCCCCTGCTGAAAATGTTTGCTGACCCCTGGTCAAGATGAACAGAAATCTAGTCTACATAGGGAAAGTCAAGTATAACTATAACCACATTTTCTAAATGTTTGGGAATTACCATCTTACAAGACTTATAACCCAAAGTCATCAGATTGATCATACAATGAGTGGAGAGAGTGATAACCCTTGTCCAGCTAATTTGATTGGATCATCTGAGGAAGAGGGGTGTGGTCTTTGCATGTTGGTATGCTCTATGCCTATACAAGCAAGAGTATGTGGTGACTACACCAAATACTTGCATGTGGCCCTTGGTGTGTTGGCCAAGATGGAATGTAGAAAAAAAAGTTAGCCACCCCTAGAAATTGTCTAGGATTAACTGTGGGGGGAAAGCTCCCAACACCCAACGTCAGCAAAGCCTGTCCCTATCATGGCATAATCAAGCCCGCTGGAAGAAGTGGTCAGCACACACAATGCCAAGGAAGAAGAAGAAGAGTTTGGATTTGATATCCCGCCTTTCACTCCCTTTAAGGAGTCTCAAAGCGGCTAACATTCTCCTTTCCCTTCCTCCCCCACAACAAACACTCTGTGAGGTGAGTGAGGCTGAGAGACTTCAGAGAAGTGTGACTGGCCCAAGGTCACCCAGCAGCTGCATGTGGAGGAGCGGAGACACGAACCCGGTTCCCCAGATTACGAGTCTACCGCTCTTAACCACTCTTAACCACTACACCACATTGGCTCTCAAGTCCAGAAATGCCTATGCTTTGATTAATTTCATCCAGTATAAAATATATATACTATTAAGAAACAACCTTATTCGTCGCCAACTATGCTAAATAGTGAAGAGTTTTTCCGTCCAACCGATTTTAAGTCAGGACTTTGGTGCGGAAAGGGAGCATGGAAATTCGCTGCAAAAATGAAAATAAAACAACACCCGCAGGGCACCCGCTTTGTCAGTGAATTCTGCACTAGGACACCCAAGTTGATGGATACCAAACAAAAAACTGAAGAGTTTAGGAAAGGCAATTATGAACTTGCCCGTTTGCCCTCTGCTCTAATGAAGATGAGAAATTTCTCCAGGAGAAAGAGTCAGGCTACAGAAAAATGAAACTTCAAGAGTAAATAAAGGACTCAAGGCATGAAATTAAACACTACATCCAGAATCTACAGCAAAAGCTTCCAACATCCTAGGTTCCTTCCCTCCTGCCAAAAAAAGGACCACGTTCCAACAAATCAGCCTGATTGCTCATAAATACACGTTATTCTCAGCACATTTCTTCTTTAAGGTTATGTGGAGAAGCTCTGGAAGGTTAAGATTGGGATGGAAGGTGAAATCAGCTTATTCCAAAGATAAAACTTTATTTCCATCTTTTATTATCCTCCACGAATGTTGCCTTACTCTTGAATTTATTGTTAGTGCGGGTTGCTAGCAGATGTCTGTAATATACTTTGAATACTTCTGCAAAAACTGCACACACTGATAAATAAAACGCTTCCACTTTTTACCCAGCATATGGCTTTATTCTTTGATATTTCTATGAAAACTATTCCTTTTCCAAAACGAAAACTTCAGCAGAATCCCCAAACTCAGCCATATTTCAGTCTAATAGTAACTGTGCTACGATGTTTCCAGTAGTATTGCACTGCATATATAACAAGCAGTTATGCCCTTCAGAGTCTCCTTTGTAGTTCCTAAAGTAACGGTGTGCTAACATTTAACTTTCTTAATGGATGTAAAATGCATTTATAAATACCCGCTTGAGGATTTGTATTAAAACAATAGCAGAATTGTTTGGTTTGGCGAAACCATGCGCTCACCAATTAAAGCTCAGAATCTTCAAGACTGATTACTATATGCAATGAGGGCACACAACTCACAACATTCCAGATTTTCATTCATTCATTCTATTTACCTCCAAGAGTGGATGGCTTGGCAGGGTTGTCACCTTGTCTGCACTGTGCCAGCCTCCCCACCACCTTGCCACTCTCCCTCGCCTTGCCTGTAAGTTGCAGTGACTCGGCCATCATGAGCTCAGGTGAGCATCACTGCCCCAACCCACTGTCCCCTACTGTTTATATCCCACCACAACAGGCCCATACAGGGAGGGAGGCAACCAGGTACACTTGCCCCGGGCTTCCGATGGCTAAGCTGGCCAGGGGGTCCCACCAGGGACCGGCCGTTTTTTTGTTTTGTTTCTTTTCATTTCATTTCTCTTTTAAATTTTACACCACCTTTTATACCACAAATACAATTTCAAACACAAACTTTCAAATCCTTCGGTCTGAACATACTGTTATCCAAATGCCTGCTGAAAGAGCAAGGCATTCTGTTGGTGCCAGAAAATGTTCAGAGTAGGAGCAATCTCTGGAAGTCTGAGTTCTGGAACTCTGCCAATGATAGCACTCTGAAGAGCCTCCGCAGTTGACCTCAGAATCTGGGTAGGACTTGGGGTGCGGGCAGGGCCGTAGCTAGTTGCTCCGGTACCCGGAGCGGTGGGGGCGGGGCGATCCACGCATAGGGATGCCACAGTGATCCACACACAGAGGCGCCACGGTGTGAGTTGGCCACAGAGTCCACCTGGCGGATGCAAGCCCCATGCTGCCATTTCGGGCAGCGCAGGGCCCCAAGCCACCGCATCACTCCCAGGAGAGGTGCGTGGCTCGGGCACGCTGCAGGCCAGGCCCCGCACTGTGCTATTTTGTCAGCCCTCTCAAGGTTGACACCCAGGCCAGGCCACACTCCCCTTCCTATGCCCCTGGGTGCAGGGAGAGATGTTCCTTCAGATACCCAGGTTGTTGGACTCACCTCTGACTACTGGCCATGTTGACAGGGGTTTAGGGGACCTAGAATCCAATAACATACAGAGATCCACAGGTTTTCCGTTTCTGTTTTATGCAATGTTGATTAGAAAGACCAATGCTTTCAGTGTCAAGTCATGTTCTATCTTTTTTTAAAAAAATCCACACGTTGTCACAAGTGACTCCTCTGCTGGCTAAAGCAAGTGGAGTTGTCCATCTTACTCCTCAGAAGGCAGATGAGATGGGGGGGGCAAACAGGACTGTGCAAGAAACACGAAAGGATGTGTGGCAAAAGCAACAGCTCTAGCCAGAGTCAAAAGTTAAAAGGTGTACTGGCAGTTTCTGGCCTGCGGAAATTATGCTGAGCACTTCGTACATGCTTGCCCCATGAAAAATGTTTGCACGCTATTTTTTAAATCTTTGACTACAGATTGAAATCTGCAAGGAATGGCTGGGAGAATGGAAGAGGGGGGCCTTCTCTCCCCTCCCCCCCAGTTTTCTGGCCCCTGTAATGAAGTGCTTGTGGGTCTTTTGTGCAATATGAACAAAGTGTGGCATACTTTTTGGAGATCAGTCTTGGCCCACATCAGTTTTGCAGGCAGTGGATGTGGGGTACTCCTGCTAATTTTCTGCATTGCCCAGTCTCTACATTTCATAGCAACTATGCTTTCCCACAGCCTTTTGAAACAATTCTCAACTACACCTGCACTTTGAAGGTTACAGATATTTATAATCGCATCATACATACATTACGGATACCTTGAGAAATTCAAAATCTCCTTAAAGCCTGGGGGAAGAGGGTAATAGAAACATATATATAGAACATACAAAATGGTACCTGGAGGCTGGCAATTCAAAAAGCCATAAAATCCATTAAGGATATTTTAAAGAGCATTTAATTTCACTTGGAAGCATTTTGATACCAATTAAGGCCTTTATGGAGAGTCCTAATGCATATAAACAAAAAATGCAGTTTTCCAGTAGAGTTATGAGGCGGAATGACCAGGATTTGCCAGATCCATTGGGATAAATGGCTTGCTATGATGCAAACTATAAAACTTTTTTATATATAATAAAAAAACAAGTCAGAACAATTATAAAATTGATGCTATAGACACAATGATGAATGGAAGAAGGTGAAGTGTTAGAAGACCTAGCACCATACACAAAAATCATTGATTTTTCTTTGATTACTGCTTAGGTGATCAGAGTGTATTAGGTACTTGTTGTCTGCCTGCCCTGTGTTTTATTAATGTCCCAGATCAGACACCCAATTTGGAAATCAATGCTTACTTCATCATTTTTTCTCTGAAAGCTTCTATTATTCACAATTGATTTAACAGAAATGAAAGGCTTACCATTAACAAGAGCCAGCTGCTGACACTTCGAAGATGAATTATTGAACTTCTGAAAGTGAATTAACTGAACCATCATCAAGACTATTGTTTGATGTTACTCCCACTGAAGCCAGCATAGTTATAATTACAGAAGCGACACAACCCAAACTAGCCTCTGGGTCCCCTTCCCAAACCAAAAGTGAAGAAGAGAGAACAGGAAAACTAGAGAGAGCTGGAACTGAATGTCTCTTTGCCTTCATTGGTTTTACAGATTCCAAATCTCAAAATGTGGAGACAAAGTTACTTCAGCATTCAAGCATATACTTATTTCATTATAAAAGGGCATACGGTATTTAAGTAAGACCGCCAAATATTTTTAACTGAATGATAAAAATCCAGATGTCAGGAAACAACGGTTTTGTGCCTATTCAAGTTTGCTGCCAGAGAAAAGAAAACCTGCAAGACCACTCCCATTATGTTAACTCTCCAGCCTAACCCAAAATCTATATAAAACACATATGTTCTTTTGATTCATGAATTAGGCAAGAGAATTTCATCTTAATTTCAAATAGCTGGTTCTAAACATTTCCATTGACAGACAGTGGCATCAGCCTTGACGGTCTTAAGAAAAAAGTCTAGAGAGCTACTAGTCGTAGGTTATTAAATATAAATAAAAAATGATTCCTTATAATTGATTCTGTGTGATGAGAACAGGAGACATTCAGATTTCTCCTAGCCAAATATTCTACCAATAAATACAGACACTTTGCCAATAAACATATAAATTAATCAGGCTTTCCTTATTTTGTGTTTACTGGACGTAGGGATCAACTAAAGCACATATATGCTCATCAAATGCTTGATTCAAAATGTGATTAACTCATAAAAATCAACAATTTTTTTATTCCCACAGCCAACTTCATATATATCAGAAATCCAATTCTCAAAGAGTGGCAAATCCCCAACAAAATTTGCTTGCTTATTCTTCAGGCCAAGCCAGATGTGATGTGAAAGATCCAGAATTAAGATTCCCCACATTTTTATTTCATTATTGTTCATTAGCAGCCACAAGTAGTTTAAGGATGTGGTACTATGCAGAAGAGTATTTAACCCTTTCTCAGATGCAAATCACTCCCCCTGCCCAGCAGTTGTTAGTAGCTTCACAGGGTAATCTGCCCTTGTTTTTTCGCCCTGACCAGATAATAGTAGCTACAGAAGGCGGGATTTATATCAAGGGGAAAGCATGGGAGTAATGGATTAAACGTTCTCTCCTAGAGCATCAGATCCGCAAACTTCAAAGCTTCCCTAGGGGTCTCCTAATGAGCAAAATAAAAACCATGGGAGAGTCTAATCACAATCTCCCACCAGTGCTTAAAATATGTTTATTTGGGATACTAGTTGCACAAATACACACTCTCCCTCTGTCAACCTAACATCAACATTGAAGAGCATATTAACTGAATTATGTGTTCCTGCACTTGATGTTAACTTTTCACTGGACAAAATGTCTATTTCTGAATTAGTCAGGTAGCTGATGTGGTGTTAAGGCACATGCAGCGGTGCTAAGGCACATTTATCCAACTATGCTGCCAGCTCATTGATTATGTGTTTCTGTGGATTTCAGTTGGTATATAATTTTAGCTTTTTTAAAAAGTGTCCTTATTTCTACACCTGTTGGCTAGAGAAAGGACACAGTCTATATAAAGAATTCCTGCCACTCAGGATTCCTCAGAATTTGGTACTAAGTGACAGTTAATATAATCCAACCCGATATACTCACAATGATACATTTATGTGCATTTATAAATATATCCAGCGGAATTATCTTAACTGTAATTGACCGTGTGTGAGATCAGTTACATTTTCTCCAATAAATGTACCTCTAATCTTGAAATTTCCCCAGGTCACACAATTTATCAGTTTGGGGAGAGCTGGAAATTCCAAAAGGTTGCCTGACTGCCATTTCCAAATAAGACATCATAAGGTTTGCCAACCATGATTTTAAAAATAAATAAATAAAGGGTTCACAACATTTAAATAGTTTAGAACTGAAGCCAACTTTTTTATACTAAGAAATCTACATCTACAAAAACAACAAGGGCAGTTTCTCAGCCATTTTACCCACCTCAAAAATCTACTGTTTTGTTCTGACTAAATAATCATAGGCTTATTGAATAAGCTGAAAAGTTTGTGGCCAAAGGCACACTTTTGTGTTTTCCAAGTCACACTTTGAGGGAGGGACCTAATAGACATGAGATATACTTCTTCAGCTAGTTGTTACAGTAATTTATAGGACACAACAACAGATGCAGCAGGAAGGCTAAGTGCTTTGGGGATGCTGGACATGCCACAACAGCAAACTGGAGGCGAGTTCAAAAGTTCAGTTTGTGACTGTCATCACATGTTGCATGATGCCTGACATGCAGAACAGATAAAGGCCTGGGAGTGATAAGAGGTAATTGTGACTAATGACTTCTCACCTGACACACTGTTGACAGCACTTCCACACATTCGAGTTATCAAAGTGATCGTGTGAATAATGTAATGTATGAATTCACACTTAGGAATCCTATCTCTGAGAGGGAAAACTCGGGTTCCCTGTGCTATATTGCAAGAGACCAAATACAGATCTTTCCATGTAAGCTTGTCAAGAAGCTGGTGGAAGGAAAACACACAAGATGAGACAAGGTGAGAGAGAAAGGGATACATCTGGCGGTCTGCGTATCTTTGTACGCCACAAGAAAAAGAATTAGGGCAGTGCAATGTGGATCTGAGAATGCAGCCAATCAAATAAAAATTATATGGTCCTTCCATCTCCAAAAGACTAATTCTCAAGCATAACTATGGACAAAACCAGGAATAATCTGAATTTTAAAACAGTAGCAAAGGGGTCATCCTGAACTACTGGCCATGCTTGTTGAGACTGTTGTGGGCAAACTCCAACAAGAGCCGAAGAGCCACAGATTCCCCACCCCTGCAATAGTGGTCGAGTACATCAGTTTGTATCTTCCACCACTCCTGCATATTCGAACCAAGCTCCAACATGTTAGGAAAGGGCTTCTTAAGGTCAAACTGCACACATATAGGACCTTCCCTCCCACGGCTGATAGTATTAGGGCAATGTTATTCATCCCGATCCTACTTAGGTGTCCTCCCCCACCAGCATAATCCAGTTCTGATTTTTTTTAAAAAATAAGCATGTTCATTATTTTCACACAATTACTTGAGTGTGTATCTTGATTCTTAGACAAGGCAACTTCGAGGAAAATTTGAGCCCTTCTGCTTCTTCTCACCTTTGACATTAAGCCAGGCACAGCTCAATATTAAGAAATGCTTAATGTGTACCACTGTCATAGCCAATGAATTGCTCCTAGGCAAATCCTCCTTCCCTCGTGCAACAGACAGCAGAATTTCATGGCACTGACAATTGTACTCCTCGGTTCAATTGCTGAGAATACCCTTACAATTGCTCACTTGAAGAACATCCCTTTACTGTTGATTAACATAGCTAAAATATCTCATGCAATGTTGCATACAGCAGAGTATTGGGCTGGTTCACATAACCTAACCATGGTTAAGCAATTCGGAGGAAGCCATGAAATTACATACTTCCAAACCTCCCTTCCATAGCTTGAATTCCACCGCCACCCTACTCCTTAACTGTGTTAACCATTACACCAACATAAAACTTTAGCCATGGTTAAGTCTACATAGACACAAACAGTGCTTTTGTCTAGGAAAACAGGTGCCAGTACTCACTATGAAGTTGTTACAGGAAGTGTCACACTTTTTAACAAAAAGTTTTTTGAAAAAAAAAAACCTGGGGGAAAAGCCCTGGATACAAATTAGCATCCAATTCTGGTACCTTCTTAAGGAGGAACCTTGGTTGGCCTTAATTGTGCTTAAGGACAGTGCCCTCTTGAGTGAGGACCATTTAGGCTCCAAAAGAAGAGGAGTCAGCATGCATGGCCAGCTCCTGATTGCTTAACCACAGCAACATAATCCAGAATGTTACATGTCCACCAGGTCCATAACGTGATTCTTCTTTTAGAAATACTTTAAAGCTTAGCTTACCTCTCATTGCACCATAGCAACTGAAAAAGGGAGGGAAAGGAGCTGGGAAGATGGCACTTGACATGACTTCCACCTAGAGAAAGAGGAAGGAAGTTAAAGAACAAAGCAACAATATAGTCAACATTCCCAGCCTCCATCATCATACAGAATCATAGTAATCACCTCCCATCCCATAAACATGAAAATGGCTAAAGGAGGCACTGAGTTTGAATGAGTTAATTTGTAACGTGTTCCCTTTCTTTGTACAGTGGTACCTCGGGTTACATACATTTCAGGTTACAGACGCTTCAGGTTACAGACTCCGCTAACCCAGAAATAGTACCTCGGGTTAAGAACTTTGCTTCAGGATGAGAACAGAAATCATGCTCCGGCGGTGCGGTAGCAGCAGGAGGCCCCATTAGCTAAAGTGGTGCTTCAGGTTAAGAACAGTTTCAGGTTAAGAACGGACCTCCGGAACGAATTAAGTTCTTAACCCGAAATACCATTGTACAACCTGCAACTCTCAAACTTATGCTAGGGTTACATTCCAGAGATAGCACCTAAAGCCAAAGTCACGTGTAGTCAAAACGCACCAGGTTCAATGGCAGGTGAAATTGCTAAAGGTGTTTGTTTTTTCCTGGACATCCGCTCCCTTTCCAATTGTTTATAATCTTTTTGCTAAGTATGTAAAGCTTTTGAAAGCACACGAGTTAAAGGTACATAAGTTGAAAAGTACAAAAACACTGCTTGCAGCTGGCTTTCTAAATTCTGGTCTGCTGGTCTTGCAGAAAGGTGGGTTGTTGTCTTTTTGCCAAAGACAGCATTTGGAAGAACTGCTCACAGCAGTGCATAGTCACAAATAGTGAAGCAATTTTAAGTGTAGGGTTCCTGAAGGTTGGAAATTGTTCTGAATATCTGCATCCTCTCTCTTTTCCCACTTCTACTGCCTGGCCTTTAATTTGATCAGGGCTTGCTAGCACGCAGGTCAAATTTTTATTTTATTTTTTGCTGTACAGAAACATGCAAAACATTAAGTTGAATTTTAACGTTAACACACTGTCCTTTTAAAAAAATTACTCACCAACAGATCACATACAGTCAGACACGCACCCTCAAACAAACTCTAGCAAAAACAGATTTCAAGCTATTTTCCAAAAGGCAGCAAATGCAAACAACTAGTTACGAGTTCGCTTCCTATGACAACCTCAGGGCAACAGAAGATAATAGGAGTTCCTTCAAAGGACTATGACCAGAGCAAAGACAATCCTCTGAATCTGGGTCATTGTTAGTCTTGAACAGCACAAGTAGGTTATGAACAACAGAGGGTTTTGGTATGAAAACATTGGTTCAATAACTGGCACAAGTCCAGTCTGTTTAAACTGATCACAGACAATAGATGTCATTTTTTAGTCAAGTTAGGGAGAAATGCCTCAATATCAGAGGCTCTGACCAGTGGAGGAGCTTCATGCTCCGGCACCAAGGGGTTGAAAGCAGGTGGGGGCGGGCTGGCGTGCCACCCACAGGGCTGTGGCATGGGTCCTGGGCGTGTGCCGCCCTGCCCACAGGAGTGTGGTGCGTGTCCTGGGGGCGTGGCGCCCAGCACGGGCCAGGGGGCAGCCGCGATGGCACCCCACCAGGATCACACTGCCAGGGCGGTGTGCTCCCCCCACACTCCTCTTCCTCCACCAGCGGCTCTGACTATTTCTAGTCACTACAGGTGACCCAATGACACATCCTGAATCCAAGTACTGTAACGTAAAAAGGAAATAAATTTCGACAAAGAAAAGATGTAATGAAATGTGTGTGTGTGTTTTTGAAATACATATAAGATACAAAAATCCATATACATATGTACAGTGGACTTAATTTGTTCCGGAGGTCCGTTCTTAAGCTGAAACCATTCTTATCCTGAGGCGCATTTTTGCTAATTGGGCCTCCATCTGCGCACACACCTCCTGCGCATGGTTTCTGTTCGCATCCTGGGGCAAAGTTCGCAACCAGGAGCAGCTACTTCCGGGTTAGTGGAGTTTGTAACCAGAGCGTTCATAACCAGAGGTACCACTGTAGTACATACTGGCCACACAAGATATGAATGTTGCATGTAACATACCTGATGTGGATGATCAAGTGAAAATCACATATTTGCTGTGTGGTTTTGACAAATTTGTGACAAAGTTGAAAGATTTGCAGCTTCTGTCCAAAAACTGAAAATGTTCATTGAGGATAATAGGGTGGACTGTAAAAGTTTAACTGGGAATGAAATATAAAAATCTACTTGTATGTTTGTATTTTAATATAGCTAGATTTGATAGCTAGATAAACAGATAGATATAGATATATTGTGTTTTCATTTTGTATTTATGTATATAGTCTACAGGATGTACATTCTTTTTTGGTGGTTGATATGACCATGATTGTTCGAACAACAACAAACATTAAATGTTGGTGTTCTGACCAAGGCAGGTTTTTAAAAATAATCTGGCTAGTGAGCCTTCAGATCATGAGCCCTTGGACTGTTCTTACCTCTCATGACAGTTCAAGGCCGCACAATCTGAAGGCTCACTAGCCAGATTATACCATTTGTACCCATTAGATTGAACACTGTATTATTCACTTATATGGTGCACTCAAAGGCCCATTGAGTGTTATCATTTATAGCTCTAACTGGTGATGCTACTTTGCCATTTGCTCATGATAACATTTGGTTTATTATCTGTTGAGTTATAACTTGCTTTGCCAAGCAGCTTTCATGAGACCGCTGAGGAAGACCACAGTCAAAACCTGTTTGGGTTTTGTTATAGCTTGTTATTTTGACTGTTCAGTTTATCAGCATTTTTATGTGCTCTGCGATATTTCATGAGCTGCATTTGTTCAGTTTGTTGGTACTGTATTAGGTTTATTTATACTATTCAATTTTGGATTATTATTATTATTTGTTTCGGATACAAATAAAGATGCCCATGGTTTCTTTTTAATTGGTACTATGCTTGATTAAAACGTACAGAATACACATATAGTCTTTTGATCCCAATTTTCTTCCCTAAGCCCTGCATCCAAGGAAAGGTGTTTATTAGCCTATGCTGTGGCTGAGTGTCTTGCACTCTGATTTGCAATGCTATCCTGGACCACCATCCCTAGAGAGATCACTTAAGGCAAAACAAGCCTGAGATAGGAGATGCACTGCAACACGATGTTTTCAAAGTTATTAGCTCTGAACAAATCATGTCGATGGGACACGTATCACAAGCAAGAAGTCCAGTGAAATTCTCCTGACAATGGAAAAAAATGCAAGCCAGTATCAGAAGGAATGCATGCTTTCTGTGCAAAAGGTTCCAAGTTCATTCCAGTCAAAAGGATCGGGTATGAGATAGTATGAAATACTTCTGCTTTGGGACCCCTGACCGCCCCTGCCAGTGCTTATTTTCAGAAATGGAAGTACTGTAGTATCAGCAACAGTAACCTGTGTGAAGGCAACCATAGAATTACTGTGAATTTCTTGTTCCTCTCTTGTTTGTGTGACCTTGATGCTTGGCAGTAAAATTACACAGTCAATCACCAAAGTACTATAAATCACTTTGTCTCTTGCCCTTTCTGTCTTGTTTACTGCCTTTTGAAATTTCAGATTTAGAAAATGCTCTTTAATTTAAAAGTATCCTGGGCTGCAAAAGTTGTGGGGAAATACAAGTATAAAAGCCGAACGTACTGAGACACTTGTGTATATATTAGTACTGATCCTGCACCTCTGCAGACGTCCGTTAAGCTGTATAGGCAAGGAACGCAACCACATACATAATGTACTCCTACTAATCCTGGCTCCAAATCCAACTCTCTTCATGAAGCAATTTTTTCGCGGATGCATGGCCATTAGGTAAAGCAAAAATTATGACAAAATATTTGAGTATAATTTCATTATCTGGCAATCATCATATACACTGAATGTGAACTCAGTTTTCTAGTGCTGGCCTTTATGTATCCAAAACAATACCCCATTTACATGCAAGTGGAAAATACTGGCAGGCTTGGGGGAACTCAAATGGTATTTTGTAGAAATGCCAACAAAATATTCAGAGGCAGGTGGATTCACAAGAGAAACACCTTCCAAAACAGACCAAAGAGGACTCAGCATTAGGGCTGGGCAATATCTGGTTTTCAACGACATGATATATCACCAGCTAAACATCTCGATGTACCGATTTATCACAATATCTGAAATAAGGATAGAGCTATGTAGAGGCATTGGGTGGCTTCAAATTTTTCTGATGTCATGATTTTTGGATAAGACACACACAATTCATGATATTGCCAGGTCAAAAATTATGAAATCATTATAAAGATGTGGACTTTAAGCTGGTTTGGGATGATATATTGACATATCACCCAAAGCTACACTTAGCATGCCAGTAGACATAGACTACTAACTGACTGCTTGGTGGGGGAGAGAGGAAAAACCACAGGGGAGGGGAAATGGCATGGAGTATCCTAACAGAGGGCAGGGCCAAACAGAAGCACACCACCTTGAAACACTTCATTTCCAAAAATATTAAATGTAAACTTCCATGTCAGTGTGTGATTCCCTTACAGACCCACATACAACAGGTGCCAGGCACAGTCCCTGCATTTTCAATCTCTTCCAACCATACAGCTTGAAAAAAGGACTGTGTACGAAGCCCAGGAGAGTTGCTGCCACTCACTGTAGCCAATGCTGGATCAATGGCAGCTTCTGATGTTCCTTACTGTTTCTATGGAAACTTCTTCAGAAGATCCAAAACTGCCACAAAACTGTTTCCTATTATTTAAGAGCCTTTACTTGTATCCTTGATGCAAATATGGTTCAGCCCTGTATTATTGCTTCCAATGCCATTATATTAGATAATAATATAGGGGTAGCTTACCAGCAAGAAAAGGTAACATTGAAACTTCTGAAATTAATGCAAATACAACCATCCTTTCCTTTACAGTTGGATGGATATGTTGTTGCTGTTGGTATCTGTCTGTCTTGGGAGACAATAGTGCGCCTTCATGGGTGAAGCAGTCAAACTGTTGGAAGGTTACAGCTCCTCCATGGCTGTAAAGACCAATACAGGAAACACACGTTTTGTTGCAGTTGGGCCAAATGAGCGCATAAGGTTGTGCTGCTGCGGATGCACCATGGCGTTTCTTCTCTCTGTGCTCCTCCCACCAGTCAGTCATCCTCTGGTCACTGCTATGGATGCACAACCTGACTCAACACATTGGGGTTGATGTTGCCAGCCTTCATGTCATGTTTGCAGACATCTGCCAACGGGTCCGGTGCTTGAAGCCAGCTCCCCATAGAGCTTGTCATCGGAGATCCCACCTTCTTCCATTCTGTGTACATGACCAAGCAAGACGTCGCTGAGGCAGGAGTGTGAACATGCTGCGAATGCGGACAAGAGAGAGCACATCTTTGTTTCAGACTCTGTTCTGCCATGTGATGCTCAAAGTCTTCCTAACACAGCACATGCAGAAGGCATTGAGGCGTCGCTCCCGACTGGTCTAAGTTGGCCACTACCATAAAGCAGCATGCTCAAGCCTGGTAGAACTTCATCTTGGTATTGGACATTAGCATCACATTCTCCCATACTCTGAGAGGTGAATCATTGCCATAGCTGCCTTGCCAATGTGCTTGTCCAGCTCAGCATCAATGGAGAGGCTGCTGGTTATGGTGGAACTCAGGTAGACAAAATTGTCTTACCACCTCAAGTGTATGATCACCAATGCTGATGTGTGGAATGCTGGCGATGTCCTGATCCCTGCCAGGCTGATGGTAAGACTGAACGCCCTGAAGGCTTGGGCAAAATGGTTGATGAGTCTCTGTAGCGCTTCCTCAGAGTGTGCTGTCAAGGCTGAGTCTGCAGACAACATCTCTCATATAAGGACCTGCCCCATTTTTGTCTTAGAGTAGAGATGTGTCGTTAATGTAAATAAGGTTCAGTCGGTCTTTGTACTGCTTAGATAGACCCATCACTGTCATGGATCCTGAAGACAGTGCAATGATTTTCTATACAGATCTCTTTAGGATGCTGCATGGAGAGTATTTTTACAGTGCAGCCCTACTCATATTTACTCTGAAGTAAGTCCAACTGAGCTGATTTTCTTGTGTGCCCAGGATCTCAGCCTTAATCAGAACATCAGAAAGAACTTTATGCCAGTAAGTGCTGCTCAACAGTGGGAGAGATTCTCATGAGAGGTTGTGGCCTCTCCTTCCTTGGAGGGTTTTAAGCAGAGGTTGGATGGCCATCTGTCATGTATGATCCAGTTTAGATTCCTGCATTGCAGGGGGTTGGACTAGATGACCCTTGGGGTCCCTTCCAACTACAATTCTACGATTCTATGAAAAAGGACATCAAGTCCAAATACAGAATAAATGCAACTTCATGTATTTAACCCATTAAGAATAAAAGATGTATGATCTGTAGCTAATGCCCAGTTTCGATTGATCTTTTCTGGAAAACAAGAAAAACAATGATTCTTGTTTATGCCTCTTTTATAAAGTGCATTCATACTCTAATGGATTTTAATGTTACAGCAAAGTACACTCCTTACTTTGGCTCTTACAACAGACTTATGGAATCATTTGCCAAAGAGGGGTTATTAAATTTGGACTAGTACGTTTAAAGACATATCAAGGTTCTGTGCTGTCACTTATATCAGAGCGCCTGAGAGTCAAGTAATAAGTGATATAAGAACAAAGGCAAGAGCACCATTAGAACCAAACCAAAATCAAGAGCACTGTGGGAAATGTAATTGGTGAGCCTGGTTGCTTTGGGAAATGGGGTGCCTTTCCTTCTCCACTAGCCCTTTGCAGTGAAAACCAAGCCATCATCTTCCCTTAAGAATGCAAGGAGAGTCTCCTGTTCTCACAGTAGCCAACCAGACGGCTGTGAAAAACACATAAGCAGGATTCAAGCACAAGACTCTCCCCTCCTGTAGCTTCCAACATCTGGTATCAAGAAGCACTGTTGACTTCCTTGCCATTATCAATGCAATCACATTCACAACAGGACCCGCAACTGCAGGCGCCCAAGTCACCACATCACTCCCAGGAGAGACGCATGGCTCAGGGATGGTAAGTGCCACCCCCCTCAGTGTGGTGCCCAGTGTCCCGTCCCCCCCAGCTACTCCCCTGATGGCACCAATACAGATCACGCATGTGAACCTCAAACTGTCCCAGAGACATGATCAAACGTTTAGGCAGAGAACTTTTCAGACAGTCCTTGTACTGCTTAGGATAGACCCATCACTGTTGTGGATCCTGAAGGCAGTACATTGATTTTCTAACCCGGCCCTACTATTCACATCTACATAGTTCCAGCCTTATTGTGATATACTGATATATTGTGATGTTTAGCTGGTGATATATCGCAGTGTTGAAAACCAGATATCACTGAGCCATACCACGTACACATGCATGCACACACACACACACACACACAGAGAGAGAGAGAGAGAGAGAGGTGGAATCTACACACACATAAAAATGCTGTGAAAATGCTTTTTTTAGTTTTGAAAAATATATCGAATTTGCCATAGCTCACCATTGTCATCTAGTGCCCCATTTGTATATTGCACTTTACAGCACACTTAAAACGTGTTATTTGCAGCTCTATAGCTGAGTCCAGAGAGAGACTGAGAGAGAGGCAGACAGAGACCATAGTGGACACAGTGGGGAATGAGCTGGAGCCCTGAAACAACTGACTAGCCCAGGATGTGACAGAAGAGTTTCCAATTGCAGCAAAGAGTGCAAATTTCTAATGTGGGACCACCAATGCTGCTATAATGCAATTTTAGGCTCTGGACTTATGGCCTTCTGGTGACGTCCTCCTCTTTGGGGGGCAACATACTGCATGGGGGGGGCATTACCGAACTGCTGCTGACTGGGGCCCTGGATTTCTGCCTCAAAGTCCTTTCCTGACACCACCAATGGGACCACTTATCTCTACAGATGGACACAGGTGTTATGCACAGGACCACAGGTGCAGTCCTTACCCAACTCTTGTTCGACCTCTTTAGCTGTTTAACAGACTGCAGCCTATATCATGAACAACAAAAATTGGTCCCTGGGAATTTATCTAAACACGGTCACAAGCATTCTTCTTCAAACATAGCTCTGTGGAAGTGAAAAGCTTACATCTTTGCATCAGCAGATAGTGTTCTTAGGAAAGGTACTACTCCCAACTTTAAATGTTATGGGCGAAGGGCAAAGAGATGTGAGGAGATAAACCCGAAAATTTGTATACAGTTTTTGTAGATTTGCCGTCCACCATAATCAATAAACGCAAAGGTATGTTTCAATCTGATTACATTAAAGATTGTGGAGTGGTTTCCCTTTTTCTTTCCCCCATAACTCTTCAGCACATAAAACAATCATTGTACCCACTTTCCTTACTTTTAATTTATTAAATAGCAGCCAGGAGTTTAAAACAGTAGTATTTCATCCCTCTCACCCTCACACACACAAAAACCATTATCTAAAGCAACACATTCAAGACCAATATCCAAAAGGTAGATAATGATGTTAAATACAAGCTTTGGCAATAAAACTCCATTTTCCTTTTGCAAAGTGAACAGATAAAGGCCAGAAGGATGTGAAGTTCCTGATTTAATTTCAATCAGAAGCTGATCAAAATTGGACACATAGCTGCTGCAGGGTAGATCAAATTTGCATTCTGGCTGAATTTCATTCCATAAAACGTTCAACCTAATCTAAAACTGGGGCTTTTTGCTTGACTTTCCAAAGAAGAGCCTATTAGTTCTCCAACAAATCTGTGTGCATCAAGGATTCTTTTATCCACAGAAATGGGGTTAGCATACAATTTAGCTATTCATTTATGCAAACGATAGTAAACAGCATTATAAAAGACAGATAATAAAGAGCAAATGAGGTTATTTTGTTTCCCGCTTTATGTTGTCAGACTTCTGAGCATAGTTTAGTGTTTTCTATTCATGACTTTAGAATATCAAATTACTCCCTGATGATGTCTCAGATGTGCTTTTGTCTGCAAATGAGAAGGAATAAAATACCAAGGCATTAACGTTAAATTACAATCGTTAATGGTGTAAATACGAAAATAATTACTGCATCGTATCATCAATTGTTATGTGTTCATTACCTAAGTCCTTGCAAAGCTTTCGCTTTCTTGTTAACAATTATTTTTACTTTGTTTTTGGCTGGCTATTTTATGGCTTCCCGGGCACTTTAGCAGCATTCAGCACTTACACAAGCCATTTAATCCTGTTTAAAGCTTCATTTAAAAACTTCCTCTCGGATACTTCTTAACTGCAGGGGCCACGCTTTTCACTTCTGTCCTGATGCTCAGAAGCATAGCACAGGCACTGGGGGAAACAGAGACATTTGTCACACAAGATTATCTAAAACCCAGCAAAAGAGCTAAAGTCTCCAAATCTCCTTTTAGCCCTTTCTCGGATGTATCTCTGCTGCAAAAAAAATAAAAAATAAAAATCGATCACACTACCGCTTCCACCAGCACAGCATATAGTATGAGCTCCAGTGCCCACAAGGCAGGGCAACAGCTTCATCCGGTTGCATTTTTATTACCTCGACTCCCCCTCGCCCTTAAGCAGAAATTGCAACTCCCCCCCCCGTAAGCTGCCAAAAGTGAGCTCACACGCACACAAAACTGGTTTTGCTGATGGCAGCTAAAAATGCCACTCGCCACAGTTCTTCTCAGCCCGTGACCCTTCCCTCTCGGGTTAACTCTTTTATCATTTTGATGGATTCCGGCTGCTTCACTGCCCATTAAGCACCCCATGCCATTTGCAAACCCACATTTGGGGCGCGCACAAAGAGATGCACCAATGCAAAATTGGATCATCGTCATCGTTATTTAGGGAGAGATATAATAATAAAAATAACAGCAACAGCAGCAATCTGCTGTCATGGTGAAAAGGAGCCACCTGCTCTTGAGCCAACAGCCAAACTTCTAAACAGCACCGCTTCTGAACTCGTCCCAAATTGTAAACGCACTAACGGAAAAGCACGAGGACTAGAAGCCTGGAAAGACTTTTACGCGCGAATGGACTCGCTCCTGCAGCACCTCTCCACTTTCGAAACATGCAACATCATTTAAACACTTTGAAAGGTTATCGAGATTCATTCCAAAACCAGATGCACAACCTCCCTGCTGTCCAAAAGTCGCCGGAGCCTGGCAGGGCACTGCCACCCGAACCTGATGCAAACTTTATTCTAGCTAGACCCTTGCGCTGCTTGCACAGAAAGGGGGCGGGGAAAGAGCGAGGCTCCTCTGCCCCGGGGAAAAGCAGCAGCAGCAGCAGTAGCGCTACGAACCGGCCCTACCACGCCAGGCTTGCAAAAGCAAAGCCGCTCGCCCTTGCAAGCCACAGCTCCTCACAAAAGCAATGCCAGCAGCAGCCCCCCCTCCCAAGCGCAACTCCAGCCCCGTGGCTAAAGTCGGCCAACTCCTAGGAGTGACTTTTCGCACGAGTTGGGTTGCTTGCAAGATCGCACCCCTCCGCTGCCCCCTCCGCTGCCCCCCCCCCCCGCGGCACGCTCGACTGCAGAAGAGACTGGGAAGCAAGCAAACAAGCAAACAAACCAACAAAAGGGGGAGGGATGCTTTAAAGCCGAAACAGCGGTCGCGGCAAAAGCAGCCATATGGATGAGTGGGGACCCCGCCGACTGCGCGCATTTCCCGTACAACCCGTCGCCCCTGAAGGATGTGCGATTTGCAGGAGAAAAGTCCTCGGGAGCCGGGATTTTGAGCTTGAGCGCGAAGGATGATGCACCTGATGGCAGGAGCAGCCCCCTCCGCCGGCTTCTCGGCTGCTTCGCCCAGCGCCTTGCTTACCCGTGCATACTAGTATGCCATGCAGAGGGATGGAGATGTAGGAGCACACGCGACTACAATGGAGACGGCATGAGCACGGCCTTTACCTTGGCGAGGGGGGTGTGTGTGTTTGTATCTGTGTGCGCGCGCGCGCTTCTGCTGCCGGGCGCCGCGGCGATCGCCTCCTGTCAAAGCAGCGCTCGGCGCTTCTTCCCGACCCGGAGGAATAGCAGCGCCCGGTATCCCCGCGCCGCTGCCCGCGCCGGTCCACGTGCCGCTCCGCCACGCCCACCGGCGCGCTCTCCCAGCTCCCGATTTGCCTCTCCCGCCGTCGCCGTGGTGCTTTCGGAGCTGCTGCCTTGCAACGCTTGGGCAACGCATTTGCAGGCTGGCCCACGCGACGCAGAGCGGCGTTTCTCTCTCTCTTTCGGCTTCTGCCCTGCCCACGTTGAAGAAGGAAACATGGGCTGGGCTGGGGCGGTGGAGAAGGGAAGGTAGGAGGCAGTGCCCGCTCCAGGTTTGTTGGTTTGTTATTCAGAACCCGCCTTTCATTTCAGCGGATCCCAAAAAATACAGATGCTATAACTCCGCGTTTCAAAAGTCATGCATCGTTCCAAAAGAAAACACTTAGCAATAAGATCTGGGAAAACCGAAGAGCAGGTTGCTTGGTTAATTACTGCACCGGAATTTCGAAAATGCTCCAGATTTAGACAAGACATTCACCACGGCCCTGCAGTGGTAATCTTAGACTGGAGCCAATGGCTTTTCAGTCACTCCAACCATGGAGTGGCATATTATTTCACTTCAAAATCAAGGGCCGGATTAAGACATTTAGAACCCCTAAGCACTTAAAAGATTTGGGTGCACCCCGTGTAGATCTAGTTCAAAATATAAACAAAACTAAATGGCAAAATAAAATTTCATTTTTTGATATGAAACCTACAGTTGGATGGAAAATAATGTTTATTTTTGTATATTTGTAACAATAATTTTATTTTTGTTGAGCTGCACCATATGGCCCATGGTAAATCTGGAAAAGGAAAATTTATGTGGTGCCCCCCTTTCCCTTGATGCCCTAAGCACATGCTCATTTTGCTTAATGCTTAATCCAGCCCTGATCAAAATGTAATAAGCCAACTCTGGAGTTTGGGGGGCTGCACTCCTGCACTTAATGCCCAAAGCCCTGCCCCAAGGGCACCACAGTCTCTTCACTGCTGTTATCACCAGCTGCTGCAGCTCTGCATCATTGACGCTGTTAGCACCTGTCATGTATGACTTAGCTGAGATTCCTTCCTCACAGGGGGTTGGACTAGATGACCCTCAAGGTCCCTTCCAACACTTTGATTCTGTGATTTCCAGGCAGAGAGTATTAAGCACATAAGAAAAGTTCTGCTGGATCCCATCAAAAGATGCCTCTGAGAAGCCCACAGGCAGGATCTGAGCTCAACAGCACTTTCCTCATTTGTGCTCCCCTGTGTACTAACTCTGATATTGGAGATAGTACACAGACATCATGGCTAATAGAGAGCCTTATCGTCCATGAATTTGTCAAATCCTCATTTGTAGCTATGCAGGTTACATCACTACATCTTGTGAGAGTGAATTCCATAGCTTAAAAAATGTGCTCTAAATCTTCCCAAATCTTCCAAAATTCTGTTTCATTGGATGACCCTGGGTTCCAGTATGAAAATGAGAGAAAAATGTATTTCTATTCACTTTCTCTAGACCATGAAATGTTTTCTTCACCTTTTTCCATGTTCCCCTTCACTTGCCATTTTTCTAAACTAAAAAACTCAAAATGTTTCAACCTTTCCTCATAGGGAAGTTATCCTAGATTCATGATCGTTTTGGTTGGCCTTTTTCTGAATCTTTTCCAGCTCTACAATGTTCTTTCTGAGCTGCAGCAAACAGAATTGTACACAGTATTCCTAGCCTGGCCAAACTATGGATTTGTACAGTGGCATGATATTTACAGTTTTATTTTCAGTCACTCTCCTAATTATCCTCAACATGGAATTTTCCTTTTTCACAGCCGCTGCATACTGAGTTGACATTTACCTTCATTGCGATCGGACAAATGAAGCCTGGTCACAAACTCAAATCCCTTTTCTGATCAATCACCAGTGAATAGCATTTGTTACTTGAAGTCCCATAATGCAGAAGTCCTTTGTGAGCTCCACCCAATATTTTTTTTCTCTTCCCACCCTGAACAGCTTGACCACTTCACTGCTCACTCCTACTCTAGGTTATTTATGAACAACTTTAAAAGTACCAAGGCCAATACCCCCCTTGTCACATCCATCCATTGGAAGAACTCTATTTAGTTCTACTCTCAGCTTCCTTTAGTTACTAGTTACTGACCTGTCTTCTTATCCCATGACTGCTAAGCTTGCTCAGGAGTCTTTTATGAGAGACTATTGAAAACTTCTTGAAAGTCACAATGTCTACTGGATCTCTCATGCTTACTGACACTGTCAAATAATGCTAAACAGTTAAGTAGGCAGCACTTATCCCTGCAGAAGCCATGCTGATTATTCTTCAGCAATAATTGTTCTTCTGTATGCTTGGTAATTCAGTTTTTAATTGTGCGTTCCACCAGTTTTCTCAGAACCAATTATAAGCTAACAGCTCTATCATTTCCTAGAACCTCCACATCCTTTTAAAAAAAAAATTGGTGTTACTTCAGCTATTTCTTCTTTTGCATTGGATTGAATTAATTTGTTCTAGCCCAGCAAAACCTCTTGACTGGAACTCTTACACACAGGAATCATTAAAGCAGGAGTCGCCAACATGGTGCAATCAAAATATTATGGACTACTTCTCCCATCAGCTCTAGCTAGCATTGCTAGTAGTCAGGGATGATGGGAGTTTGAGTCTAACAATTTCAGAAAGCACCACATTGACCACCTTTACATTACAGGCTTTACCATCTCCCTAGGTTTGACTGGGCCAGTCCCTGCTGGTTGCTGCACCAGACCATTATTCCTATGTATTTTGTATTTTTAAATAGTAAAGCAAAGAGGGGGAAAGCACAATAGGCACTAGCATTGCCCTGGTTTTGTCAGGTTTCCTAGTTTTGCAACTGTATTTGAACACCATAGTGCAGAACTATATCTGGATACTGTTGTAACTTGGTTCTCGAACGCCTTGGTACTCGTACGTTTTGGCTCCCGAACACCGAAAACCCAGAAGTGTTCCTGTTTCTGAATGTTCTTTGGAACCTGAACGTCTGACGCAGCTTCCGCGGCTTCTGATTTGAGTGCAGAAAGCTCCTGCAGCCAATCGGAAGCTGCGCCTTGGTTTTTGAACGTTTTTGGAAGTTGAACGGACTTCCGGAATGGATTACGTTCGAGAACCAAGGTGCCACTGTATTTCCTACCTTCCAAAGCATGTTTTTCACACTATTACACAGGTCTAAGGGACGTTTGCAACTTCCAGGAAATGTAGTTTGATATTTAGGCAGCAATCCTATAACTACTTACCTAGGAGTAAGCCCCATTGAACTCAGTGGTACTTACATGCATAGGATCGTACTGCATGTCTCCCGGTACATAAAACAGGTTCATAGCCTTCCACCCTATCCAGGACTCGTTCATCATCTCGCTGCAATTTATCTTGGTTTGGTGGCTGCAGAGTCTCTACAGATAAACACAACAGAGGAAAAACAGATGAATCAGATCTTTGACAGCCATAATGGGTTCAAGGTAGCATTATGTAAACATTATTAAGTGCAATAAACACATGTCAGCATTAGACACTCTTATGTGGATGTGCCAGTAAGAGTTACCGTGAACTTCTTAGTCATAATGTCTTTCTAACTTTATGTAGATAGTATAATAGCAGTTCAAGCAGTGCTGCAGCCTTGACGGGAAATCTTTACCCTGTAATAGATAGGCCAGGTCTGAAAGAGTGCCACTGGGAGACTGTACGCTTTCATTCATATAGATGCTGCGCATTTGTTGGACTGACAGGGAGGCCGGCCACCAGCTTTTTGCAGTGTAATTACTAGTAGAGCAGTGTTTTAGAGGCCCTGTTCGCTCCCGCCCATCCGGAAAACAGGTGCGGTGTGTGAGTTTTAACGTAAAATGTAGGACTATGTCCTGAATGGTGATTTTTAACTCTGCTGAAATAGGTACTTTTGCATTCTTACACAAGTAAGAAGAGGGAGGATAAATGTCAAGGTTCAGGGACATGCTGGACAACCAAGAATTGGAATCAGGGGTCAGCAGTTTTTTTCAGCAGGGGACCGGTCCACAGTCCCTCAGACCCTGTGGGGGGCCGGACTATATTTTGAAGAAAATATATTTTATTTAAATTTTGTAAATTTTATTAAATGATTTTGTTTAAAATGCATCTGTGGGTTATTTGTGGGGCATAGAAATTTGTTCATTTTTTTCTCTCCAAAATATAGTCCGGCCCCCCACAATGTCTGTGGGACAGTGGACCGGCCCCCTGCTGAAAAAGTTTGCTGACCCCTGCTGAAAAAGTTTGCTGGCCCCTGCTCTAGATGTTGTACACCAGGTCCCATCATCTCTGGTCACTGACCAGGCTATCTGAGAATGATGTAAGTTGGAAGTCCAACAATATCTGGAGTGCCACACAGGTTCCCCACCCCTGCCCTAGGCACCCTAAGAAAGTTTACAGCCTTCTACTTGAGGCGCTTCACTTTCCCCTCTTGCACTAGCCATTTTCCGCTACTTCAGCAGCAGGAAGTTCCACAAGTTAACACTTAGTCCTCCAGATGAAGCAAGGGACAGGTCTACTCTTGTGCTGCATCTTGCAAATTTCATTCCTTCCACGCCAAATGCTCCAAAAGGAAAATGTAAGTAGATGACAGCATTTTATTATGTTGTCTGTCAGTTTGCTTTTTATTATGTTTTTAACATTGTACTGTAATATGTTTTTAATGTTGTACAACACCCTGGGATCTTTGGATAAAGGGTGGTATATAAATTGAATATTTATAGTAAAATGAATATTTATTATTATTATTATTATTATTATTACAGTGGTACCTCGGATTACATACGCTTCAGGTTACATACGCTTCAGGTTACAGACTCCGCTAACCCAGGAATAGTACCTTGGGTTAAGAACTTTGCTTCAGGATGCCAACAGAAATCGTGTGGTGGCGGCACAGCAGCAGCAGGAGGCGCCATTAGATAAAGTGGTGCTTCAGGTTAAGAACAGTTTCAGCTTAAGAATGGACCTATGGAACGATTTAAGTACTTAACCCGAGGTTCCACTGTAGTAGCAGTATTATTACTCCTGTTCCTTTTTCTATTTCTTCACCTCCATCACAGACACAGGTTGGGGGTGTTTTAAATGCCCCCTTCTCAAGATCAGGTGTTTTAGTGACAAGGCCAGATTTGAATCAGCAGTCTGGCCCCACCCCTTGATAATGATTGACAGGAGGGGGTGGAGACAGAGTGGAGAAATTAGGGCAGTGCAGCTGGTAGGTGAGTGAGCTTTGGGATCAACACTCAAACCCCATAGTTGGGAATCTCAAGCCCAAAGGCCAATAGCGGCCCTCTAAACCTCTCCACCTGGCCCTTGGATCTCTCTCTCCAGGTCATACCTCTCCCCGGCTCTGCTCTGCACCCTCCCTGAGTGTTTTTGCCCAGATAGACTGTGTACCTAAGTACTGACAATGCCTACTACTTGTCTGGATGGTGGACACAGAGGAATGGGTGGGGCTAAAATACTGTGCAAAGGTTCCATTTTCATTTGTTGCTCCACCCACTTTGCCTCTGGCTTCACCCTTCATTGATATATGGCCCTCAGAAGGTTCTGCAAAAAGGAATGTGGCCCCTGGGCTAAGAAAGGGCCCCCACTCCAGCTCAAACACACACACATAAATAAAATCAGGACAGAAATAAATTCTCTATGCTCTCTCTCCCCCTGACACCTGTGTACAGTGCCAAATTTGATGACCCCTTTGCTAGCTGAGACTAATGGCCAATATTTGATATGATGTAACGTGTTTTCTTCTTTCTTCGTTTTCCATCGCACTTCCAGTCATGCCAAACCAGATTTCCTAACCCTGGTCTCTCTCCCAGCTGCTGATCTAAAGAAAAATTTGGTTGGTTTGGGGAAGATTCCTATCTTGCTTCTTTCCCAGTCTGGGTTCTGTGATTATTTAAAAACTGTAATTAAGATTGTATAGAAACATGGAATTAAACTACCAACTTCTTGAAGCAATTGGTGCCTTGTGAATAATTAAAGTAAAAATTGCCAATGGAATTGACGCCAGTGTGGATCTGTGAATCAATTAAGTTGTCAAAATATTGCTGTGTAGTGCCCTCAAAGGAAATTTGCTCCTGAAGTGTGTATTTAAGGGCAATTTCACTGTATTCCTGCAAGATTAACCATTATTTTAATATATACCTATTGTGGTGATTTAAAAACTAGCCCGCAAATGAATATGCTAATATCTGATTCTGTGGAAACGAGTGATTACGCCACTTTCTAACATCCTTGGCAAAAGCTCCTTTGATCAATTATTTCTTGTTTAACTTCTTTTGCTATACTTTTGGATGTCACACTCAAGTTCTAGCTGCGAATAAAAGGGGCTTAACAAAGATAAGAGCACTACAGGGATTCATAATGGTGAAATCACTTACTTGCGCTTCTCATCTCTACGAGCAAATGTCTGAAGTGAAATTAATTTGGTGATCCCAGGTTAGTCTGCAATGGGCCCTGGCCCATGCCTCAAATAAGCTAAATTATTGTTATTATCCCTATGTTCTAGTTTCAAACAATAGAAGTTAATTGAGCTGTCCTAATCATTTAATTTCTGGTATTAAAATGAAAATGTTTATGTTTGATGAGAGCTGCCATGCCTCAAAGGGATCTGAACTGAACCACTTGGGTGCAACCCATATTCTGTAAATGCCCTGGGTTCAAACAAACAAATGAATGAATGGCAGGCAGGACAGAAGCAATAACTTTTAATCTCTCCCCCGCCCAACTCTGGGACATTTGCAGACTGTTTTTATTGGTATTTGGCTAGCTTCTGTCAGAAAATAGAATACTGACTAGAGGAAACATTGGTTTGATCTAACAAGACGATGATGTTGATGGATTATTTTATCCCACTCTTCAGCCACAAAAAGTGAATGGAAGTGATAATGCAATCCCTACCCTCAGGTTTACAGTGTGTGTGTGTGTGTGTGTGAGAGAGAGAGAGAGAGAGAGAGAGAGAGAGTATGTGTGTATGCATAACACAAAAGGAAAATGGACTGGGAGGGAGGAACTGAAAAGCTAGTTCAGGCACTGTTTCTTAAGTTACAGAATTCTTGTAGTGACCAGATAGAAGAATAGAATAGAATAGAATAGAATAGAATAGAATAGAATAGAATAGAATAGAATAGAATATTCAGCTTGAAATTCCTCAGCATAGCATATAAGCAAGGAAGAGAGTATTACTGATGCATAGTGTGGATAACTAGGGTGGTCTTTATAGCCATCATATCCACAGCATACATTTAAGCACATTTGTGCTTTAATCCCCCCCCTCAAATAATTCTGGGAACTGTTGTTTGTTAAGAGTGCCCAGAGTTGTTAGGACATCCCTAACAGAATTGTTAGGACATTTCAGATGTCCACTATAAGGTCACAGAATGGGCTGTTAGTTCTTAAACACCAGAACCCCAACTCATGATAGGGTTATTTTTGAGCGTTCAGTTGTTCAGCTTACATATTTGTAAATAAACTCAAATATAAACTTGTTTTCTCATTTGGATAAGACTTCAATTTTCTGAAGGAAGGCTTCCTTCCTCTAATATCTTTCCTCTGCTTGCTAACCACGCAAGTATCCTGTTGGCCTTGGTGGTACTTTTCCTGATCTGCAGTGTACCTTTCAGCTTAGCTTCTGTGATTGTGGTTTTTGAATGTCTCCCAAACATCCTGGATAAATTTAGCTCCCTTGACTCTGTGGGAGAGCACCCACAACAACATTCTTCTATGTATTTGCCCATAGTTCATTTTAGAACTGAAATACTGATATAGATACTATTTTATTTTAGGGGTGTCCACTTTGCATTCCTCTCTTCTGTAAAACTTCAGATATATAAAACTCATACCCTCCAACACTTTGAAGCCCAAATCTGAGTCACCGTCTTACCATTTCTTGTGAGAGCATGGCAGCCATTTTTGTTACCCCAATCTCGCATGATTTCACACACCTACCCTGCCCCCAAAAAGGACTTTTGGGGGGCATAGCACCCCCAAACACACATTTCAGGGCACCGCACAAGATCGCAGCCTCAAAAAAAGCATTTTTGGGGGGCGGTGAGTGGAATCACGCTGCGAATTCGTGTGAGATCGCGATGACCAAAATGGCCGCTGTTCCCTCACGTTAAAAAACACAGGATGTCCCAGTTTTCCAGGACACTTTCAGGGCATGTAATCATTCATTTATTGCATTAATATCCTACCTTTTTTTTCTCCAAAGAGCTCAAGGTGGCATACATGGTCTCCTCCTGGACTCATTTAATCCCCACAGCAATCCTGTGAGGTAAACTAAGCTGAGAGGATGTGACTGGCCTAAGGTCATCCACTGAGCTTCATAGATTTGAACCTTGGTCTCTCAGGTATTAGTCCAACATTCGAACCAATACACCACAAACTATTTACTTCGATAAACTGTGCTGCCTCCCCCCCCCCATCTTTTTCTGTTTCAATGGATTATATTTTCGTAAGCTGGATAAATGGGTGTATTCTGAATATGACTAGCATCGTATGGTTTTGCTTGTTTCTGAGATATTGTGACCAGAACTCTATGACTATTGAACAACCAGATATGGATGCACCAGTTGATTTAAATCTATGGCCTGCTTTATGCACAAGGCTTCTGTACATATAAATGTACTTCGGAATAGACAAATATGTATACGTTATACAATAAAAACCAGCTGTTGCCGATCTATATTCTATTGCCGACAGAGTGAAGCAGAGCAATCAAGTGCCTTGTGACCCTCAACAGCCTCACTCCTGTCCCTTTTAAATTTATCCCACGAATTTGAAATGTCTTAACTTGTATTATTTTTTTAAATAATTTTTTATTGGAAATTTTATTTACAACATAACATAAACCCCCCAATAAAGAAATCCACCCTTATTAAACGTGAACATACAATACATACAATAAGCATAACATACAACAATACAAACAACCAAATAAAAGACTTCCTTTATCCTGTATTTAAGTTATAATTAGAAAAATCTTAATAATTGCTCATAAAGGAAACAGCTTATAAGAAGTAAATAAGGAGGCCAGATACTGAAATGTCTCAACTTGTAATGCCAATAAAGAGATTTGTATTGTATTGTATTGCCTCTGAGGACCATCCTTCCAGCCATGGCTGGGCTGTTGTAATATCTTCCTAGAATACCAGCAAAATGGCCTGGTCACAAAAAGTGATGGCCTGGTCATAATTTTGAAAACAGATTGGGTTTTGCTGAGTTGTCATGTGTGTGTGTATTTGAATAGGGGATATGGAGGGAAGGGGTGTCTTAAAATAAAATGAGAGCGAGAGTGTCTCATGGGGAAAACGAACAAGAGAAGCGAGGACGAAGGAATGTGGATGAAGCTCTCCAGTACTAATAAAAGGCTTCATTCACCTCAGGCCCAGAGCAAAAAGTGCTGTACTTGCACCTTGGTATTAAACAATAAAAGAAACAAGAGGACTGTCATTCAGGGAGAAGGTGCGCCTCTGACTTCCATTCAGTCTGATGTGGATAAAAAAGGGAGGGAAAAACCTGGGGAGGAGAGGGTTTGATTAATGAGCTTTTGTGGTTGTTTGTAACCAAGTTCACCCCTATTCTGTCCGCATTAAGGTAACCCCGTTTGAGACTAACTGCTAAATGTTTATATTGCAACTAGCTGCTAAATGTTTCTTTTGTATTGCTCTGCTCCATGCTGGCTTCATAGATTTAGGCACATGGCTGATAAGGTAAAAATATTCGCCCGGGTCATTATCTTAGCTTTCAAAAACAATGTCATTTGTGTAGGGTTTTTTTAAAATGAAGATTTCAAAATAGCCTGAAGGAACTGTGAAGGGCAAATGTATCTACCATCTTGTTTTCACCTTTGCAGATAACAATAATCAATAATAATAATATTAATAAAAATAAATATTTATTTATACCCCGCCCATCTGGCCAGGTTTCCCCAGCCACTCTGGGTGGCTACTCTTGTGTATCCTACATAGAATTCCTTAATAGTTTTCTGTGGGTTTCTGGGTGGCTGCTGCATTTGACAACCAAAATGGAAGTTCTTTCCAGACATTTCTTCATTTTCCTGGACAGTTACATAAAATTTGCAACAATCCAGCTCCCTGACAGAATTGCCGTACAATAAGAGACACTTGCCAGATGGCCTCAATTCGTGAGAAATACGTGTTTCTAATGCACACACGTCAAAACCAATTCAGCATGCAATTTTAACCTTGGGGATTTGACTGGTTTTTTTCCCGACAGAATCTGTTGCTGGTGGAGACGAAAACATTATTGAAAATGCTGAACCGCTACATACAGAAATAGGTCAAGACAAACAAACAGGGTCAACTTACTCAGTGAGGTCCTACCTATTCAGTTTTCTTTTGAGGAGAATTTTCAGGGACGGAGCTAGAGTTTCATCTTTTCATGTGTGAAAGGTATGTGTATCTACTATCAAAGGCACATTGAAAGTGGTCCAATACAAAAAGCTCATTGCGCAACAACTGATCAACCGCAGCCTACCTTAAAGCCTGAAATCTCTAGCCTGCTTCAAGGCAACATATAACTCAAGCAACAAAGACTGGAGGTGCGGAGGTGTCTATTCTTGCAGGCATAGCTTTGAGCAAAAGAGCGTATTGCATAATCACAGCTGATTGCATAATCACAGCCTTTATAAAAAGGCAGATATAAGTGTAGAAAGAATGAAGGCAATGGGATTGAGGGTTAAGGCACTGGTGATGTAACACAGTGATACCCCACAGCTGGCTAAGGAACATAATTTTAAAAGAGGAAAAGCGTCACCAAAGCAGATGGCCCAGATTTGCATATAATCTACATATGGTAATTAGTATGTACAGATGTACATTTATAAGTAATCACTGTACTTTCAAAGGAAATGTGATACATCTCATCATGACTGTGACCTGTTTTGTTGTTCAGTCTGCTATAAAGGTGCTAACGGTCGATGCATCTTTATGTCTCTCCTTCCCACTTCTTAAAGGTTTATCCTTAAACAAAACTTGAACGGAATAAGCCAGAGTTGATGGATTGAAATCTTATATGTGATTGAAGTCACATGCAGTAGACAGCCCTTCTTTTAACCAGCTAAAGATTTTGTCTTTTTCGAAGGTTCCAGAAGGGGTGTTCTTCAGCCTATTTTAAAAGTGATTTATTGTGCCTTGGCTTGAAGTTTCTTGTGATGAGGGGCAAGCAGAAATGTTCTAAATGTATAAATATCCAAATGTATGGTACAGCATGAAGTACCCACTTGTGCGGCTTAAAAACAGAGTGTCTTACCGAAAATTAAAGCTACAACAAATGCTTGTTTTTAAGTGATCAACCATTACTTTTGGTATTACAAGCATGTGTATATAGATCCCTTATAGCTTACTGTCATGTAATGCTTTATAAATGATACTTAATAAACAACAGCTGTGAGTCTTACAGAAGTATTCATCAAGGCACACATTCATTAATGGTAAATCACTTTTGACTGGTAAGATGCTAGTGGCTGGCATGTAATCTTTTAATGGCCTGTGCTTTGAGTAATGCAGGTCAATTCTTTTGTCATGAAGTAATACAGGAGGAATAATGTGCTAGTGTTTTCGTTAGGACAAAATAGTTATAAAAGCTCACTTGGCTATCTGGGGGCTATGAGGGTTGCGGAAGGGATAAGGCAACCTTTGTCAACCTGGTGCACAGTGGACTAGGGCTGATGGGAGCTGTATTCCAGAAAATCTGGAGGGCACCAGTTTAGTGAAGACAATAGCATCTATGCAGACTTGCTATCTGTTAACGTTAGTGAACCAGCATTACGGTTATAGTTGGTTTTCTTTCCATTTTTAATTTGTATGCTGACTTTCAACATTACTGTACTCAAAGTAGTCTAAAACCCACATTTTGTTGTTGCTATTGGCATCTGTCTGTCTCAAGAGTCAATGGAGTGCACCTCCAGAGGTGAAGTCTGCTGGTTAGCAACACCAAAGTGACCTCAGGGCACAAGCCTGGGCATTGTGCATGGAGGTCCTGGGTTGCCCCAACAACACAACAACAAGACCCTGCTCTCAGCCTCACTGATGTGATCCAAAGGAAAGCAGAGCAATACGTCTGGCATCAGACTGGCTGCAGGAGTTGCTGAAAGGAGGTGTACAAGGAGCCATTCAACCATCTCAGGTTGACGAGCCCCACCTGCCCCTCACTTCTCTCTACAACAAGTGCAGAAACTGCCTTCTTGACCATTAGACCTACTGTTGGTGTCGTCCACCCAATCTGCCAGAGCCTGTCTTCGCATGCAGTCCCTAATTCAGAGAGTTTGAGACCCATTGGCTACCCTCAGCAGGTTTAGCTGGCCAGTCGAAGCCATTCCCGGGGTGTGGGCACTTTCACATGCTGACAGCTTCTAGGAGCTGAGTACAGAGTGAGGAGCAACTTTGGGCAAACTACCCCAGAAGGAGCATGACAGGTCCCCCAACAGAAGTACTACCCCTCCCCTAAGACCCCATACACCCCAAAAATGACCCACATACGAGACAAAATATGCAACAAAAGTATGTCATCGTGCAATAACAATTCAAAATAAAAATAAGCAACCAACAAAACTTAGGTATCCTTTTCACATGTAATATGAGCTAGTATAATACCAGCAGTATCAGGACAGTAAAATAAGTCACCTCCATCTACTGCAATAAATGAATTATTAAGTTTTGAACAACCTAAACAATATCGGCAAAATGTAATAACATATAGTGCCACAGACTATACAAAAATTATAAATTTACTACTTCCACATACATTGTTTGCGATGTTCATTTTAAATTTTATCAGTTGTATTGGCAGGCAACTACTCAAGGTGATAAGCTCCCAGGGCAATGCTACCAGACTTTTGGGGTCTTTGTAATATTTGTTTCATTTTCACAGGCCCAGCCTCTCTATAAGTCTTAATAAATGGTGGAGCTTATAAGGGTGAAGGCATTCCTGGAGAAACACTAGACAATCAGAATCAAAGGCTTGTAGAATTGAAAGGGACCCCAAAGTCCAACCCCCTGCAATGCAGGAATCTCAACACGAAGGTCCCCCATCCAATTTGAAACCATGCCGGACTCCACTTAGCTTTGCAAATGTACTAGCAGCTTTATTGCTCCTGTTGTAAAGTTTTGCAACTGATAACTAACACATTAAAATATGCACAGGAAAGCATAGTAAACCAGTCCAAATCCAAAGAACTGGTCTTTGTGAGCCCTCAACCAACAGATAGGCTGCACTAACTGTAACTCTAGACACTCTTCAACAGTAGCTCCCTGTACAGTGCACTTCAGTACAATAATCAACAAGAAAGTATAGTAATGCATGTGTGACACTGTAGAACATCCCAGTTCAGTAGGATCCCAGTGGGATGCAGGTGGTGCTGTGGTCTAAACCACTGAACCTCTTGGGCTTGCTGATCAGAAGGTCAGCAATTTGAATCCCCGCAACAGAGTGAGCTCCCGTTGCTCTGTCCCAGCTCCTGCCAACCTAGCAGTTTGAAAGCACACCAGTGCAAGTAGATAAGTAGATACCGCTGTGGCGGGAAGGTAAATGGCATTTCCGTACCCTCTGGTTTCCATCACGGTGTTCTGTTGCGCCAGAAGTGGTTTGGTCATTCTGGCCACATGACCCAGAAAGCTGTCTGTTGACAAACACCGGCTCCCTCGGCCTGAAAGCAAGATGAGCTCCACAACTCCATAGTTGCCTTTGACTGGACTTAACCGTCCAGGGGTATTTTACCTTTTTCTTTACCTGATTAGGAAGCAGTCAGAATGCTAACAATGTAGTTCTTTTATAAGCAAGCCTATACAGAAGTAAGCCACATGAGACTTGGGACTTACTCTCAAGTAACTGTATAGAATTGCAGCCTTAATTAGAACAAGAAATATTGGAGTTCTTATCTCAGTGCTCTCACTTGTAAGTCAATTCACACAGTTCTTTTTTATGCATTGAGTGGTGGGCTACTGGGCTATGGGGACTGCTGAAAATTCAGTGAAGCAGTGCTGGAAACCTTGTTAAACTACTGAACGTTGTACATTACACACCATACCAAATAAATTAAAATCTGAAACTCTGAAAAATCTGAGTTTTGGTTACTAACTACACTTCCTGTTTAAGGAGTGATAATATTTAAAATTCTGATTCGGTTCCCACATAACTTTGAAGGAACGTCTGCAAATGTCAGTAGGCATATCTGAGTTGAATCCCCAGAAAAGATCTGAAGAGCCACTGCATTTTATTTCCTGCACAGTCAAATCTGTAATGTGGTCATTTTGAAACAGTCTATTATTCCAGCTGCTTTCCTCTTTTATGGTTACTTTAAATTTATGGCTTCCATGATGTACTTCCCAATGGACTTAACATTGAGAATCAGCAGCTCTACAAATCTCCTGCCAACGGACTTTCATCTTCCCTGTTAATTTGTGTACTTGTGAAGAATGTGGCCATAAATCACAAAGAACACCTTAGCCAAAGCAAATGTAGTCCTATTTTCAGGCACACAGACACACACCCAGTGGCAAGTGGTGGCTAAGAGTTGCACACAGTGGTGCACTTAATTTTTTTATTTGTCATCTCATGTCAGCTCATTCTCTTCTCGATCTTGCCACTTAGCCTGCATACAGGGCTATTTGTCAATATAATCTCTCAGATTTCCAAGAATATATTTAATCAGCTGAAAACAAGAGCAAGTCATAAACTTCAATGAAACAGAATTTAGAAGAAGAGACCATGAATACTGCTTTGCTTTGGAGAATGCCATTTTGTTGCCCTGCAGTCTTATTCATGTGCTTAATGTTTTGCTTCACAATTGTTTCAGGTATCTATCCAAATAATACATTGAAGCAGAGGGCTGTGCACTGAAGCACAGAATGGGTGTTCAAGCTATGCATAATTAACAAATATTACTTTATCTAAGTTTCATGTCAGATAATCTGAATATCAGATTCTACAAAAGAACAAAAACTGAATGATTACAGAGTGAAGCAGTGAGGGGCCCCCTGTGGAATATCATGTGTCAGGGAACTGCCATCTGAGACGCAGGAGGTGAAAGGGCTCACAGAGGGTGAGAGAGACCATTCAGCTGAGGAGGGGACCAGCAGGGGGAGAAGTGGAGTTCCAAGGGAAAGTGAATCGGAGGGAGGGCTCAGAGACACTTCAAGCGAAAATAGTGGGGAGGTTTCAAGACCTCCTGTAGGGACACCCACTCCTCGCCGGAAACTGTCACGCCGAGAGTCCAGAAGACGCGTTTCCGTTAAGGAGCTTTTATGCTGGAAGAAGTTCCGTAAACGCCCACTGTCCGATTCAACGAGCGACTGATGGAGCCATGCTTAAGGAGCTCCGTCAGAGACAGAGGTTTGTGGACTTAGCCAAACTCTGAGGGACTAGGATTTTACGCACAAGCAGCTCACCATCCCATCACAGCAATCGGACAGTCCCTGAAAGCAGCTTGTGCAAAGAGGCATCATGAGCAACCCAGCCGGAGCCGGGGGAGCAGGAGGAGCTGGAGAGGGTCCAAGCCTGGAAGAAAGGTACAGGGTGTTGGAGCTCCAGCTAGCGCTGCAAACGGCGAGGCTAGAGGAAAGGAGGGCACAGGATGCAGATAAGACAAAAGGCGCCCCACTAGCAAGAAAGATGCCAGGGTTGGTGCAGAAGTTTGGGGGGGACCCCAGGAACTATCAAGCCTTTAGGACAGAGATGCAGTATGCTCTCGAGCTGCAGTTTAACGACTTTCCCGACGAGGCATCGCGAGTGGCGTTTGTGATTGGCCATCTCGAAGGAGGGGCGAGAGACTGGGTTAGACCCCTGATGGCAGGGAATAGTGAAATGCTGAAGGACACAAGGAAGTTTTTTCGCGCCATGGATTTGATGTTTTCCAGCGAGATTGAACAGGGACTGGTGCGCAGACAATTGATGGCTTGCAAACAGGGGAGCCGATCGGTTCGTGAGTACTGGACTGAGTTTACCATGTTGATACATAAATTGGGATGGGACCTATCGGCGGAACCCATTCAAATGCTCTTTGAAGAAGGGCTTTCTTCGGCGGTGAAAGACGAACTTTCCCGGGCGCCCAGGGCGGAGTCTATGGACCAGCTGACCAAATCAGCGCTGACCATTGGAGCGCGCCAGGAGGCAAGAGCCTTGGAGAAGCGGGAGGGGAAAGGAGAGCGTTAGAGGGATTTCCGCATTCCAGAGATTCCAGAGCCAAGTTTCCCGCCAGGAGAGCCGATGGAAGTTGGAACAGCGCGCGCGCGCGCAGTTTCAAATCCCAGTGAAGGGAGGAAGAAGGAGGGAAAGAGCGCCAAGAAATGTTATCTCTGCCAGCAGCCAGGTCACTTTGCCAGAGTCTGCCCGCAAAGAAAGGAATGGCAAGGGATGGCGGGAGCTGTTGGGGGGAAGGAGGAGGGAGTCCAGGAGCCAGTAAAAGCCAACGCCTGGCTGCCACCGTCGGGGCACTGCAGCCAGGCCAAGGAGCAGTAAAAGTGCCCACTCCGGAACCTCCAAGACCAGCCCTAGTAATAGAGGTGTTGCTAGAGCTGGCAAACGGATACCCACTAAAGACAAAGGCGCTGTTGGACTCAGGCAGCTCCTGTAATTTTATGAGTAAGGAGTTTGCAGCTGAACACCAGATACAGACACTCCCTTTAAGCAACCCCCTGCAGGTGACCACGATCGATGGGAGGGAGCTGTTGGGAGGAGAAGTTAGTCTACAGACCGTCCCAATGGTTATGAGGGTGGCCAGGCACACCGAAAGGATAGCGTTCAATGTGGCCACCCTGGGAGGGGCTCCCGTCATTTTGGGAATGAGCTGGCTAGCGTTGCATGACCCGCTAGTGGGCTGGCATCAGAGAGTGGTCTCCTTTGGGTCAGCACATTGCCTGGAACACTGCAGAGAGGGAAAGGTGCCAGAAGGGGCAAAAGCCTTTCTAGCAGGGACGGAAGTGGCAGACAAAGGGAAGGTGCCCAAACAATACGCTGATCTGAGCAAGGTCTTCAGCGAAAGGGAAGCAGATAAACTACCACCGCATAGAGACTTTGACTGCCAAATTAACCTGGTCCCTGGGGCCCAGCTCCCCGTGGGCAAGCTGTACGCCATGTCAGACAGGGAAATGCAGGAGTTAAGGGAGTTTATTGATAAAAACCTGAAGAGGGGCTTCATCAGAGAGTCCAGAGCGGTGGGGGGGAGCCCAGTGTTTTTTGTGGACAAAAAAAACACGGATAAACCCCGGCTTGTAGTGGATTACAGGCGGCTAAATGCCGTGTCAGAACCAGTGACTTTCCCCATGCCCAGGATTGATGACATTTTGACCAGGGTGAGGAAGGGAAAGATATTCACGAAATTGGACCTGAGAGGGGCATACAACCTGATACGAATAAAGAAAGGGGATGAATGGAAAACCACCATGTTCACCCCTTTGGGGGCTTTTGAATACCTCGTTATGCCATTCGGATTACAATCAGGCTCCGCCTGTTTTCAATCGCTCATGAACCATGTCCTGGGACCTTTGCTCTACAAGAATTGCGTGGCCTTCCTTGATGACGTGCTGATATATTCAGAGAATGAGGAGCAGCATGTAAAGGATGTCAGGGAAGTGCTGAGCCAGCTGCAAGCAAACCAGCTGTGGGTGAAATTGGAGAAGTGTCAGTTTCACACCAAGGAGGTGGAATTCCTGGGGTACCGCTTATCAGACAAGGGATTAGCCATGGATCCAGGCAAGGTCCAGGCGGTGCTGGAATGGAAGACACCGAAAACGAAAAAGGATGTGCAAAGGTTCTTAGGGTTTGGGAACTTTTACCGTAAATTCATCGAGAACTTTGCCCACTTAACGGCTCCCATCACGGACTGTCTAAGCAGCAAGAAGAAATTCGTTTGGACGGCGGAGGCGGAGCAAGCATTTGAGGAATTGAAAAGGGCATTCACTTCGGAAGAACAGCTCCTGCATGTGGATTTACAAAAACCCATGAGAGTGGAAACTGATGCCTCAGACCGGGCGGTGGGGGCGGTGCTGCTTCAGCCAGGGAGCAGTAAGTCGGAATGGAGACCTTGTGCCTTCTTTTCGCGTAAGCTGAACAAATCCGAGAGGAACTACACCGTATATGACCGAGAACTACTCGCCATTCACGAAGCGTTCCGGAGATGGAGACACTTACTAATTGGCGCACAGCATAAGGTGCAAGTGTGTACGGACCACAAGAATTTGGAGTATTGGAGAACGGCACGAGTGCTCAACCAACGACAAGTGAGATGGGCCCAGGAGTTCTCCAAATTCCATTTTGAAATCTGCTATGTGCCAGGTCCAGAAAACATCAGAGCGGACGCTCTCTCTCGCAAACCTGAATATTTGGAGGGGGAGGGAGCGCCTGAAGAGAGACATATTATCCCAGAGGACCACTGGGTGTGTGGGGCGGCCTGGGTGGGGCAAAGGGAACTGGTAGAGGGAACGGTAAATGATGAATACGCCCAGGATAAGCTCAGAGGTTTAAGGAGAGAGGGAGAAGACCCCGGAGGTTTTGAAGAAAGAAACGGGGCGTTGTATTACAAAGGGGCTCTATATATACCCGAAGGGGAATTGAGGGGGAGAGTACTCAAACAGCTGCACGACAATCCCACAGCGGGGCATTTTGGGCAACACAAGACCATGTGGTTGGTGACCAGGGAGTTTTGGTGGCCCAAGGTGAGGGAGGATGTACGGGAGTATGTGAGAAGGTGTGACCAATGCCAGAGAGCCAAAGGAGAAAGGCGGGCACCAGTGGGGTTATTAGAACCGTTACCCACACCAGAACGACCGTGGGAGGCGGTATCGATAGATTTTATGACGGATCTGCCTAAATCCCAGGGGAAAACCGCCATACTAGTCGTAGTAGACCTGTTAACTAAGATGGGTCACTTTGTAGCTTGCTCACATGCAGTCACGGCGGAAGAGACAGCGAAATTGTTTGTAGAACATATTTTTAGGCTGCATGGCGCCCCCTTGAGGGTGGTCTCCGACAGAGGGAAACAGTTCACGTCCAGATTCTGGAGGAAACTTATGAGCTTGTTGCACGTAGAGGTCAACTTTTCGACTGCCAGGCACCCTGAGACCAATGGGCAGGCGGAGAGGGCAAACGGTATCCTCCAACAATACCTGAGGTGTTATGTCAATGACAGAGAGAACGATTGGGTCGAAAAGTTGGCGCTAGCAGAATTTGCTTACAATAATGCAGAGAATGTGTCCACCGGGATGAGCCCCTTTTTGGCTAATTTTGGGTACCACCCCAGGGCGTTTCCAGGGGGAGGAGGGGAGAGATGGAGTGTCCCGGCCGCTGAACATTTTGTAGAAGAAATGGAAGCGATCCATCGTCAACTCCAACTCAACTTAGAAAGGGCCAAAGAAGAATATAAGAGGCAGGCAGACAAGAGCAGAAGGGAAGGTGAAACCATTAGGGTGGGGAGTCAGGTCTGGCTATCAACCCAAGGGTTGCCGTTCAAGGGGGGTTGCAAGAAATTGAGACCCAAAAGATTGGGACCATTTGAGGTCATCCAACAGGTCAACCCAGTGGCTTTCAGACTCCGGTTACCGAACCACATGAAACTGCACCCAGTATTCCACAGGTCATTACTGTCACCATATAGGGGGGAAGGTGAAGGGGTATCCACACGGGGGCCAGCCATAGAAGAAAGGGAAAGCAGCAACCATGTGGCGGAAATCATCGACTCCAGGTGGAAGGGTAATCAGGTGGAGTATTTGGTCGCGTGGGAAGGGGAACCGGAGTTGGAAAACACCTGGGTGACGGCAGAGGAGGTCCGTGACGAGATCTTGATCGAAACGTTCCACCAAAGGTTCCCCAGGAAACCTCAGCCAATAGCGAGGTTCCGGAGGGAGTACTTTGGCACCACCGACGATGAGGAGGAACTGGAAGGATTCAGGGAATCGGAGTTGGAAGGAGGAACAGACTCCGATGAGGAGGAGTACTTGGAAACCGGTAACAGCAAGAGGTGGAGGGAAGTGTTCGAAACTTCGGAAGATGAGGGAGGTTCATTCAGGGGTTTTGCTCCCTCGCCTCCCGCAGAGGAGGGGAGGGAAGGGGGTGAAGGGGGCCCTGGAGGGGAGGTGGATGTCAGGGAACTGCCATCTGAGACGCAGGAGGTGAAAGGGCTCACAGAGGGTGAGAGAGACCATTCAGCTGAGGAGGGGACCAGCAGGGGGAGAAGTGGAGTTCCAAGGGAAAGTGAGTCGGAGGGAGGGCTCAGAGACACTTCAAGCGAAAATAGTGGGGAGGTTTCAGGACCTCCTGTAGGGACACCCACTCCTCGCCGGAAACTGTCACGCCGAGAGTCCAGAAGACGCGTTTCCGTTAAGGAGCTTTTATGCTGGAAGAAGTTCCGTAAACGCCCACTGTCCGATTCAACGAGCGACTGATGGAGCCATGCTTAAGGAGCTCCGTCAGAGACAGAGGTTTGTGGACTTAGCCAAACTCTGAGGGACTAGGATTTTACGCACAAGCAGCTCACCATCCCATCACATCATGGTTATTGCCATTAAATCAATATTTATTTTTTGATGTTTGATATTATGGAAACATTACATAGGGAAGTGACTAGATCAGACAGATACATAAAAATTTGCTGTGTGTTGTTTACATGTGTGCCAAGCTGCTGGAAGAGTTAAATCAGATTTTATTTTATTGCCAGAGAATATCACCTACTATAAGGGTAGGCAGACTTCAGGCTTGTGGGATCTACTTATGTGTTGTTGTTTACTAAAACTTTCAGATCCACCAGTCAGAGCCTACCCTGCTTCACACTTCAAATTTGTATTCCGTATGAGAATTTATCTGACACGCACACCCCAAGTCTTTTTGCAGAAAAATCGACTTCAGGCTTTCCCCAAGCTTTCTTCATGTTGGCAGTATAATTTAAGGGTGAGAGAAGAATCCTCCCCAACACAGTGCCCTTCAGCTGTTTTGGACTACAGTGGTACCTTGGTTCTTGAACGGCTTAGTTGCCGAACAAATCGGCTTCTGAATGCCGCAAACCCAGAAGTAAGTGTTCCGGTTTGCAAATGTTTTTCAGAAGCTGAGCATCCAGCCTGGCTTCCGTTTGAGTGCAGGAAGCTCTTGCAGCCAATCAGAAGCTGCGCCTTGGTTTTTGAACAGTTTCATGAGTCGAACGGACTTCCGGAACAGATTACGTTTGAGAACCAAGGTACCACTGTACAACTTTCATCAGTCCCACCCAGTGTGGACAACAGTCAAAATGTCTGTAGGACAAGAGGGAAGCCCGTTGCAACAGGCTTTAGATAAAGGCTATTATGTTGAGCCACTTTAACTAACAAAGAGCATCAAGAGAACTGTCTCTTCAGCTAGTTCCATATGAAAGCATGGCTTTAATAGTATTTACAAACCATGACTGTTCCTTCAGATGGTTTTAGATTCAGCCATATGCCATGATTAAGGATGCAATGATACAACGTTTTCCTTGAAACCTAGGACTCATAAGGAAAAGCAATTTATATGCGTTGTATATGCGATATAACGTTTTGCCACCAGATGGCGATGTGGAGTCCCATTTTTTTCTCTACCTGTTTTCCCTGTTTAAATTTACAACACTTTAAACCAAAACACTTCTTTGATGTGTCTAGGTCCAGCCATAGAGAGCTTCTGCCGCCTCTTTGTCTTCATTGGATATGGGGTAATCAATATTGTTGGACTACAGTCCTAGCCAGTATGGCCAGTGGTCAAGGTGATGGGAGTTGTAGTCTAGCAACATCTGAAGGGCACGTTGGCTACCTTTGAACAGTGTCCAAAAGACATTGTGGAACAGGATGGGTCCAGAAAAATGAATTCCCTTGCTGTCATCAGGTGAGAGCTCACAGCATCTCTAGGGAAGATGCCTAGGAAGACATAAAGTTGCCTTATACCGAGTCAAACCATTGATCCAACTAGCTCAGCATTTTCTACGCTGAATGGCATGAGCTCTCCAGGGTTTAAGACAGGGTTCGCTCCCAGCTGTACCTGGCAATACTAGAGATTGAAGCTGGAATTATGAATGCAAACAGATGCTCCGCCACCAGGGTGACGTCTTCTTGAGTCTCCTAAGTGGGGAAAGTGGCAGATATAAACAAGTTTTGTGCAAAATTGCATTCTTGGCATGATGCGCAAAAGCAGCTCATAACTGAAGTCCTAACCCTAAGCATGGCTTATTGGAAGTAAATTCCAACGAAATGAATAGAACGTGGAATGTCTTTGTTTTGTGTTTTTTTTTATTCCCAATCCATCCTTTCCCCATCTCCCTATTTTATTTCTGTAATCAACCTTTACGTTATAATCAAACCAGTTTGGAATTTTGACAGTTCCTGCTGCTGACAGCTCATGATTAAAACAGTTGCGTTCCACAGAGGTGCATTTTTCTCAAAATCCCAAAATTCTCCATAACTGTATGTTGTACAGTACTTCAAAAAGGGGGAAATATAATATTTTACGAGTCAGAAACAGGGACATTGTACGTGGAAGAGTATGCTGCTTGTAAAAGATATTATACAGCTTTCTCCTTTAACTGTACATCCTCCAGGTCAATTGGCTGATATTTTAATTTACATGGATTCTTTTGGAAGGTTTCTAAATGAAGGTCCTGAGGAAAATATATAACATTGTGATCATCATATTTTACAGTTATTACTGTGTACACATTAAATGTGAATTAATGCAATAAAACAGTGCATTTCACATAAAAATACACTGAATTCCACTGCTCTTGCTGACAAGGTTCATGTATCAATGTAATTAGGCCTTACAAATCTTGAGCAAGAAAGACTCCTCTTACACTTTAACAAAATAATAATAATAATGGTCCACCATTGTCTGAATTAAGAGGAAATTAATGCATTCCTAAGTTTAATGCATCTTCCCTGATCACACTTTCATTTATATATATAAAGAGAGGGAGAAAAGGGGACATATATTGCTGAACATATGAGACCTGATTGGGCACTTATTCCATGTTTAGAGTGCTCTAGAGGGCTATCATGGCAGTTCTGCTACAGGTGAGTGGTATAGGAATTGTGCCTTTGCAAGGCTAACGTAGGCAAGATATAGAGGCACACAGAGAAGAAATATACAGAGATGCTGTTTGCTCTCCCAAAGGAAACTTGCACCTGTGTAACTTTCCTATTTCCATATGTTGTTTCAGGTAAATGTATTTTGTTTATTGGATTGTACTGCTGCCATCTCACCCCCCCCCAAAAAAAAACCCCCAAACACAGCTTACAGTCACAAAAATTCAAGCAACCACAAACAGCAATTAAGTTTACAGGGATCTAAATAGCAGGGCCAGAAGATTTAAAAACAGCAGCTAAAAGTAATTGGGTGGAATCCAACTGGGGCTCCAGCACTTGCCGAAGGGCTTTCGAGCCAGTGGATGCCTGTGCTAGTAGAAGAGGCATTCTTATTTTTTTGCTGATTTGTCCTCCTGCAGCCCCCACCCCTGATGTCACCCTCTGCCATGACTTTGAAAGTTCTGCAACTGTCCAGAACCAGTTTTTAGTGGGTGCTTCCTCCAAAACAGGGTTGTTAGCCCATGTGGTTGTTTAATTCTATCAACCTAACTAATACTAATACTAATTTATTATTTATACCCCACCCATCTGGCTGGGTTTCCCCAGTGACTCTGGGTGGCTTCCAACAAAATATTAAAATACAATAATTCATCAAATATTAAAAACTTCCCTAAACACTGGATTATTTGAACTAATTGTCTGACTCAGTAGTGCTAGGTCGCTCCATATCCACCTCCATGGGATGTTGACACATTCTCAGCTGAAATTGGACAAGGACAGGCTCTGTATGCAAATCAGGGCCACTATCTTTTGTCTACAACTTGTATAAAGGTAAAGGGACCCCTGACCAGTCCAGTCACAAACGACTCTGGGGTTGCGGTGTTCATCTCACTTTAAAGGCCAAGGGAGCCGGCGTTTGTCTGCTTCTGCAGTTTTCCGGGTCATGTGGCCATCATGACTCAGCAGCTTCTGGTGAACCAGAGTAGCGCACAGAAACGCCATTTACCTTCCTGCCGGAGTGGTACCTATTTATCTACTTGCTCTTTGACGTGCTTTCGAACTGCTAGGTTGGCAGGAGTTAGTTCAGAGAAAAAAGGCAAGTAAAGGTTGACATGAGATAAATTTGGAAAAACCAAATTATGCATGGCATGGAGAAAATGGATAAAGAAAAACTTCTCTCCCTTTCTCAGAATGTTGGAACTTGTCAACTTCCAGTGAAGCTGAATGTTGAACTAATCCAGAGACGTGAAAGGAAGTACAGTGGTACCTCGGGTTACATACGCTTCAGGTTACATACGCTTCAGGTTACAGACTCTGCTAACCCAGTAATAGTACCTTGGGTTAAGAACTTTGCTTCAGGATGCGAACAGAAATCGTGCAGTAGTGGCGCAGCGGCAGCAGGAGGCCCCATTAGCTAAAGTGGTGCTTCAGGTTAAGAACAGTTTCAGGTTAAGAACGGACCTCCAGAACGAATTAAGTACTTAACCCAAGGTACCACTGTACTTCTTCACTCAGGGCATTGTGAAACTATGGAACTTTCTCCCACTGGGGGCAGTAGTAACCACCAACCTAGATGGTTTAAAAGAGGAGTAGACTGCTTTTGTGCTCAAATCCTGCTTGCAGGTTATTATAACCTTTGTAAAAACAAAACCCCAAAAGCTTTTCTTTTGGGAATTACAGGGACCTAAAATGTATAGAAACTTATTCATGTATGCTACTACAGTGGCAAGAATGTTACTTGCCCCAAAATGGAAAGAAGCGAAGGTCCCAGCAAAGGAAGGATGGATACAAAAACTTAGGGAATATGCAGAAATGGCGAAACTTACCGGAAGAATAAGAAATCAAGATAACATTTAAAAAATAAAATAAAATAATGGTTTCTTGAATATTTACAGATAAATCATAAACAGGTAAAAATGTTATCAGGATTATTGTAACAACCTGCAGTTTTATATATTGAAAGAAGATGAATGAATGAGTAAATTAAGTCAATTTGGATAGGCAGAAGATACTGAAAACAAATTTAAGCAACTGTAGAAAGAGGGGGATGGAAGTCAAGTTTTGAAATGTCAAAATGAATGTAAAATTAGTGAAATGTATAAAACTAGTGAAATGTATAAACTTGAATGAATGAATGAATGAATGAATAAATAAATAAATAAATAAATGGGGGCGGTGGAATCCTGCTTGCAGGTTTTCTGCAGGCACCTGGTTAGCCACTGTGAGAACAGGATGCTGGGCTAGATTTGCCATTTGCCGACTTCCGTCTTACATTCTTATCAGTTGCATCCTGAAATCCTACAGTCCGTCCCTGGGTGGGCATCCGAAGGGCCATAGGAAGCATCAGATATCCCTCCCCCCCCCAAGGATAAAAAGCAGAGTTCTTGCTTCAGAAAGACATATCTGATGCTTCCTCTCCTCCCTATAGCTGTGGAAACACCTGCAGACTTTGTCCTACTGACAGGTATACTTAATATATAAATAAGTAAAGGACCTGTAGGAGCAAATTGAAAATATGGAAGACCGGGGGGGGGGGCTTTGATATGCAGAGTTTAACATCTTCCCCGACCCCCAAGATACCTAAAAATAATTGGGAAACTACCCCAGCAGTTAGGTTATTACCCTCCAGTTGTTCCCAGTGAAATGAAAATTGGGTTCTTAAAAGACACACAAAAACAGTATAAAGGAATGCCATCATGTGTTGATCAGGGCATTGGATGAGGCAGCTTTCGTCAGTTCTTCCTTCCACCTTAGGACTGCAGCTTTAATCAAGTAATTAGTGTATTAAATTTGGATCTTAGGGAAGCAGTAGTTCAGAAATAAAAGCATACTTTTATCGCAAGAAGGCATCATCTTTAAAGAGGCCTTCCTTTGCAAGAAATAGGGGAGGAGGGATTAAGACAGTCCTATTTATGTGATGAAAAGGTTTCAAATCAATTAACCTATTGATGGAACACTGTATCCCTAAAAAATGAGATATGTTATTTTAAGATAACATGTTCAAACAAGATATGTCTTGTTGGATTTTAGAATGCTCTTTTTATCAGGAAGTTTATTCAGTATATCCATTTGTATGTATGTCTTCTATTGTCATCGCCTGTGGCTAATCTAAAAATAGTTGATGACAGAGGCTCAAAACTGTAAAAAGTAGATACCTAGGATAATGTTTGGCACATTTCTCTCTCATTTCCCTTTCTCACCACATTGCCTTAGGGATAATACCATCTTCAGAAGTAAGCACTAAAATTTACTGTACCTTCTAGTTAAAATCTCAACTCAAGGCTGTAATATCTATAAAGAAAACATTGCTGGAAAGATTGAAGCTTTGATACGGCTGTTCACATACCTGAGCAGACAGTAGAATAAATACTGGAAATGTTATCTTTGTTCTTTATACAAGGTGCAGCAAACATTGGTGACAAAACACTTTTTATTTTCTTTTGATGTGATGCTTTTAACAATATATAATCATTATCAGTCAATACTGCAGTTGACAGTAGGTGTCATGAAAGGTTTATTATTATTATTATTTGTGACCTTTAAATGCCACATTCCCAAGTGATCAGGTAGAAAAAATATTTCTCATATTGGTAAGCATTTTGAATAAATCAAAATGCTTGTGGGTAGGGATTTGCAAATTTCTACTTTGACACCCTGTATTTAGCCAATATTCCCTTCCTTTGTCCTGTCCTGCATGCAAATGTAGGATTTTCCTTCCTGTTTGTGGAGTGAATTATACATTGTTTTTGTACTTACACTTAAACATCTTAAATACACTTTCATTATGCAAGGAATCAGCATTGGGTTTTTTCTGTTAAGTAGCTAGCCTGGAATATTCCCTTTTGTTAGGAGAACGGGCCTTTCCATAACTAAAAAGTTGACCAAGTATAGGTGCTTTGTTGCCATTGTAGTCAATGGTTATCAATGTCATTTGAAGCAGCAATGCCAGCATAATGTATAAGGAGGATGATCCTGTTGAGAACCCATGAACCCTTACAAACAATGCAACTGTACGTGTACGGATGATTATGGATACTGTGTGGAAAAAAATGTAATTATGGGTAAGGAGCCACAGTGAGCCTGAGCCTGTTGAGACTCATGGATGCCTTTTTAAAAATGCATCTGTTACATTATTATCATCATCACCATCAGTATGATTTGGATTTCTTACCCAAGTCCTTAGAAGAGGATTGCAAAAATGGTTAAGGAGATAGGCTGCCACATTCCCTTTTATTGGCAGAATGTGCCTTTACATAACTAAAGAATAAGGTGATTAGTTGCCATAGTAGCTAATGTACTAAGAAGTTGTTTGGAAGCAATAGCCTCTGTATAACACAGTAATCACATTACAAATAAACAAACAAAAACCCGTTTTGTGGTGTCAGAAACCACTCAGTAATTTGCCATGGAAATTTACAAACAGTAGCGAAAGAGTTAATTCCAGGGCAGTCCTGGGGTGCCAGAACATCTCCCAAGCTTATTCATAGATGCAGATTTGAATAATTTATCTAGGGATACTTTGCAGAATGCGCTCCGTGTCCTGGTTGATTTTGAAACGTTCACAAGTCAGCCCCCCACCCTGGTAAAATACATTCAACATGTCAAATCCAAGTCTTTGTCCAATCCTATATGATATAGTCATTGTGTCCTTTATTCATTATGATAGGATGGCAAGACAGATCTGCCTGTCATTGAAAGAATGATGCTGAGAGTGAAAAGATCCCTGATAAAGTGCCATATTCTATAATTGCTTGTTTCATTACTTTTTTTCATCCTTAGCTCCAGATCAGGCAAAATAAATAACCGAAGCATGTCTCATACAGGAGGATGGAGTAGGGATGTAGAACAAGCAATAGCTTCACTACAAAATTAAGTTCATATTTAATTACGTTGCATGTGTGATGTGTATAAAAGGAGCAGCAGTTGAATGCACATGCATCTGTTTTCCTCCCCCCAACCACCTCTCCATGTGGCCCCAGGCACTGGCAACCCACGCTATGCCACTGCCCTCTCTAACCTGCCCAAGCTATTTTAGCCACCAGGAAAAGCAAATACAGTAGAATTCCATGCAAATACAGCAGATGGCCACTGTCAATACTGTGCAATATCACAGGTTGAGGGAGGGGGGTCTCTATTGATTGTAGAGCGTCTCCACCCCCATCGTTCTACCCGGACACTGAGGTCCAGCATCGAGGGCCTTCTGGCGGTTCCCTCACTGTGAGAAGCCAAGTTACAGGGAACCAAGCAGAGGGCCTTCTCAGTAGTGGCGCCCGCCCTGTGGAACGCCCTCCCACCAGATGTCAAAGAGAGCAACAACTACTAGACTTTTAGAAGACATCTGAAGGCAGCCCTGTTTAGGGAAGCTTTTAATGTTTGATGTATTACAGTATTTTAATATTTTTTTGGAAGCCGCCCAGAGTGGCTGGGGAAGCCCAGCCAGATGGGCGGGGTATAAATAAATTATTATTATTATTATTATTATTATTATTATTATTATTATGCTTCAAAACTTTCACATATTTTGCCAATATTGGGTCTCAGAAGTTTTGGGTGCTGGGCACTCTCACTACGTCAGGAATAACATACCCACCTCCCCATATTGGGTCTCAGAAGTTTTGGGTGCTGGGCACTCTCACTACGTCAGGAATAACATACCCACCTCCCCATATTGGGTCTCAGAAGTTTTGGGTGCTGGGCACTCTCACTACGTCAGGAATAACATACCCACCTCCCCACACTGCTCCAAAACTTTGGACAATCTATGGGCAATCTATCTGGAAGATAAATTGTATTTCGAGGAGTTAGTGATCTGACATGGTTACCTTTCCTGCCTCTGCTCCTTAAGTTCTTTGATGGCATGAAGAACAGCCTTTAATGCCCTAATCAGTAGGAAGGAAGTGATAGTGCTAGGTACCTTCTGTGATGTTGGACATTGTTTTGAGAAAATGGGGCATTGGGAGGGGGTGGCTAATGAATAATCTGCACATAGCCAGTAATGAATGATCTGCATGTAGCCAGTCGGGCAACCCACACAGGCTAGCTATATTGGATGGTTTTAGGCAGAGTTTTTGAGAAGCTCGTGCACAGACTGATCAGCCATGCAAACTAAAGGCTACCTGGGGGAGTCACTTTGCTGCTTCTTGAGGGCTTCCAAGTGGCAGATTGAAGTGCTTGCTTGGTATGTATATATTGCTTGCTGTTTAGAATAAAGTCTTTAATCTGCTCACTCACTTGTGTTTTGTATTGCTTGAATCTCATTTCAAAAGAACCACCTTGCATTGGGCAAGACAGACTACTTCGTGGTTGCAGTCCATGTAGTCTTGTAGGTGTTAGATACCGCCTTCTTGTTATGTGCCTCTTGAGCACGATCTTATAAAGGTTTGTGTAAATGCTGAGCCCCAAATCTTTCCCCGTTGCTAAAATGTAGGAAGTAATGGTTTCTCAAAAGCTTATGTGTTAGATTCGGGAGACCAGAGTGCAAAAGCGTCAACCATCCTATGATCCTCTTCTCCTGCCACCATGTGAAGTTCCCTGAAGAAACAGAAAATGCCACAAGGCAATATAAGTACACAATACTTTCTTGATGGATGAAGATTCATAAGCTGAGGAAGCTAGGGGTAGCAGGTGCTGCTGTTTTAGTGAAATTAATGTTTTGCTGATATGCTACACATCATGTCTTGGGTCACAGCCACACCACAACATACTTTAAAGGTATGTTGTGGGTGTGACCTGGATGACTGGGGAAGTAATGTTACTAAACTTAGTTTTATTGAAGCTGGGTTATTCACCTGAGTTGTTCGTGTTTTATTTGGGGGATTGGTTGGTCCATTAATCCCCACACACCTTGCGTTAACTCTAATTCTTGTCTTGCATTTTTAATAAAACTCAACACATATATTTTTAAAATGAAATACTATGGACTTTCTGAGGCTTCAGATTACTATTACTATTATCATTACATTTTCTCTGCTATGTTTGCTGCAGAGACTCATGAGAAAAGGGAAATCTTCCAGAGCAGGGGTAAGCCATCTTTTTCAGCAGGGGGCCAGCCCTCAGACCTTGTGGGGGGCCGGACTATATTTGAAGGGGGGGAAATGAACACATTCCTATGCCCCACAAATAACCCACAGATGCATTTTAAATAAAAGCACACATTCTACTCATGTAAAAACACGCTGATTCACGGACCATCTGCAGGCTGGATTTAGAAGGCGATTGGGCTGGATCCGGCCCCTGGGCCTTAGTTTGCCTACCCTTGTTCCAGAGGATATTTGCACTACGAGGTTGTCTGTACAAGCTCAGGCCAATGATGGTAGTGTCCTGGGATATTTAGTCGTAATGTGGTACTTCTGTGAAGGTCATCACTTCCTTCCATCACAATGAGTGATGGACTCAACAAGAAGTTCATATTGCACTATGTACTTTCAAAAATGATTCATGTTAATGGCACGTCTCGAGGGATTGATGCCGAACAGAAGCAACACTGCTAAAGCTTAAAGAATGATTTAGCAATATGGAAGCCTACTGAGCAAGAGCTCATGTAGACAGGGTTGATGGTAAACATCAAAGAATAAATACAACTTGAAGTCATAAAACTGGATAGACAATAAATCTGACAGTTCAGGACCTTTTGGGACGCGAATCATAAAAAATAAAATTACTTACGCAGGCATTCCTTGATTTTTGCCATACGTCTTTTATAGGGTAGTGAACGAAAGACATTTCCAGAATCCTGACATGTTGGTGCAGCTTAAAGAGGTGATTGTGTCAAAAGTATCAAAGGATGCTATTGAGGAAGCATTGCTCTCCCCCATCCTAACTCTGATCGCTTGTCATTATCTGATGTTCACAGGAAATTTATTTTCAACATTGGCAAATGGAATGTGGTCTTTGCTGTTGTTTAGTTTTCCAGACGCTGTGCTGTAAACGGTGATACAGGAAACGACTGACATTCTTGGGGTGCATTTCTCTGACACTTGACGGCATTGTAGTCCCAATTTAATACCTGGCACCCGCGAGACTCCGGTCCAATTTAGACTTGCAGAAAAAGCAAGTGGTGCACTTCCTTCATGGGCTGTGCCACATGGAAATGTCTGGGTGATCACATGTTTAAATAGTTCCCTGTGTTAAAATCCTGCTACAGATGGAATGCTGGCATGTCAGGAAGAAAGCGAAAACCAGATGTGCTATTCCTAGAATGCCAGTTTTCCACATGTGTGTGGGACAAGGAGGGCATGTGAAGGACAATCTAAATGAAACAAACCACAGTCCTATGGTGAATGTACTATCGGTTTCCAGGATGTTCGAAGCTGCTTTCAGTCTCAGAAGACTGAAACCTTCTCCTAGTTTACTCCAATATTCATTTAGTGCCTCTATTTATTTCTTAAAAGGCAAATATTCCTGCTAATCAAGACAATGTTCCTGCGAATCGATATAAGTTCTTTTTTATTTATCATTGGCATTTCCATAACATCCTTTGATTTGAAATGCTACAGACTTGACCTGCTCCCCTCTTATATTCAAAGCAGGTGATTTATCAATGAACTAAGGCACCTTTTTTTTTTACTAAGACATCGCTGTGTGGATCCTGATTTAATTTCACTAGATTTGTAAACTAATGCATTCATCTATGAGCCTTTAATTGTTTAGGAGCCATACAAGCACATGGTCTATTTTCCTCTTGCTTTGTTCTCTAAAAATAAGACATTATTTTTTTAAGCAGCTCTGAACAAATGAAAAGGATGTGAAAGAGAATTCAGCAATATAAGAACAGCTGAAAAGTGTTTCTATTTGTCCAAAGAGACGAAAGGTTGATATCCAATCAGCCTTAAATTTCCATACCTCTTAGAGAAGTCCAAATGGCCATTCAGGGCCTTACAGCAGGGATGGGTAACCGAAGCTTTCGGCCTAATTTAATACGTCCCTTAGCCTAATTTCACGGGGGGGGGGGGGAGAACGTGGTGTGTGTGCCAAAACAGATGGAGCAATAGAAAGAAGAGGGAACAAACCCTCTGTAAGCAAGCAAGTGCTCTAGCAAGACTGATCTGCCTTGGCCCTGGCAACCTGCTTGGATAGAATAAGCTTCGTGGATAAACATTTGCATAAGATCCCAGGTTCAGTCCCGGCCCCTACAGGTAGGACTGAGAGGGACTGTGGCCTGAAACCACAGGAGCTGCTGCCACTCCGTGTAGATAATACTGATCTAGATGGACCAAGTTCAAGGAACAAGAAAGGAGATTCCTACTAAACATCAGGGAAAAAAACTTTCTGACAGTAAGAGCTGTTTGACAGTAGAACGGTCTTCCTGGGGAGGTTGTGGGCTCTCCTTCCTCGGAGGCTTTTAAGCAGAGGTTGGGTGGCCATCTTTCATGGATACTTTAGCTGAGATCCCTGTATTGCTGGGGGTTAGACTAGATGACTGTTGGGATCCCAATTCTATGATTTTATGACCAGTGGTCAGACTTAGTGCAAGTCAGCTTTCTATGCTCACAGATGGGTCGCAATAGATCCCAATAGAGAGAAGGGAGGGGTGTGTGTGTGTGTGTGTGTGTGTGTGTGTGTGTGTGTGTGTGTGTAGCATGAGGGGTTTGGCCTACCATTTTAAATAATAATAATAATTTTTTCATTTATACCCCTCCCATCTGGCTGGGTTCCCCAGCCACATTTTTGCGAATTGCTGGCTCTAGTCCACCCCACTACAGCCTTGGCCCCTGCATGTTATCCCCCATCACAGGGGCGGGGGGAATGATTCCTATCCCTGTCCTTCTATAATGTTCTTTTCTATTGCCACCTTCAGTCAAATGTGTCTGTGAAGCTGCTCCGTGAAAACGTGAGCAGATTGGGTGTGCTGTTTCAACAATATGGAGAGGACACCCTATTTTTTCCCTATGCCTAAGCTTAGACTGTAGTCCAGGGGTCAGCAACCTTTTTCAGCCATGGGCCGGTCTACCGTCCCTCAGACCATGTGGTGGGCCGGACTATATTTTGAAGGAAAAAAGGAACAAATTCCTATGCCCCACAAATAACCCAGAGATGCATTTTAAATAAAAACACACATTCTACTCATGTAAAAACACACTGATTCCCAGACCGTCTGCGGGCCAGATTTCGAAGGCGATTGGGCCGGATCCAGCCCCTGGGCCTTAGGTTGCCTACCCATGCTGTAGTCTAACTGCTTGATCAGCTTGTGTTGCATTTGACAGGAACTTGGTATGCAGCAATTAGGAAGTAATAAAGTGTCCCCATGCTACGAAAATTGTCACCTACTAATTTCTGCATATCACACCGCTGTTGAAGGCGCAATTACAGAAGCCGGAAAGGTCGAAAAATTGGTGACCCTCTGCAGATGAGCCAACAGAAGTGAGATCCAGTCGAGACAAAGGACCAGTCGCCTTTCCCCTTTGGCCTTTTATTTTCATGAAAGGGGAGAAGGAACACCCATATTTTCAGGGCTGTGAAAATTCCAGCATGCTCAGTTTAGCACACGCATTCCCATTTTCTATCCCTAAGATTCAAGAAAAGCAACATAGTGGGGTTGGATAGTCACAGAAGCTTAATGCAGGAGCCAGCCTTGGCCCAGTAATAAGGGTGCATGGATCACCAATAAAGAAATGAAGGCATATCAAGCGAGATACCCTTTCTAGGAACCGAGAGTGACTGAGCTTAGTCGTGGGCTTTATTGGGATTCATGAAACTTTCCAGTTCATCGGCAGCATCAGATTTCAATTTCGGTAGCTGAAAGAGCAAAAATCGCCAGCCATCAGATAAATTTAAAAAATGATTCCTACCCGCCCCCCTTCCAGTGGGGCTTGTAGTTTAATTATTTTATTAATGTCAAGCCTTGGATGGGAGAAATCCCGCTTCAGTAATATTAATCTTCGGTGCCAAGGTTCAGTGAATCTTCCGGATAAAATCTTGCTCACTTCTTGGAGAATTTGGTCATTGGAATCCACATGTATTAAGATGTCGAATCCAGATATGGCAATTAGCGTCCTGAAAGCAACTCATTAAGAGCTTGACCTGTTTCAAATTTTGTCCTTTCAAGCTATTTGATTTGCTGAAAAGACCTTGGAGGAAACGTCTTAAATTTTTACAAAATGCTGTAAGCAGGAGGCGGTGGAAGGGACAGTAGCCTGGCTTCTTATTACTGGGCAATAAATCCTTGTGCAACTAGACTCTGTGCAGCTGTAACGGGTGCACAGATTGGTAGAGCAACTGGAGGGAGGGAGAGGGTGGAACAGCGTCAGACTCATAGAGCCACCATCCTGCAGTTTACCTGGACAGGGCAGCATAGTGCTGAGGTTGGCTGCACCTTGGGATTGCTAGATTGGCTCTGCCAGTGTCCAGACAGCCCCCTACCTTGCTACCCCCCTGCCCCAGCCTAGGCCCATCTAGGGGAGCTGCAATGATGCCAGTGTCAAATGGGTGGCTCCATGCCTCCAGCTCACCACACTGCCATTGTCTTTTGCATATGAATTGGGCAAGTGGGAGCAAAATGAAACCTTCCTGAAAATTCATGGCAAGGGGCAGAGATATCTCGGAAATGTTCGGGAGCAGGTTACAGTTCACTTTAATTCACAGTTTGAGGTGACCAGGGGTTTTCCTTTTCTTTCTCTTGCTTTTTTCACTTTTTTAAAAAACGTGCAGTTATCCAAGGCTGGCTCCACAGTTTCCTGCTGGTCACGTGTCTTAGAATGCCTTGGCTTGTGTAATGAGCACCATGAGTATTTGCAGGAGCCAGGCCCTGAGCGCTGTGAGGATTTGCAGGGACCAGGCCCTGGCTAGGCTTCCCTTGGGGGAATTAAGTGTTGGCTGGCAGGCATGGTCAGATGAGGTGATGTGCTGCACCTAGAGGCAAGCTCAGGAGAACTATATAAGGCTGCATGTCAGCCTTGACTTGCCACAGCAACGTGGTTTCATGCCATGCTGTAGCCAGTTCCAGAGTTCCAGTTCTCTTGCATCCTGGCCTTCTCTGGTCCCTGACCTCCATTTGACTTGTTCCTGACTGTGAACCCACCAGTTGGACTGCTACCAGCACCACCGCTCATACCCCGGTCCCAATGTGTTGGTCCAGAACTCTTGCTGCCCACACTCTGGATTGTGACAGCTTGGGAGAACCGCTGTATGTGGGGTGGCCACTGGGAAGTAGCACAAGGCTTCCTCCACATCTTCCCACCAGCTAAACTTCCTGGCAACACCCAGATCGGCTTCAACCTGCTTCCAAATTGCCAGAGGCCATATGGGTTCATGGAGCAGCTCCATCCATATGAAACTATGCAAGACCACCCACCCCCCAATGGACTGTCATTTTCTGTTGAGCTGGTGCATACTTTGACTTACTGCAGGTCACTCTGGAGTGTCTCTGCCCTGATGTAGATGTTCCTGCTGCCATGTCTGCTACTGCCCCCTATCTAAGATAAGAACCTTGTTATCACATTGCATCCAAAAACAGAAGTAAAACCCCAAGGAGAAGGATTCTGTTCAAATTCTAGTTCATCCCTTGAATTAAATGAGTTGGAGTTACTCAAGAATAATCAGGAGCTAAGACAGAAATGGAGTACCTCTGGTCCATAGGTCAAATGGATTCTGGTGTTCCCTGTAAGTCATACACTAGGCCACACCACACTCTGCCTCATCATTTCCATGTACTGCTCATCTGCCTCACCGTATATCTGAAGGAGCATCACCATCCCCATTGTTCAGCCTGGACACTGAGGTCTACCTCTGAGGACCTTCTGCTGGTTCCCTCACTGCGAGAAGTGAAGCTACAGGGAACCAGGCAGAGGGGCTTCTTGGCAGTGGCACCCTCCCTGTGGAACGCCCTCCCATCAGATGTCAAGGAGATAAAGAATGTCACAACTTTTAGAAGACATCTGAAGGCAGTCATGTATTGGGAAGGTTTTGATGTTTGACGTTTTATTATGTTTTTATATGTTCTGGAAGCCGCTCAGAGGAGCTGGGGAAACCGAGCCAGATGGGTGGGGCATATGTGTTTGTGTGTGTGTGTGTGTGTAATAATAATAATAATAATAATAATTAATAATAATAATAATTACTACCTCTATAACAGAAGTTAACTAGACATGGTAAAAGGCAACACATAGCGTGGTCATTCTGGGTGTGCATGTGTGTGAACATGTTATGTAGGTGTGTGCGCATACGTATGGGCTGTGCATGTATGTTTTGGCCAGCCCACTTTGAGTTTTTGCCATGCTGGTACGAGGCCCCTGACCACTTTCCCCCAAAGGAAAGGTGGATCTCATTAGCAAAAGGGTTGCTACCCTTGCCCTCAGGCAAGCTAGAAACAGAAGGAGAGAAAACCTTTTCTGAGCATCTGTATGTGTAACAACCAAGTAAGATTATGGTTAAATAGGCTAAGCATTCTATATGAGCTAAAGGCTGTGCCTGCTGTGCTGTGCCTTTTCACAGTTCCACAATCTCAGCATTTCAATTTATTGTGCAATAATTAGATACCATTGTTGGTTGAAATAAAGGAATCAGAGCCCAGTAATTACTTCACTGTAAAATGTAATGAGTTTTCGAGTACTGGCTTACTGTAAAAATTGCGCCATAATAAATAGAATGCAGTTTTCTAACAATAAACTAGCAGTGAATTCTCTTAGTGTATTTCTTCATGAAACATGTTTATGTGATAGTCTTCCAATTTTATGGCTGAAGTTTATCACTATAAGGTGCATTTCATGACAGCCGAATAACTACATTCAGTTAGACATGTCACCATGTGCCTTCGGTATCAAGACACATGCTGATTGTATCAAATACTGTTGACTGTCTTAGTGCCGCAAATAGAAAAGATGATTACATTGTTCTTTTTAGATGTGATGTAATATTATTCACATTGCAAGGAAGTAAAGGTCAAGGTTGTCTAAGGAACACAGGATAGATTGGCTGTTGAAAGCTTGGTAATGTGTTGATAACACACTAATAGACTCAGACCTAGTTTTACATGAATGTTTCTGTGATTTCTTACACAAGAGGCAGTATTTGGGTATTGGTGAAAACCAACCAGGATACTAACTAGATCTGTGAAAACAGAACAATGCCATAGCAGCCAATTAAAATATTCATTGGTCTGCAACACAAACAAGAACAATGTGGGTGAAATTATATAGCCCAGCAATAGGTTGCATAGGAAGTCCCTTAAAAACACAAGATGTGGAATCAGGTGAACATAATGAAGTAATAATAATAATAATAATAATAATAATAATAATAATAATAAATATTGATTCCAAGGAAAACAGGAAATCACAAAGTTCCCAGTTTTCAGACACCAAACCATGGTAACAAAATAATAAATACAATTCTTCAGATTAGATTTTAGGAGGAATGCAGCAATGGATAAGGGCCAGGGGCAGTACCCAGAATCCTTGCCCACCTGACTTGCATTTTAATTTTCCCACAATGCCCTGGAAAACCTGGCATGGCATAGGCACCGTCTATGGGGGGGCATGTGGGCCCAGGCCCCCAGAAATTTTCAATGAAGGGGCCGGGCTCTTCAAAGTTCTACACGCTGGCATGCGCACACCATGGAGCATGCCAACCGCACATGCGCATGCCGCAGTGATGTCAGCAGGCCCCGGGCACCTGTGACATGGTACCCCCCTGAAACATTGTAGGGAAATTTAAAATGGTGGGTACACTGCTTCCAGAAGAAGAAGAAGAGGAGGAGTTTGGATTTGATATCCCGCTTTATCACTACCCAAAGGAGTTTCAAAGCGGCTAACATTCTCCTTTCCCTTCCTCCCCCACAACAAACACTCTGTGAGGTGAGTGGGGCTGAGAGACTTCAGAAAAGTGTGACTAGCCCAAGGTCACCCAGCAGCTGCATGTGGAGAAGCGGGGGATCAAACCCGGTTCCCCAGATTACGAGACTACCGCTCTTCACCACTACACCACACTGGCTCTCTCTCCAGGCGACACCATGTCAGGTTTTCCAGGGCATTGTGGGAAAATTGAAAGAGAGCCAGTGTGGTGTAGTGGTTAAGAGCGGTAGACTCATAATCTGGTGAACCGGGTTCGCATCTCCGCTCCTCCACATGCAGCTGCTTGGGCCAGTCACACTTCTCTGAAGTCTCGCAGCCTCACTCACCTCACAGAGTGTTTGTTGTGGGTAAGGAAGGGAAGGAGAATGTTAGCTGCTTTGAGACTCCTTCGGGTAGTGATAAAGCGGGATATTATATCCAAACTCCTCCTCCTCCTCCTCCTCCTCCTCTTCTTCTTCTTCTTCTTCTTCTTCTTCTTCTTCTTCTTCTTCTGGGAAGAGAGATCCCTTTCTCCCCATTCGTAAGGGAAAGCAAGTGAGCTGCTAGAGGAGGAACATAGAGTTCTCTTTCATCTTCTGCAGCTGACCCCATTTCCACGCTGAGAGGGAAGAAGAGAAGACTCTTTCCCCTATCTAGCAAGGAAGCTCCGTCCTCTTCTGTTCTTCACTTCCCACTACAAAACTTTCAAACAGAGATAGACTAGGCTGTCTGCAAAAGGTAAACGTAGCCAGTTTGAAGGATGACAGGATAAGGAAGATTGCTTCCTTTGACGAGGGGTTTCATTAAACTGTTGTGGTTTCCTAAAGGAAAGAGAGAGACACACAGAGAGAAATGTGAAGTCGCGTAGCTACTTACCACAAGCTGAAATGGAAGTAAATTATGAACCCGAAACAGTTTTTGTAGTAAATGATAGAATAGTTCTCAGATAATTGATTGTGCTAATAAGAAGCTATACATTTCCTGCAACAATACCATTGTAGGACATGAAAATAGGCAAGTCCTAGACCTGGCAACCATCTTTCCATGACACCTTTGTCTTATTGGATTCATATTCAGTATATTGACTCTCACTGGTAGTCTTCTACTACCATTTTGACTTTTAATTTGAACAGGACTTCAGTTAGAAGACCTAAAACTCTTCCTTCTTGCAGCACCAAAAGTGAAAATGAGACATAAACAACCAAATTTGGTCTGGATATGACAAGACATGGCACTGTTCTGCTGCATGAGTGCATTCCACAAAATGGCAGTTCATAGACCCTGTTCCAGGATGAAGTCAGGTTGACAGGTTTTAGAGCAGGAGAAACTAATTTGATAAGTACATTAGGACCTTTTTGCAAAAGAACGAAGAACATATCTCATCAGCTAGCACTGCCCTTTCTCTGTACGCTTCCATATCTGTGCTGCTGAAACTCTGCCTGTTTCAACAAACAGAGAATATGATCTTGGCTTATTCCAGTTTTATTTCCAAACAGTTTTAATATTCCACCTCCTCCTAAGGAAATCTGATAGCCAGAACCGGCGAGGCTTTCAAAGGAAACATCCAGGAGGAAATACAAATCTCATTTCTAGCTCTCAGCGCTAAATTATTGTTATAGGACGTTCACATTTACAGCAGCAAACATTGCATAACAAGGCAACATTCATCTGTCCTTTAGTATTCTGCACATTCCCACTCTATTGCCTATCTTGCCATACTCCCTGGATCATATAATGTGCAGTCCCGCTTACTGAACACACCTAATATTATTTCCTGAATTTGCTATAACTATTCAAATGGAGGGTTGAAAAGACAAATGGCCCTTCATTGTGAAGTCTTAAAACAAAACAAAAGGCACCATATTGCCACTTTAGGGACCCATTTGTTGCCTGCTGATGCTATTACACATGTCATTTCTGCCCTGCCGTTAGCCATAAACCACATATTTTCCTTTCTTTTTCCCAGGGAGAAATAGGTGCCTGAAGGGAAACAAGAATGGAAAGCATCTTTAAAATGACTGATTTACAATTGGCAAGGAGATACAATATGAAAATTATAGCCTTCTTATTGTGAGTGTCACATTCCAAGCTCACTCAGGGCCCCTGCATTAAGACAACCCCACAGGCCATCTGGCTGAATAGGTCTGCATGACGTGAAAGCTTTCTATGTGGCAGAGTTGGGAATAGCATTCTGTGTTAGTATGTCAAGGAATAAAAAGGGTGGGAGGAGAGAGAAATTCAATCTTAATATATCACATAGATCTTCTTTAGACCCTTCTCATAAGTTGGTCAGAGAGGACCAGTATTCTTCCGTGGTCTGTTCTGTAGCTTACAGAAGACTCAGAAAAGTAAGGCCTTTCCTTCTGTTACTGGTGGTGCCCATTGGGACTGAGGGCACTGAAAGCAAGGAGCCCAGCAGTAGGTGGGGCCAAAACCAATGATAGGCTGAGCTAGAGCTGCAGATAGGCAGAACCAACTAATTCTATTATTTACTTTTTTGTGAATTTTTTTTGTTTTGTTTTACAAATACAAAGTACAAATAAACACAAACTAATAATAGGTAAAGGTAAAGGTACCCCTGACCATTAGGTCCAGTCATGGCCGACTCTGGGATTGCGGCGCTCATCTCGCTTTACTGGCCGAGGGAGCCGGTGTACAGCTTCCGGGTCATGTGGCCAGCATGACTAAGCCGCTTCTGGCGAACCAGAGCAGCGCACGGAAACTCCGTTTACCTTCCCGCCGGAGCGGTACCTATTTATCTACTTGCACTTTGACATGCTTTCGAACAGCTAGGTTGGCAGGAGCTGGGACCGAGCAACGGGAGCTCACCCCGTCGTGGGGATTCGAACCGCCGACCTTTTGATCGGCAAGTCCTAGGCTCTGTGGTTTAACCCACAGCGCCACCCGCGTCCCTTAAACTAATAATACATATCTATATATAGAGATTCTCCAAATCTTGGGACTCCCCCCCCCCCCTTGGACTTTAATTATAAACACTGGCAACTGCATATTCATCCTTACTCCTATTTATATATCAAACCATATTGTCCATAATAATTTTTACACTACAAGTGAATCAAAATCCTGCTCTTGTTTCCATCCACTTACAGTGGTCTCCTAAGTAACTTACATATTTCCCCCATTCTTTTAGTTAAAGTTTTTATCCTCTTGGTTTCTGAGTTTTCCAGTCAGCTTTGCCAACTCGGCATAGTCCATCAGCTCTGGACTAATAACTCTGGACTAATAACATCCGAGTGGCTACTGTTCCATACACGAAAAGTATTTTCTGCTCCTTTGGTATGTTGGCACCTATAATTCCTATAAAAAAGCTTCTGGTTTCTTAACAAAAGTTACTTTAAGCATTTCCCCCCCATTTCATTATATATCATCTCCCAAAAAACTTTTATTACCTAACAAGTCCACCACATATAATAAAAGGTACCTTCTTTTTCTTTACATTTCCAGCAGATATTTGAACTTGTCTTATACATTTTTGCTAATTTAGTAGGAGTCAAATATCACCAGTACATCGTTTTCATATAATTTTCTTTCAATGTACAACATGCTGTAAATTTCAAATCTGATTTCCATAGCCTTTCCCAATCTGTCATCTGAATATTATGACCCAAATCCTTTACCCAGTGTATCATAACCAACTTGACCTGTCAGAACCGACTAATTCTAGTTTCGTGCTCATCCTCCTCTGAAGGCGATACTATGGAGAAAGAAGCTGAGAGCCAGGATTAGTTATAAGTAAGAAGACAGGCAGGTGGGAGCAGATTGAGGTTAGTGGGACAGTACCTCATTTGCCCCAATCAACCAGTCCTCACTTCCTGCCAGAACACTCAAGAGAACAGTCAGTGTTGGCCCCAGATTTTGGAGGGCCTTTGGGCAAGACATCCTTCATGAGCCTTCCTCCCGCAGTAGGTTTACCTACTCTCTGCAGCAAGTGCAGGAGGCTATTGCCAGTGAACATCTGTTGAGGGGTGAGACTTCAGCAAACGTCCATCTTTTGTGGATTGGCTGGATGCAGAGAAGTGGTGGGCGGCACCAGCTGGGGAACCCCCAGGGGAAGAAGGCTCAGAGCCAGGGGATTGGCGATGGGATGCCAATGATTGGTCAGAGAGAGAAGAGGGAGGAGATTGGGAGGAGGAGGTGTAGGAAGCTGAAGAGGTAACAGGGTTTAGTGAGCAGGAAGAGGCTGTGGCAGAGAGCAGTCCGGAATCAGAGGCAGAAGCAGAGGCTGGAGAAGAATGGGGGAAGACTGTTGAAGAAGCCATGGAGTCTTCCCCTCCTGACCAGCTCCCCTTCCCCCTAGTCTCCTAGAATACAGAGAAGAATGAAGAGGGTGGAGCAAAGAGAGACAAGATGAAGGAGACTCAGGTTGCTGGAGAAAGACCCGAGGAATGAGTCTTAGAGAGCAGTGGGAAGACAGGGACCTTCAGTCCTAGCAACTGCCTCATTGGGGCAAGACCTACTGAGAAGGGTTGCTGTGATCACTAGGACTGAGCTGTTTTGGTTTCTTTGAATAAAGAGTTAACTTCACTAACACCACGGGGTTTTATTGCTGACCTGCTTCTGACTCGGGCTCCTGACACCACCATATCAACCCTTGTTGCTGGCTCCAACAGCAGGAATAAGGTTTACCTCTTTGGGTAAATATGAACTTTTTCCTGTGAACCAGGCTAGTAGAGATGATGGAGCAAAAACAGTTTGCCAAGGAAACCATAGGCATTTACAGTGCAGAACTGAAATGGATTTGGCATGGATGGTTTTTGCTGACACCTGGAAGTACAGGGAGTTTTTGGCTTCAAGGGAACTGTACCTCATTCCACAGAAGATAGATCTAACAGAATACCTGAGTGCACTTTTCAACTCAGCCATGTAACATACTGGGACTGTGTACACATCATACCTTTAAAGCATATTTGAAGTAAATTATTTCTCTTAAAGAATTATGGGCACTGAAGTTTGTTAGGGGTTGCTGGGGATTGTAACTCTGTGAGGGATGAACTATGGTGCCCAGAATTTTTTGCGTGGAAGAATGTGCTTTGAATGTGCTTGAAAGGCATAGTGTGTACATAGCCTGGGTGTAATTGTTACTGATTCCATCAACAGTGTCTCCGAAAAAAAATTACACATCACTTGGGAAGACAGGAGAACTAATGCCAGTGTACTGGAAGAGGAAAAGATCACCAGTGCTGAAGCGATGATTCTTCAACATCAACTTTGTTGGATTGGTCATTTTGGATGCCTGATTATCATCTTCCAAAGCAACTACTGTACTCTATTCTGAACTTAAAAATGCAAAGCGTAATGCTGGTGATCAACAAAAGAGGTTTAAAGACTCTTTCTAGACAAATCTTTAAAAATGTAGTATAAACACCGACAACTGAGAAACACTGGCCTGCAAGCGCTCCAATTGGAGAACAGCCTTTACCAAAGGTGTCGTGGGCTTTGAAGACACTCAAACTCAGGATGCAAGGGAGAAATGTGCTAAGCGGAAGGTATGCTTGGCAAACCCACGCTGTGATCAACTCCTGCCCAGAAACCTATGTCCCCACTGTGGAAGGATGTGTGGATCCAGAATTGGCCTCCACAGTCACTTACGGACCCACTGTTAAAACTGTGTTTACGGAAGACAATCTTACTCGGCTATGAGTAATTGCCAAAGAAGAATTGTTACTAGCACTTGAAATGGAAATCATACAGGTCAGGCACTGGTCTCCTGCTTTTTGCACCACTACGAGGTAGTTCAATCTGGAATATCCCATAATCCTGGACTAGGGAATTAGGTGCTATCATAGAGCCAATCCCACACCACTGGCTGCTATAAAGCTTCCAGATCTACTGCTATCCCTCAGTGTGGCCTGCCTCATGTATCTGCCAGTGTTTGAAGCAAAATGCTAGACAGTATGCTAATCGTTAACATTTATTATCAGCCAGGGAAACAAATGGATTCAAGGCACTGGGATAGGACACTCAACCCTGAAGAACACTATAATTAACAACATGCCATACAATGGAATGCCCTCAAATTATTTTCAGTGGTTTGGAACAGGAGGCTGTTCTGAGTTTTAGTTTCTGAGCCCCTGTTCTCTACTTTGTTCTTTAACTGTGGTTTGCTGGCGTTTTAAAGAACTTCTCCACTGTTTCCCCCATATAATCTTAATGCTCTATTAGCACCTTCCTTGTGTAGAATATAAAGCAATTCTGCCCCCCAAAAATTGCTGTGAAGAGGAATGCTAAACCAGCCCTCCTGAGGCGTAGACATGAATTCCCCTGACAAACACTTGAGAAATGCTGCACTAATCCTGATGAATAGAGACCTTCATGGTTTTTATGTCCCTTTAACTTACAATTTTCCCCATTTCACTGGTTGTGACTTACAGACAACAAGTAAATTGACTATAATAGAACTTGGTTTTATGTAGCGCCTTTCACACTCATGGAATCCCAAAGCTATTTAAAAAGTAATGGGTTGTTCAGTGATTGTGTAGATGAATATAGCACCCATCATGTGCTCACCAACTCTCAAAGTGCCTTGAGACAAACAAACCTATTAAGAATGGAGACATTGGGATTGTCTACTCTTTTAAAAATTTGATGAGATTTGATAGGATTTGATTTACCTTTGGAGAGCTATAAAAATCTGATTAAACCTAACCAAAGGATAAAGTCAGCATGTTCCTATAAGGAATTTGGAGTCTGGCATATGAATCTTGGTTTGTTCATCAAGCAACTCATAGGTACATTCATTGTGGGTTTCCTAAGGCTGGCCTCGGTTTTCTGTTATTTTCTGGGATACTATCCACCTTGCAGGAACGGTCTGATGATGGACGTGTGTGCAATTTAAAAGAACTAAAAACACTTTCAGTGAAATCCTAGTCACATTATTGAAGGAACAGAAACCCATTTTAGTATGCTAAGAGCAGGGGAGAGGTTGATATTACTGCAAACTTCTGAAATTTGAGAGACAGATATTAAGGCTAAGTGACACATCTGTCAGATGAACGTGTGAACAGTCTCTGTAATGATCAGTCTTGAACTAGGACCTGGAAAACCAGGTTTCAGATCCCCACTTGACTAAAATACTCACTGGGTGACCTTGAGCCTGTCATTCTCTCTCAGTTTAACCTACCTCAGAGGGTTGTTGTGAGGATAAAATGGGGAGAGGGAGAATCGTGTATGTCACCTTGAGTTCCTTGAAGAAGCTCAAATAAAAATCAGATAGAAACAAACAATCTGGAGTACCAGAGATTCTCCATTCCTGGCATAAAGAATCTTTGTATACACATTATACATTTAAAGCAGGGGACGCGGGTGGCACTGTAGGTTAAACCACAGAGCCTAGGACTTTCCAATCAGAAGGTCGGCAGTTCGAATCCCCACGACGGGGTGAGCTCCCGTTGCTCAGTCCCTGCTCCTGCCAACCTAGCAGTTCGAAAGCACGTCAAAGTGCAAGTAGATAAATAGGTACCGCTCCGGCGGGAAGGTAAACGGTGTTTCTGTGTGCTGCTCTGGTTCGCCAGAAACGGTTTATTCATGCTGGCCACATGACCCGGAAGCTGTATGCTAGCTCCCTCGGCCAATAAAGCGAGATGAGCGCCACAACCCCAGAGTCGGCCACGACTGGACCTAATGGTCAGGGGTCCCTTTACCTTTACTTTTATACATTTAAAGCACATTCAAAACAGATTATTTCCCTCAAAGGATTCTGGGCACTGTAGTTTGTTAAAGGTTGCTGGGAATTATAACTCTGTGAGGGATAAACTGCAGTGCCCAGAATTCTCTGAGGGGGGAAATGTGCTTTGAATGTGCTTTAAATGTATAGTATTCCCACAGCCTTTGTCAAGGAACATTTCCTAGACAACTAAAAATAACGTGCAACAAAAAGTTAGGAATTGTTCTTTTCCCCTCATGGGGGAATACATGTGGACAATGTTACACTGAGCAATAAACACCATATGGATTCTGCAAGAAATATCACACCTAGACAACATTACTGCCAAGTCCTTGGTGTGCTCTGTAGAATCAACATAGATTTTTCATCTTGACATGCGTTCTCTGAGATATATTCTTTTGCGGCAGAAAAGTTTATCAGAATTTGGAAAAGAGAAGTGAGAAACGAAATGAAGAACTTTGGATGTGAGATTTGTGTATGGAGCAGGGGCGATGAGATCACAAAGAGTTGGCACATTTTGCTGAGATGAAGGCAGCCAGGAACATTATGAGCTTTATCCCAACACCAGGAAGTCTGCCCAATGTTTATCCTGGTGAACCTGAGAGACATCTACTGTACATATAGGTCTGTCAACAGAGTCTTGTTCCGGGGCAGCCTGGGAAAATACCACAGCCTGAGGCAGGCCAAGGGGTTTGGGGACAGGGCATGATTATGCGGTATGGAGATTCTTGATGGCAAATGTGCAGTTTCAGCTTGACATATTCTCCCTCCAGACCTCTTATTTCCCAGCCAGCATAAAACTGGTCCTTGCACCAAAGTGGTAACATTCACTAGCCCCAGAATATCCTAGGATGAAAAATCCACATGGATTCTGCAGGATAGACTCTGGAATTGATAAGGGCATGGCAGAAGAAGAAGAAGAAGAAGAAGAAGAAGAAGAAGAAGAAGTATGTACGTATATATACATACATACATACATACATACATACATACATACCCCACCCATCCAGCTGGGTTTCCCCAGCCACTCTGGGTGGCTTCCAACAGAACATTAAAAACACGATAAAAGATCAAACATTAAAAACTTCCCTAAACAGGGCTGCTTTCAGATGTCTTCTAAAAGTCAGATAGTTGTTTATTTCCTTGACATCTGATGGGAGGGTGTTTCACAGAGGCGGGTGCCACTACCAAGAAGGTCCTCTGCCTGGTTCTCTGTCACCTCACTTCTCGCAGTGAGGGAACCGCCAGAAGGCCCTTGGAGCTGGACCACAGTATCTGGGCTGAACAATGGGGGTGGAGATGCTCCTTCAGGTATCCTGGGCCGAGGCCGTTTAGGGCTTTAAAGGTCAGCACCAACACTTTGAATTATGCTGGGAAACATACTGTTGTATAGTATTTCAAAATCAGGTTGTTTTTTTAAAAAAACAAAAAACAAACCCAAAGTAGTGGTTTATATTGATAGTCTTCATAGTTTTTTACCCATAACTGTTTCCAGTGTTACTTCAGCCAAGCAAATAAAGCTTATGGAATGATAGAAACACTGTCTTGACCAATAAACACTTTGGGGGTCCTATAATGTGGCCATAATAAAACTAGTGTATTGGAGAGAAGATTTTTTGTCCTATTACATCTGCAAATTAGTGTTTCACTAAGCATTAACATTAATTGACAATGGTGGATTACTGCTCTTAGCAATACTCTATGTTTCATGCTGTGATTTTCGTTTGAGCCTTTCAGTGGAGCTTGGTTCTAAAAATAATCTATGCTAGAGTATAACCCAAGAGTTTAAAAGAGTTTAAATTATGTGCCTAAAGCTTTCTTTTGGATTTAATAAGCCAGTTTTTGTCATGTTTATTAAACTCACTTGACTTTTCAAAGAGCACCCACTGAGGCTTATGAATATGCAGATTGGGAGTGGGGTTGGTAAAGAATGAAACCAAACTACACCTACAATAAAGATGTAATCACATTTTTAATTATCAATTAACATTTAAGTAACTTGATTAGCATATAACTGGAAGATAACTATCCACTAGAAAATTAGATATCATTGACGATCAGGATCTCTAGAAGCCAATTGAAGATGTGAACTCAGACTGCTGCCAACAACACCAAGTGCAGCCAGATCACAATCTATGGATGCTGAATCTGCCTTAAAAAGGGCAAAGGTGAGTGACAAGACGCCTCTCCATTTTCTCCAGTATCACTGTCCCCAGCAAGACTCCAGCAGACCAAGGAGAAATGGGATGGGGAAACCTGGTAACTTTAAAAATATATATAGCAGCAAAGATGTAAGGTTTTTGGTGAAGTTTGATTTGTAAGATTTCATTAAATGTTGAAAGGTGGGATAAACCAAGTTTTGACTATTTATTTGTGCTTTTATCTTGTGTTTTTATCTTGTGAACCACCCTGAGTTTTTGATGAATATAATAATAATAATAATAGTAATAATAATCATAATATCCCTAATCAGGATAGTTAATAGTCAAGAATGATTATTTGGATGATCATAGCTTCCCCATTCCTGTGGGATGTGATACATAAGTAGCAGTAAAGTACAACATTCCTTGTTTTCCTAGAGTGGACATGCAGGGGGATGTTTGGACCAGCCAGTCGAAAACTTCCTGTTTCCTCCTGAGCTGGGACATATTTCCTCTTGCATGTGACTAGAGGTGGGTGTGCAGGTAACAAAAGCACAAGGCACGCAGCCATCTCTCTCTCTCTCTCTCTCTCTCTCTCTCTCTCTCTCTCTCTTTGACTATGCCATTGGAGCAGCTTTTTAGCTAGAGATGGTCTATTGGGTTTCAGCCAACGAAGGACAAAGGGACAATCTCCATATGGGATAGACTCACATGTATATATATATCTGTTACTAAGTCTGCCTTCAGGGATCCAACTTCAGGGATGTGAACTGATGATGTGAGTAAACTACTTTTATATATCTTAAATAAGATTGTGGCGTGTTGATTATTTTAAAAGGGAAATAAGGGATCGTACCAGGAATCTATATTGAGAAGCTTAAACAAGCTTGCAACCAGCTACCAGCTCTGCGTTTAAAGGGGAATGTTAAAACTCTGCTAAGTTACAGAACTTACTAGCACAAGTTAGGAAGGATGTTAATAAACAATATATCCTCTCCTGCCTCCCTGAACACTCCCACAATTCCAACATTAACGCTGCCATATAGGAATCCCTTGCAGATGATCGCAATACCCGGAGACAGACAGAAAGTCCCATTGTGTAGCCACACCAGTGACCAGAGGAAGAATGACTACTGGGAGAAGCTCAGAGAGAAGAAATGTCATGGTGCACCTGTAGCAGCAAAACCAAACGCCTTCATTTGCCGCACCTGTAACAAACTCTCTCCCTCCTGTATCAGTCTCTACAACCACAGCAGGCACGGGAGCTCTCCAGTGGTGTGACTTCAACCCCTATTTTTTTTTTTTAAAAATGTTTATTAAAGTTTTACAAAACAAAAAGTTCATCATTTCACATAGATCATTCCATTAATTAAAGCCCACAGAAAAATCAGAAAACAAAAATATATAGCAAAAAAGAAAAATAGAAAAAAGAAAGATCCACTTTAAAAAGTTACAAAATTCCATGTCCCTCTGTCCTGACCTCCTCACATCTCCCTTTTTTGTGTTCCTCTTTATTCCAATCTAATTCAGCAAGTTCAAACCCTTATTCAAGCCATGCTTACAATTATATTTTTCTAATTATTATGTCCCAAGTTTTCGTTATCTTAGCCCATTCCTCATCTTATATACTAAGACATAATTTTATTCTGTTCATAACCCCCTTCTCCTTTTTGAAATTCTTCTTTTCATTCACATTTAACCAAATCCCACATGCCCTGTTACCTTCACTTCCCACATCATGTTAACACTCAAACATTTTGCAATATTTTTGTAAATAGTCCTTAAACTTTTTCCAGTCCTGTTCCATCAGTTCTTCTCCCTGGTCCCGGATTCTGCCAGTCATTTCAGCCATCTCCATGTAGTCGATCACTTGCATCTGCCATTCTTCCACGGTGGGTAAATCTTGTGTCTTCCAATACTTGGCGAGAAGTATTCTTGCTGCTGTTGTTGCATATATAAAAAATGTTCTGTGTGACTTCAACCCCTAAGGCACACTCTTCCCATGTCTCCAAGACAGATGGATGCCAGCAACCAACCCCATCCCTGATCTAAGCAAATCGACTCCATCCATCAAGTGAGGATGGATCTCTTGAAGTGAGCTCTTCAGGTAGACCGCCTCGGGTGCAAGTGACCATCGCATTGCTCTTTTCCACCTTCAAGTGCTGAGGAAAAGCCATCTTTGCAGCAGTGCCCCTTCAAAAAAACGTAAGCACGACTGAGTAAAAATAGCAGTGCTATTTTTCTAGAAAAAGAGGTTGCCAGAGCTCACCATGAACACCTCCCTTGTTCTCTTATAATGACAACAGTGCCCATCTGAGAGCTGCTGGAACTGAGTTCCGGTTAGTTCCAGCTGAAAAAGCCCTGGTAGATAGTGAGTGTGGCTGCACACTCCCAAAGAAGACCTCCCCCAAGTAGACTACATAATTATTGTTGTTGTTGTTGTTGTTTGTTGTTATATACTGTCCTATACTCTGGGGTTTCAGGGCAGTTCACAGAATAAAATCAAGATATAAAGGACAAGTTACATAATAAGAATAAAAACAATAACCTAATACAGTGGTACCTTGGGTTACATATGCTTCAGGTTACAGACGCTTCAGGTTACAGACTCCGCTAACCCAGAAATAGTACCTCGGGTTAAGAACTTTGCTTCAGGATGAGAACAGAAATTGTGCTCCAGGGGCGTGGCAGCTGCAGGAGGCCCCATTAGCTAAAGTGGTGCTTCAGGTTAAGAACAGTTTCAGGTTAAGAAAGGACCTCCAGAACGATTTAAGTTATTAATCTGAGGTACCACTGTAATACCCCCCCCCAAAAAGAGCCACATTTTAAAAGGGCATAGGATGTAAATCAGATCAACCAAAGGCCTGGTTAGAAAGGAACCCTTTTGCCTGGCGCCTGAAGGTGTATAATGAAGGCGCCAAGCAAACTTCCCTGGGGAGAGCATTCCACAGATGGGGAGCCACTGCAGAGAAGGCCCCGTTCTCGTGTTGCCACCCTCCGGACCTCTCACGGAGGCGGCACATGAAGGAGGGCCTCAGAAGATGATCTCAGGGTCCAGGTAGGTTCATATGGAAGGAGGCAGTCCTTGAGGTATTGCAGTCCTGAGCCGGAGGGGACAGATGCAAAAGAAGAAAGATCTTATGTATCTTAATAATTGTGCAGAAATGGGAATTTTGTAGGTGTAATTGATTGTGTCCATTGGTACAGCAGCCAGTTAGTCTTTGCTTCCAGCCATCCTAGACTACCCAGTGGACTTTGTTTTCAATGTGGCTGCTGACAAGCAACAGAAATAGCTTGTTGCATTCTCTTTAATTTCTCTCAAGGACTTTTTTTACTAGCTGATCTGTGTGTGGAGAGGAAGGACATCATAGCAACAGCTGGGAGCTCAGCTTATCCTTTATTTCGGTTTCTAAATGGGGAATGATATGTTTTGGGAAACATGGGTCCACTTTTAAATGGAACCTTGTCTCTAAATAGTAATGTTTTTGGGGGGCATTTTTGGAGGTGTGTGTAACATTTTGACTGTTCTACTATGGCCATTTATTTATTTATTTGTGTGCTTATAACGTCATGCATTCTTTTTGAAGGTAGGTATAGAATACACGCCGCCTTCTTAAAGAAGGTTCATAAGAAGGCTATAAATAACCCTTCAGATTTAATGTATTTATACTGAACTGAAAGTTTGACCTGATTTATGTCCAGCATATTGTTTAAATTTAAATGCCTATTATTTTTCTTCATGTTCAATTGCCTTTTAGATCAATGCAATATCTGAACTGGTTTTCTTTTCTAGAGGCTTGTCATGCCCTCTCTGCTCAGTATTTTGAACCTTTTAGCCTAATGGGTTTTCAATAAATGGATTCAGAAAGAAAAGCATTGTGACTGACCATGAGCTCACAGCTTTGTCTGCTTAGATAAAAGGCCCAAGGCATTCCCCATGTCATGCACTATAAAGTGTTGTGATTGACAGCTGAATGTGAGAAAGCCAATGCCTTTCGAAGGGAAAGTAATAAAGAAGTTGCTGTAAATATATTATATTATATTAATCTTTCAGTCGCATGTCCATAGAAAGTAAATAATACCTGGACATGGGAGTTTTATTTTACCAGCCTGATCTACAACCTAGTTTTAAGCTGATCTAGACCTGCCCTGCTGACGTCCATGGAAACTAAATTCACTCAGAATCTGCTGGCTTGCGGGGGGGGGGGTTAGTATATGGCAGGTATATACTAGGTATATACAGTCATACCTTGGAAGTCAAACAGAATCCGTTCCAGAAGTCCGTTCGACTTCCAAAACATTCGGAAACCAAAGCGCGGCTTCTGATTGGCTGCAGGAAGCTCCTGCAGCCAATCGGAAGCCGCGGATGCCCCATCGGACGTTTGGCTTTCAAAAATATTCGCAAACCGGAACAATCACTTCCGTGTTTGCAGCGTTCAGGAGCCAAAACGTTTGAGAACTAAGCTGTTAGAAAACCAAGGAATGACTGTAGTAGCATATACCAAGGGCGTGGATGATGTCCAGCTATAGGGACCACATTTCTTCCTGGGGATAGCTCCACAGCTACAGACCGTCCAAGTGTCCCTATTTTCCAGGCCGTCCCTGTTTCTGATTTGATCCCGGAATGTCCTGATTTTCCTTAGGAGGTCCCTATTTTCATCAAAGAAATGTTGGAGGGTATGGAGTTATGCAAGCCCTGAGCCAAGGAGATAAGTAACTACAGTGGTACCTCTGGTTACGAACTTAATTCATTCCGGAGGTCCGTTCTTAACCTGAAACTGTTCTTAACCTGAGGTACCACTTTACCTAATGGGGTCTCCTGCTGCTGCTATGCCAGTGGCACACAATTTCTGTTCTCATCCTGAGGTAAAGTTCTTAACCCGAGGGAGCCCTGCATAGGGAGGTTTTTTGCTTCTTCTTCTTTTTTTAAAAAAAGGTTTGATGGTTTATAATTTTTTATATTTGTTTGAAGCCACCCAGAGTGGCTAGGGGTAACCTTACCTTTTTTAAATTACATAATTAATAGTTTTGTCTGATTCACAGGGAGTTCACTAATAGCAGGGAATGGGAAGTTAAAACTTTGCAATCACCTGTATTGCATAGTGCCTATGATTAGTTCTGGTTGGAAGACTTTACTAAGAATAATAATGAGAATTAGACATATTAGAAATATTAGACTTTTCCAGCATTATTGGGGGTTTTTCAACAGATGAGTAGAAGATAAACATTTATTGCACGTGCATTGTAACAAGGAAATGTGGCTGCCCCTTCTCTGCTTTGGGGCTAAACAGGAATATTTTATTTTTCCAGAGATTAGCAGGAGCTTCGTAAACTTGTAGCATGGTTTCTGACATGTGTTGCGGTTATGCAGCACAGTACAGTCCGTGTTTACTCAGAAAAAAGTCCCACTGTCTTCTATATGACTTACTCCCTTAGAACTGCACCCTATGTAAAGGAAGTTAAGGGGAGAGGCTCATTGGTTTAAGTTTTTGTTTTTTCAAGCTTCCTGTGTTCCTTGTATGGAAGTAGAGTTGAGATGTTTAATCAGTTCTATAGCATATATTGCAGCTGCCATCTTCTGGTGATAAGTGTTTCAGCACCAGATAATTCCACAATACTTCTGCTCAACGTATCAAACAGCAAAGTCCCCCCCCTTTTTTTGCCAAAACACTCTCTCTTTTGAGGGCTAAACTTTGCGTAAATCAAACCCCTGCGTCCAGTCACGCTTCCCTTGCGCAGCTCTGTTCGGAAGTTGACCTGGCAGGAGAGCAGAGTAGCAGCGGTCCTGTCCGTGTGAGATGAGGGATAAATCAAGTCCAGAGACAGTTCGGTTCTTATCTCTAGAAGCGTTTATTTACAAGCCATAAAACAGTCACACTCCATCGGAACTTGGTGACATTCTCAGCCCGTGCTCCAAAAGCACATCCGCAGCCTCTGCTGCTCAGCGAGAGAAGTGAAAGCCAGTCTGGAAAACAGAGAGACGCTGTGCGTCACTGCTCTGCGACAGGCCCCTCCTCCTTCTCTTCCCAGACACAGGACACCACGGAGTTCTGACCCTGTCAGTTCCAAACTCCACACCCCCTCTTGTCCTGCGTCTGGAGACAGTAGCCATCAATGCTTTCCCCATACACAGACCCTCACAGAACTCCTCGTGCTTCTGGAAGGTTAATGGTTTTGTGAAACCATCAGCGAGGTTCTTGGTTGAGGGACAGTATTTCAGAGCAACTAGCCCCTCATGAACGCTCTGACATACATTCTGGAAACGTATGTCCAAATGTTTGGTCCTCGCCTTGAATTGCCCTGTCTCAGCTAATTTAAGGCATGGTTGGTTGTCTTCATGCACCACAACGGGCAGACAACTCTCTTCACAGATTTCCTCGACCAAACACACATAGAACTCCAGTTCTCTGCAAACCTCTGATAGCGCACTGAACTCAGCTTCAGTAGATGAAAGCGCTATGAGACTTTGCTTCCGGGACCTCCACCCAATCACTGAGTCCCCAAACTTCACCACTAGGCCTGACACTGATTTGCGGTCCTCAAGGTTGGCCCAATCCGAATCCACCCAGGCGGTCAGCTTAACAACACCCTCAGCTGACATCTTGAGGCAAAAGTCTTTGGTATCTTGCAGGTAACGTAGCACCCGCTTAACACCATTCCAGGCCTGTACACTAGGACTTGAAGCCTCTCTACTGAGCAGATTGACAGCAAACGCTATGTCTGGTCTGCTCCACTGTGACAGATACAACAGACTACCCAGAGCTGACTGAAAGAGTTCAGTGTTTTCGAACACCACGCGTTCTACTTGCTGACACTCCTTCACGTACCCGGCCTCCATGGGTGATCTGGCACCTGCACAATCAGACATCCTGAACTTCTCAAGCAACTGCTCAATCTTACCTTTCTGGCGAAGCAAAAAGCTTCCATCACTTGCTCTTGTGATCTCTACGCCTAGATAGGACTTGACATCTCCAAGTTGCTTCAGCTTGAACCGCTTACCAAGCTCCTTAGCAAACTTCTCCACCTGTTCACTTGTCCTTGCCATCAACAAGATGTCATCAACAAACACCTGTGCCACTTGCTGTCGCAAGCCTGAATCTCTAATGTAAAGACAACTGTCTGCAAGAGATCTCTTAAAACCTAGCTCTTCTAAGGCTTCATGTAGGCACATATTCCAATTTCTGGCAGATTGGCGTAACCCATAGATGGATTTGTGCAACCGCCACACAACGCCTGGCGCACTGACTTCGAACCCTGGAGGAGGACGCATGTACAACTCCTCCTGGAGATCTGAGTTCAGGTAGGCGACATCTACATCAAAATGGTTCACCTTCCAACCTCTCTGTGCTGCTACTGCCAAAAGCATTCTCAAAGTCTCCGCCCTTGAGGTCGGCGAATAGACCTCTGTGAAGTGGACACCCCTCCTCTGTGTGAATCCACGGGCCACTAATCTCGCTTTGTACTGTGGCTCTCCAGCTTCTGTGGGTTTAAGTCGGTAAACCCATCTGCAGCCAACAGCTTGCTGGTTAGCCGGCAGCTGTGTGAGTGAGAACACTCCAAGAGACTCCATTGAGTTCATCTCCTTCTGCATCACCTCATGCCATTTATTGGCTTCTTCCCGAGGCAACTTCTGAACATCCTCAAAGGATTCAGGTTCACATCTAGCCACACCAACCCAGACACTCGTGGCTTCATACCTTTCAGGTGGTTTCCCTTTGGTTGATCTTGCTGACCTCCTCAGCGTGAATTCTGGAACTGCGCCTGATTCACCTGGATCAACCCTCCTATCCTCTATGTCAGAATCATCCCCCTCTGACCTGCTGCGCCGTTTAGGGCGAACAGCTGGTTCTGCTGGCGAGGATGGTTCACTCCTTGGCTCAGACTTGACAGAGACCTGTGGAGGGGTCCTGGGACTCCCTTTTGGAGAGACACGGAGCATCTCCCTTGGAGATCCCGGCTCTGGACTCTGTGGCTGTGGACTGTGCACATCAGCAACAGGTTCAGCCTCACCCTCTTCCTCTTCCTCATCTGAGTCTACCAGAACATCCGGATTTCCGTGGAGACGCTTCCACCCACTCTGCTCGCAAAACTCAGCACTGCCGCTAATAAGCAGCTTGGTCTGGTTGCCAGTAGGGTATGCAAAGCGCCACGCCTTTGAACCCGGCTCATAGCCTACAAAGATCATCTTCCTGGATCTTGGCTCACCTTTTCTGCGCATGGCCTTTGGAATCAGAACCCAAGCTGTAGACCCAAAAGTGCGCAGAAAATGTACTTTGGGCTTTTTCCCATGAAGCAGAAAATACGGTGTGTCTCCTACACTGGAATTAAACACTCTATTCTGCAGGAAGCATGCTGTCCGATAACTCTCGGCCCAAAAGCGCTGTGGCAGACCCGAGTCTGCCAACATAGCATTCGCTGACTCCTGTAGCGTGCGAAACTTTCTCTCTGCAACCCCATTCTGTTGCGGAGAGTGAGGGGCCGTCAGTCGATGACTGATACCCTTCTGCCTGAAAAACGATTGCAGCGCAGAACCTGTGAACTCCCCCCCCCGATCGGACTGAAAGGAAATTACTTTAGTAGAGAACCGTAGCTCTACTGCTGTGATCCAATCCCTGATCAGTGCAGCTGCCTCTGACTTCTGTTGCAGCGCAAATATCCACGCATGTTTTGTAAAATCATCAACCAGAAGCAAAACCCACTTAGATCCAGCTAACGAAGGTGTCGGCATGGGTCCCGACAAATCTGCATGGACAAGTTCAAAGGGTTTACTGGTTTTCCTCTCAGACCTAGGGTATGAGCATGTTGTGACCTTTGATTGCTTACAGGCTTGACAATCTAGGTATTTGTCACATGCTTTGAACCTGCACCCAATGGTGTTGTCTGCGGCCTTCCTCACATATGACCACCCTGCGTGTCCAAACCTCCGATGCCATAAGTGTAAACAATCATGGTGTGGTGGGATATTAGCACACTGCCCTTGGGCTTCTTCAATGGACTCTCCACTAGCCCCATTTTCCACCAGCCCCATTTTCCCACCAGCCCCATCTTCAATGGGCATCTCTACCAGGAAGAGCGTGCCTTTTCTCTGGACACTGTAGACCTTCTTCCCATCCCTGAAAAAGGAACACACATTGTTAGAAAACAAAACATCAAACCCAGCAGCCATAAGGGCTGGCACACTTAAAAGAGAGTGAGCAAGCTCTGGTACCACAAAAGCTTGCACCCAGTGATCTATGAAAGGACAATACAAATAACCAGATTCAGTCAGTGGTCTTTGAGACCCATCAGCTAATGTAACATAGCGTCCAGTTTTAACTGTCTTGCAGTTCCTCAGAAGCCCAGCAGAGGTCACAAGACAATGCGACGCGCCTGAATCGATCACGAGAGATAAAGAGTGTCTCTGGCTGTTTTCCAAAGATGCCGTGGCGTTTCTCGCACTCCCATCTGTTGCCATGGCCACAGCTTCTCACCGGGGTAGCTCTCTTGGCTCTGCTGTGCCTGTGCAGCAGCCATTCTTCCTCCCCCCCGGGGCTTCAGCGTACTCACAAGTTTGCCAGCAAGCCGGACCCTCGAAGCAGCCGTTCCTCTTGGCTCTTGGCTCCGCTCTCCGGCATCTCCCTTCTGGCAGGAGATCACTGCAAATCACCGCTGGCAGCCTTCTCCCTTCTCACACTTGTCAGGAAACACGTAGCTCCATAACCTTTGCGTAAATCAAACCCCTGCGTCCAGTCACGCTTCCCTTGCGCAGCTCTGTTCGGAAGTTGACCTGGCAGGAGAGCAGAGTAGCAGCGGTCCTGTCCGTGTGAGATGAGGGATAAATCAAGTCCAGAGACAGTTCGGTTCTTATCTCTAGAAGCGTTTATTTACAAGCCATAAAACAGTCACACTCCATCGGAACTTGGTGACATTCTCAGCCCGTGCTCCAAAAGCACATCCGCAGCCTCTGCTGCTCAGCGAGAGAAGTGAAAGCCAGTCTGGAAAACAGAGAGACGCTGTGCGTCACTGCTCTGCGACAGGCCCCTCCTCCTTCTCTTCCCAGACACAGGACACCACGGAGTTCTGACCCTGTCAGTTCCAAACTCCACACAAACAAAGCATTTAATCTTTAACAGGCATTTGTGTGTTTTATTTTAAGAGACATTTTACAGTCCTTTTCTCATAGCCCTAACAATACATAACACATTCATGTTCAAATAAAACGCTTACCAAATCAGTCTGATAAATTACTGGGGCAACAGCAAAAATGTTCCTACTCTCCCTAATTCTTTTTTTTTGGGGGGGGGAAGGTTGCTCTGAAAGGGAAGGAGAAATGTGTTTACACATTCAGAATGAGGGCAGTGCTGCTCCAGAAAAGATTGCCCTCGTTCTTAACTGGCTTCATAGCATTACCATCTAGCCCTGTCTTATTGGCTCTGTAGTATCACATGATGTTGTCATGTTCACCAAGTGATTCCTGGCTGGTTGAGTTCACTCATGTAGTTATCACCATAAAGGGGGGGGATGCCCCCAAAATGGGGCCAGTAATGTGAAAATAATGTGGGGAAGAAAGTGAGCTTTCACAGGCCACACTGGAAGGGATAAGTTTCTTAAAGCTAATGCTGAGCCAAATACAGTGGTACCTTGGGTTATGTACTTAATTCGTTCCGGAGGTCCATTCTTAACCTGAAACTGTGCTTAACCTGAAGGCATCTGATCAAGGCCTGTATTTTAAAATGAGCTTAAAGATTTGCAAATGTTTCATGCCAGGCAGAAAAGCAGGTGGCTAAGTACTTTGGCAGTTGTTTATCCTCCTGGACAAGGGCCCCCCTGATTTATAGCAGTAGCAGGAGACAGGTTTCTCAAAGTCATAAAAGGGAAATACAGGCTGGGAGCAAAGGTTACACTGACCCTACATATTACAGAATACAATCAAGCTGCAAAAACACTACCGTATTTTTCGCACCATAGGGCGCACCGGACCATAGGGCGCACCCAGTTTTTAGAGGGGGAAATCAAGAAAAAAAAAATTCCCCCCCCCGCCCCAAAGAGCAGCGTACAGGCTGCGCACAACCTCTCCCTGCTGGAGGGGTTGCACGCGGCTATGGCACAAGCCAAGGCAGCGAGCAGGATGGATCCCGCTCGCTGTTTTGGCTTCCCCTTTAGCCCCGTGCAGCCTCTCCTTGCCGGAGGGGTTGCGCGCAAGCTATGGAGCAAGCCAAGGCAGGGGGCGGGATGGATCCCGCTCGCTGTTTTGGCTTCCCCTTTAGCCCCGTGCAGCCTCTCCTTGCCGGAGGGGTTGCGCGCAGCTATGGAGCAAGCCAAGGCAGGGGGCGGGATGGATCCCGCTCGCTGTTTTGGCTTCCCCTTTAGCCCCGTGCAGCCTCTCCTTGCCGGGAGAGGTTGCGTGGGGTAAAGAATCCATAGCCCCGTGCAGCCTCTCCTTGCCGGGAGACGCTGCGCAGGGCTTTTCTGGCTTTACTGGGAGGTGGGGGGATTCACCCACCTCCCGCAAAACCGGCAGAAGCCGCGCAACTCCTTTAAAGATATCGCGGCTTCGCCTGGCTTTTCTGGGAGGTGGGAGAAGGGACTGATGCGGCCAGTCAGTCCCTTCTCCCTCCTGTGGAAAAGCCCGCAAGAGCGCACGGAGCTTGTGTGCAGCTCTTGGGGGCTTTTCCCGCCTGCCTCCCCCCTGCATTCGCTCCATAGGACGCACACACATTTTCCCTTGCTTTTTAGGAGGGGAAAAGTGCGTCCTATGGTGCGACAAATACGGTAATTAAGAGTTGGTAAATAGTAAGATCTCTGTTTAGATAGAACTTAATACCATGAGCCATCTGTTTTAGCCATTTGTTTTGGAATGCAGGGGCAGCAGGGGCAACAGGGGCAAAAGGTGATCTGGTAATTAAGGTGCCTTGTCGAGGCAAATGTAAGATATATGGCTACTTGTCTGTCATTTATGGATTGAAGGAAATATAGCTCTTTGTCTCCCATAAAAGGTAGTAGGAAATGGGTGTATCTTTTATGATTGGTTCTAGCAAACAGCCAATAGAAATTTCAACCAGGCTGATTGGACAGAGGCAGCCAAAGGAGGAGCAAGGGGGCTGGGTTGAGGAAATATAAGTGCTGGCCATCAGGGTTGGAGGGCAGGCAGAGCTTTGGTAACCATATACCACTGTGCCTATCATTTATTTGTCTGACAAATAAATTATTATTTTAATTTCTCTATTGCTGCGTTGAATATTTCATTCCAACTAAGAGTTAACCACAAGCAGGGAGCTACACCACCACTTTAGCTAATGGGGCCTCCTGTTGCCGCCGTGCCGCCAGAGCACAATTTCTGTTCTCATCCTGAAGTAAAGTTCTTAACCTGAAGCACTATTTCTGGGTTAGCGGAGTTTGTAACCTGAAGCGTATGTAACCTGAAGCGTATGTAACCTGAGGTACCACTGTATATGTTTCCCCGGCAATGGGGAGAGGCAGGTATTGGTGACCTCTAGGCAAGTATGAAAAGTTTTCAGGTTGGATGTAAATTCACCATAAGGTGAAGTAGTTGTGGGTTTGCCTTTTGTCAAAAAACAAAAAGCTTTGCCCTCACTTCATGCGGAGACTGGCTGCTTGGTACTTGGGACAGAATGCCCCACAGTTCTCAGGGGCATTATTGGAGGAAAACACAGCTCCGTGACTTCATGTTTTTCCCATGGGGCACTCGATCCCAAATTGCAAAGGGAATGCTGGCAAGTTACTGAGGGAAGCCGAGCTGCTTGAAGTGAGAGCAAAGCTGCTGCTGCTTCTTTTGGAACATCAAAAACTCTTGGACATTTCATCTCTGAGGTAAGTCTTCCTTCTCCCAGCCACAGAGTAACAAAAATAAAAATAAAAAGGTCTGGGTTGACTGCTTCAGCCCAGTACCACCTTAAACACAATGTGAAAGCTGGAAATGTTGTGAACTGAACATTAGACCCTTAATCTCAGGGTTGTGGGTTCGAGTCCCATATTGGGCTAAATATTTCTACACTGCACGGGGTTGGGCTAGATGACCCTCGGGGTCCCTTCCAACTCCACAGTTATACGTGAAGGCTGGAAAGATGAGATGGGACAGAGAACATTACTCCCAGCAAATGAACTTACTCTGTGATGGAAGGAAGTTCAGTGTAGCTGTGTACACATTACAGGCTTAAAACACAGCTAGGTGGTTCTTTTTTTCCCCAATTCACACCCAGGCTAGTTTGGGAGAAAATGCATCAAAACACATACAGTGGTACTTTGGTTTAAGAACAGCCCTGTTTACGAACTATTCCATTTACGAACTCCACAAAACCAGAAGTGGTGTCTTGGTTTGCAAATTTTACCTCAGTCTTCTTGGGAGGAAAGCAATGACAAATCTAGACAGCATCTTAAAAAGTAGAGACACCACCTTGCCAACAAAGGTCCGTATAGTAAAAGCTATGGTTTTCCCAGTAGTGATGTATGGAAGTGAGAGCTGGACCATAAAGAAGGCTGATCGCCGAAGAATTGATGCTTTTGAATTATGGTGCTGGAGGAGACTCTTGAGAGTCCCATGGACTGCAAGAAGATCAAACCTCTCCATTCTTAAGGAAATCAGCCCTGAGTGCTGACTGGAAGGACAGATCCTGAAGCTGAGGCTCCAATACTTTGGCTACCCCATGAGAAGAGAAGACTCCCTGGAAAAGACCCTGATGTTGGGAAAGATGGAGGGTACAAGGAGAAGGGGACGACAGAGGATGAGATGGTTGGATAGTGTCTTCGAAGCTACCAGCATGAGTTTGACCAAACTGCGGGAGGCAGTGGAAGACAGGAGTGCCTGGTGTGCTCTGGTCCATGGGGTCACGAAGAGTCAGACACGACTAAATGACTAAACCACAACAAAAAGAACAGAAGCCAAACGGTGGAAGGGCACCGGCGGCAGGAGGCCTCGTTAGGAAAAGCGCATCTCAGTTTAAGAACGGTTTCAGTTTAAGAACAGACTTCTGGAACAGATTAAGTTTGTAAACCGAGGTACCACTGTATTTCATAAGAAACAACAGGATAGATATGCATTGTGGCTAATGTCCTGTGTGCACTATTTCCTAAACTAGTGGTAAAAGGTAAAAAAATAAAATAAATCCCTGGGTGGTTAAATCCAGTCAAACTTGATTTTGGGATTGCGGCGCTCATTTCACTTTCAGGCCGAAGGAGCCAGGGTTTGTCCACAGCACCATTCCAGGTCCTGTGGCCAGCATGACTAAACTTCTTCTTGTGCAACGAAACACTGTGACGGAAGCCAGAGCGCACAGAAACGCCATTTATCTTCCTGCCACAGCTGTATCTGTTTCTCTACTTGCACTGGTATGCTTTTGAATGGCTAGGTTGGCAGGAGCTAGGACAGAGCAACGGGAGCTCACTCCATCGCAGGATTCGAACCGCCAACCTTCTGATCTGCAAGCCCAAGAGGCTCAGTGGTTTAGACCCCGGCGCCACCCGCGTAGTGGTGGAAAGGCACTGGGTGCAGAGTAAATGGGAGTGTGTACACAATATGTGAATGAGAGAAAGAAATCAATCTATACTTGTACGGGAGCTGAAAACAAGCCTTCCTTTGGCATGTAGGCTGAATGCTCACTACATTTCTCACTGTGCTGTGATTTTCAGAGGCTGTAACAGTTTGCACAACCCCAATTGTCTGGTTGCAAGGCTCTTTTTTAAACCCATGTCTTTGAGCTTACTGAGGCATGTGGGCTAAACTTGTCGGCATTTGTTTTATTCCTTTATAAACAGCTTGCTGCAGCTCAAGCTATTTGATTATGCAAAAGTCTTTACACAGGGCCAAGTCTTCTGTCGTCCTCCAGCAGACAGTAGTAGCTTCACCCATACTGCCTTAGCAGGATTTCCCCAGACTGAGACAAATCAAGAACAGTTTCTAAACTAGATGCATCTTTGATGTTGCTAATGAAGTTGGGGAGGGGATACTTGAATTAATGGCACTGTCATTCACACCTGTCACTACCTGGAAGAAAGCATTCCCAGTTGGTCATGATCCAGCCAGGGGTGGTCTTGTGGACAAATGATGTGGGTGGAGGAGAATGGAGAAAGGCAAACGGAAACATTTATTGTGACTTATTACAACTTCTGGAAGCGCAGACATTAGTTATGCAAACCCATTTGCATCTGTACAGAGATGTAAGTTGAAAAAGCACACACTGGTAGATATTTCTGCTTACATTATGGCCATGGCCATGTAGGTAAAGGTAAAGGACCCCTGGACTGTAAGTCCAGTCAAAGGTGACTATGGGGTTGTGGCATTTGTCCACAGACAGCTTTCTGGGTCATGTGGCCAGCTTGACTAAACCACTTTTGGTGCAACAGAACACCATGATGTAAACCAGAGCACACAGAAACACCGTTTACCTTCCCGCCACAACAGTACCTATTTATCTACTTGGACTGGTGTGCTTTTGAACTGCTAGGTTGGCAGGAGCTGGGACAGAGCAATGGGAGCTCACTCCGTCGTGGGGATTCGAACCGCCGACCTTCTCATTGACAAGCCCCAAAGGCTCAGTGGTTTAGACCACAGCGCCACCTGTGTCTTCTGCTTACATTATGGCCATGGCCATGTGGGTATGTCCAGTAGACCCTCTTCCCTATTCATGCAGCTCATCTACCTTTCCACATGTGCAATCCCAGCATAACTGGATCAGACTTTTTATCCCACTTACTGGGATTCACTACACAGCTGTTCTTTGTCTACATGGCACCTATTCCACGTGCAGGGGATTATATCTGGATCAGAATAGCTGTATCAGAATAAGCCAGCTCCAGCATTGTTGATCCATCAAGCAGTTGATGTGTGATGCCCATCCGGGGTAAAATACTGTGCATTTTACTGTGTAAAATAAGACTGTGCATCTCTCCTGCGATGAGATGAGCAAGTAAGCATACAGCGTTTTTATTTTGTACTTCCTCTGAGGAGCTCAGGATCCTGTACCTCCTCCACCTATATTTTATCCTCACATGGTTAAGCAGAACCGGAGGAGGAAGAGATTTCCCCAGTAAGTTCAACTTCTCTAGCTCTTGCCACATACTGGCTTCTGTTTAGGACTTGCACATCTATCCCTAGGGAAGCAGCCCACTTTCCCTCTTTGTCTGTTTACCTAGAAGTGTAAAAAGCAGAGCGGGAGTCAGCTGAGCATCTCCTTTTGGCTACATCCCAGAATTTGCTCTGGACTGAAATCCACAAACTAGTTAAGCCCAAGTAATTATATCTAAGTCCTTCCATAGGACTAAGTAGGGTCAAATTCAAGTCATCAGTTCCTTTTAAAACTGAACAGATGGAGTTGTGTTTTTGTTTGTGGTTTGTTTGGGGGTTTTTTTTTTTTTGTCTGGGAGAGGCATCCTGGAGATGAAAAAAATAAACAAACCCCAAACAAGAACCCTGCCTTATGTCTTGCTGCAGTATTTAAAGACACATAAGCTGTGTTATGGGCGTGTGTCCAGAGACTTGCCTAGTCTAATTTTAATTTGTTTGCACTGGAATAAAATATAAATAAATCTGAAATCCCAAAGAGGGTTTATTCTGCTTAATTTAGAACTTCAGCTGCTTGGCTGAAATGCTTTGCAATTTAGCTTCCATTAGGGAGCAAAGGGACAAATATTCACGTGATGCTTTGATACTGTGTGTTCCAAGATGCAGCTTCTGGCTCCAAGCCAAAGCCTGTTGTATCTGCATGCCTCTTAGAGATTGCAATATGTTTCATCTCAGCACACCTGTCAGATTTTCAATTGTTTCTGCATTCCACACACCCAGTGGCAAAGCCAGATTTGATAGCACCAACATCTAACACACACCTGCGCATCTTTCATTAAAAGGTTTGAGCTCTTGCATGGAACCACATGATTAACAAACACAACAAAACACCCAGCCAATAATCAGCTTTGTCGCAAAATAGATTTCACTTCTTGCATCTATATACAGTGGTACCTCGGGTTACATACGCTTCAGGTTACATACGCTTCAGGTTACAGACTTCGCTAACCTAGAAATAGTGCTTCAGGTTAAGAACTTTGCTTCAGGATGAGAACAGAAATCGTGCTCTGGCAGCGTGGCAGCAGCGGGAGGCCCCATTAGCTAAAGTGGTGCTTCAGGTTAAGAACAGTTTCAGGTTAAGAACAGACCTCCGGAACGAATTAAGTACTTAACCCGAGGTACCACTGTACTTCCTCCAAAAACTCAAGGAAATAAACACGATTCTCCAAACCCACCCCCCTTTTATCTGCCTAACAACCCTGTAAGGTAGGCTAATTGGGCTGAGAAATTAGCTCCAACTTTTGCATATTTCACTACCAACATTTTATTTTTCTTCTTTACACCCGTGTCTCTGTGTGTGTACATACACACACACAACTGCCAACTGATAACAGGCATCCAGTGAAATCAATTCTTTCCACAAAAGCTTATGCCATAATGAAGTAGCTAGTTCTTAAGGTGCCACAAGGCTCTGTGCTATTTATACCACTGTCATCAAGTCAATTCACAGTTTAATGCCATGGTTCCCAACGTGGGGCACACACCCCACAGGGGGGCAATTTTATTTTTAAGGGAGGCAATTTGAGAATGAGTTATTAACAATGAATGGCTTCCTCCACATGAATAGGAGTTCACTTTTTGAATAATAAGAATTATATGTCATGGGGGGGGGTGTGTCAGGATTTTAGAGCTGCTTAGGTGGGGCATGGCCAAAAAAAGGTTGGGAACCACTGGTTCAATGGGAGTTTAAACCTAGGGCTTCCTAGTTTGATATTCTCACCTTTGCTCAACACTGGCTCTCAGTACTTATATGGAGAGTAATTCAAGACATGTTGATTCAGTGGGGCTTACTCACAAATACATACATGGAATTGCAGCTCAAGTGGGTAATGAAAAAAGAATGTTGCTAACTATTTCAGCCGAATGATGCAACATGTAAAATAACTGGCCCTCCCCTCCCCGACTTACACAAACCGTGACCAGTGTTTGAGCTGTTCTTTATGAAAGCTTAGTGTAAATGAAGCTTGGCAGCTTCAGGATGTCAAAGGGACCGCAATCTAATAAACTAATCTCTCACGAACACCCTTATTTCCTATGAGAACTGATTACGCTGATCAGCAACTGTTTTAAGAAATAGTCTTCTGACATGCTTTTGTGAAATATGCTAACACAATATAACCTTAGTTGCTGCCGTTCCAATAACCCCAAGTCTTTGTAACTTATAAAGCAGCACTCTATGCGTTGGCAACTAAGAAGATCAGGAGGAAAGAACTAGATAAAATAGCAGTCAACTGCAAAGGGGATTCGGATATTTAATTTGGCACATTTTACCAGAGAATCTTCTGCTATTGTATTTTATGCAACAAACAATCTTAGTAGTTGTGACCGTGGTTTATATTGTATGTGTGGTGCTTGATGATTTTTATGGTTCTTGCTGTTTTTCCTTTTGTTATTTTTCTGAATGATGCCATGGCCTATGGCTAGCGCAATAGAAGTCTATGATGATGATGAAAATAACCCCAAGCATACTAATTATGTATGCACTGTATGCAAATTGTTTAGGAGCACACTCTCTGCGTGCGTATGTGTGGTTTTCCCCCCATCATTTGACAGTTTGGATGGGGCTGAGAGTAGACTGCAACCCAAAAGTAAATTAAATGGTGGTGCAGCAATAAAACTGGTAATACATCTGCAAAGCTAAGCAGCGACTGGTATGGTTTCAGATTGGATTGGGGGCCACATACTGAGATTCCTGCATTGCAGGGGGTTGGACTACATGACCCCCTGGGTCCCTTCCAATTCTACAGTTCAATGAGTCTATGAAACAAAAGCATTTATTATGTTTTTATATGTGTTGGAAGCTGCCCAGAGTTGCTGGGGCAACCCCGTCAGATGATCAGGGTATAATAATAATAATAATAACAATAATGGCTTAATGGTAGTCTGCAAAGCTACTTATTCTGGAACAATGATAGTAACATCAATAGGACTACTACACAAGTATGTGATTTCAGTGGTTTCTTTCATCATCATCAGCATCATTTATTTCTATTGGATTTTATAGAGAAAGTACAGCTAGGACAGGTAATACAAATAAACAAACCAGACCATAACAGTCTTGTTTGTATATTCATACATGACAAGGTGTAACACATTAGGTTTGCTGTCACATTTTCCATGGTCAGTGTATGCATTTTAGTTTGCAAGCAAAATTAAAAGAAAGAAACCAGCAAAAAAAATTGATTTGTTTTCTGACTAGTTTTAACAGTATTTGCAAATACAACGGGTAAGTCATTTCTGAGCCGCAACCACATGATCGTTTGTCATTAATCCTTTCCACCTTTTCATACCTATACGTTAATAGGAAGCAATGACAGAGAAATAGAATGTTGCTGGTTGAACCTTTGCTTTCATGACAAGATGCAGGAGCCTGAAAATCTCCACCTGTAAAGCAAAAGACAATTTGGCAAGGAAGAAGCTGATGCCAACCTCACCAGCTGTTGGCTTGCAAGCTGTGCCTACAGAGAGTACTGAAGTTGCCCTGTCATCCGTGCAGTGCAGATGGCCACAGGACTGGGGTGAGCTGAAGGTAGATGCCGTGTGAATTGCATCAACCTGATATTTATAAGATGACTGGAGGGATGAGAAGGGGAAATGCCTCCTTGTAGAACTGGTTCCTTAAGGGAGAACCTGTCCTAATCCAGCTTCTCCTGCTCACGGATGCTATTTTACACTAGAGAAATGAGGCACACTAATTGTATTCATGCAACGAATATCCTCCTATGCACACTTGCTAAGAAGTAAATCTCACCAAGTTCCCTGGGACTTCTTTCTGAACAGCATGCATAGAATTGCACTGTGACCGATGCTTATTGGGGAAGCACTTCTTTTGCATAATACTAACGTTACAAAAAGTCTTTGTAAATATGCAAAGCACAGATAACACCTGTTCATCCAGGCCTTCTAAACTGAGCCTCTTGGTTTTTACCTCTGTGTTTTTAATCTTGGGGGTGCTTTGTGCTCTGTTTTAGTTGTATTTGTTGAATTATGATTTAAAAAAAACACAACTTTTACACATTATTTTGCATTCACGTTGTTTTTGTACTATGGGGGGACACACAAATGCTGAAAGTGAACAAAACAAACTTTTAATTGCAAAAGTCAGTGTGTAACCTATGGTCTCCACAGAGCATCAAAGAATCATCGAGTCCAACCCCCTACAATGCAGGAATCTTTTGCCAATGTGTTGAAGAGTAGCATTTGATACAGCCACACCAGTGGCAGCAACAACATCCAAGTCCTATGGAGAGGACATTTGCTGCCATCATCTCCCTGGTCCTTTATAGGCCACCACTGCCTTTTAGAAATATCACATTAGTGTGTTATTATGACTCAGTTTTTGCTTATTGCCTGCTACCTTGGAGGCCTGTTGTTGGACAGAGAGGCAGGATATAAATAATGCCAATAAATAAATAGGCCATTTCTTAGGTCAGTTGGCAAGCCTAAACCTAGCTTGGCTAAAATTCAGAAAGTGTTGGTTGTGGGTAGCCTCTTATCTCATGACTTGCATGGGGTTGAATGAGAGAGGCACATTGACGGCGCTAGCTGAATTGCTACCCATTTGTGCTATTTCTACTTGGGGCTTGTCCTTATAATATTCTAAGAACTGGTGGTGCTGGGCTGCTAACCCCAATTAATCCAGGAGCATCTCTCCCCATAGTCTGCATAGCCTTTTCTATGAAGCGGGAGGATCACGCTACACTGATGATAATATTCAGAATGACAGAACTGCTCCTTTGGAGACAGCCCCTAGAATTAAACCAGCTATTAACTCTGTTATGTAACCATTCCTGGAACGTTTCAAAGTACACCGAATGCTTAACTTGGGGAATGACTGGCCATTTTCCTTTAGAAAACCTCGTATGCATTTGACACTAGAGGAGCTAATTGGATAGCAAGGGGAAACATATATTGTTAAACACAATATGCCAATTAGCAACTTAGAGCACTTTACTGACTGCCTGGCTCAGCTTGGATCAAACAGACTTGGAGCATAACCCTGATCCATGAAATCCCAGGGGTGTTAGGCACACATTAGCCTTCAAATTCTGACGAGAGCTGCTGCCTAGAATGCATTGCAACTCAGCAATCCGGAACCAACCCCGGTCAACAGCTCCCTTTCAATATTGGGGACTCACTTACCTTTTCGACAGAAGCAGTGTAAGGTCATTTGGCAAGTCTGGTTGCATTAAAATAGTTTCGGTTTGTTTAGAAAATGCACGCCTGCCTTTCTCGGCACTCAGCTCTCAACTGTGGCTCCAAGAAGCTGCCAGCGTGCGATGGGGACCGATGGGCCTCAAACTCTTGTTGATTTAGGGACTTTGCCTGCATGTGAAGACAGGCTCTGGCAGATTGAGTGGACAAGACCAGTAGTGGGTCCACCAGTCAAGAAGGCGGTTTCTGCATATGCTGTAGAGGGAAGTGAGGCGCAGGAGAAGTAAAATTCTGACCCTAAACTTCCGCTGCCTTGCAGGATAGGGAGAAGAATAGGCTAAGGACTACACCCTACACAAATCCGGAGCAGAGTCCCTAAGATGGTTGGATGGCGCCTTGTACACCTCCTTCCGGCAGCTCCTTCAGCCCTTGTTGTTGTTTAGTCGTTTAGTTGTGTCCGACTCTTCGTGACTCCATGGACCAGAGCACGCCAGGCACTCCTGTCTTCCACTGCCTCCCATAGTTTGGTCAAACTCATGTTGGTAGTTTCGAGAACACTGTCCAACCATCTCGTCCTCTGTCGTCTCCTTCTCTTTGTGGCCTCCATCTTTCCCAACATCAGGGTCTTTTCCAGGGAGTCTTCTCTTCTCATGAGGTGGCCAAAGTACTGGAGCCTCAGCTTCAGGATCTGTCCTTCCAGTGAGCACTCAGGGCTGATTTCCTTCAGAATGAATAGGTTTGATCTTCTTGCAGTCCATGGGACTCTCAAGTGTCTCCTCCAGCACCATAATTCAAAAGCATCATTTCTTCGGCGATCAGCCTTCTTTATGGTCCAGCTCTCACTTCCATACATCACTACTGGGAAAACTATAGCTTTTACTATACGGACCTTTGTTGGCAAGGTGATGTCTCTGCTTTTTAAGATGCTGTCTAGGTTTGTCATTGCTTTTATCCCAAGAAGCAGGTGTCTTTTAATTTCGTGGCTGCTGTCACCATCTGCAGTGATCATGGAACTCAAGAAAATCTGCAGTGATCATGGAGCCTTGCAGGATAGGGAGAAGAAAAGGCTAAGGACTAAACCCTACACAAATCCGGAGCAGAGTCTCTAAGATGGTTGGATGGTGCCTTGTACGCCTCCTTCCAGCAGCTCCTGCAGCCAAGCTGATGCCCAATGAATTGCTCTGCCAAGAAGGGGGTCTTGTCCTCTGGGCAGCCCAGGCTTGTGCCCTGGGGTGGTTAGTTGGTGCTGCTAACAGAGCCGTTTGACTTCACCCTCCAGAGACGTACTCCATTGTCTCTCAAGACGGATGGATGGCAACATGTTTAACATGTGTTCCCATTCACCGAGGCTTAGAGATATTCCAGTCCAGGTCTTACAAAAGGCTCTGGTCATGAGGCCAATGAGGACACAGATCTCTGGTGGGCTCTTCTCATGCCTGATGTTTGAGTTGGTCCTAAATAAAGTGTTTTGGACACTATCCTTCATGCATAGATTCCATCTTATAACAGGATATGGAGTTTCGAGTCCTTCCTCAGGGAGACATGAATGTATTTTCCACAAGGTGTGTGATTTAGATCTGTAATTTCAAATATACGATCAAAAAAATATTAGCAGCATAAATCAAATTTGCTTCCCTTTTCAGCTGAATGACATTTCCATTCTTTGACCAAAAACATGATATAATTGGGATATAAATCATACAGTACCAAAAAATATGTATGCCTGCATGTTTGCAAAAGAGTTCAGACGTGTGTATATTTTCCTACTGTCAAACGGAATACAGAAAACTGAACAAGGGAGGTTTAAGGTTTAACCCTAACTCCCCATGTATTCCTGCAATGGTTATTTGTATCTGCTGACTCAGCAGGAAAGAGGAAATCTCCAGGGCTTTGCTGAATATCGAAAATATTTCATGCACAGCCATTCTTAGTGATGCACACAGGGAATCCAGGGTTTTGACAATGGCAATTGTACCCTAAAAATGTTCTGACCTAAAAAGTCCGGAACAGGATTTGCATGCTTCTTGAGACTCAGTGCGCAGATCTCGTTAAAATTTCAGGTCCTTTTACAAAATTAGGACCAGAGAACACACCACACTAGATGGCAGTGTAGGAGAGAAAAAGAAAAGGTTTTGATACCTATATGCTCATTACTTTCAGCTGCCAAGTGATCCACTGAGTTATTATTTTTCCCTGGAAGATAAACATGAAGAATTTCTAGGGTTATTTGCTCAACAACTTCTTTAGTAAACAAAAGCAAGTCCTCTGTTCATGGCGGGAATTGTGGGCAACATCCTGCAACTTGGGCACTATCCTGCGTTGCAGATAACATTTCAGCCATAACTGAGCAACAGATTTGTTTCCATGGTGATTCTCTCCCCTGTAAATTCCATGAGGCACACAACGTGGGCTTGTTCTCAGGTTATGTAACTTTGCTGATTTTGCTGGTGGATCTGATCTGCAATTGCAACACTCATCGAATAGGGTGCTTTGTGCCGCCGTTTTTTCCATTGTTAAGGGAACAACCTCAAGTCTGTAAAAACCAAAATATTGTTTGAAGCTGCCCTCATGTGGTAAGATAATATATCACACCAGAGCAAACCCTCCTCTTCAGAACTGGCTTTGGGGGGTGTGTGTGTGTGTGTGTGTGTGTGTGTGTGTAAATACCACCAGCAGAAAACTATTGTTGTGAACGGTGTCAAGGTCATTCATCCCAGTGTTCTTTTTCTATGTATATTTACATTGATGCATATTGAGAATGCTAAGAACTAAATGATATCTTTAACAACATTTGCAGCAGGAGACTTAAAAATATAGAGTTAACCAATATACAAATCGGTTGTAGGAAAGGGATCTCTCTCTCTCTTTCCAGCAGGGGAAGGGAATATTTTGCTATGAAGGGTTTACTGACTCATTATGAAAATCCACCGGGGTGGCAACCACTGAGCCCCTTGGGCTTGCCAATCGGAAGGTCGGCGGTTCGAAACCCCGCAACGGAGTGAGCTCCCGTTGCTCTGTCCCAGCTCCTGCCAACCTAGCAGTTCGAAAGCACGCCAGTGCAAGTAGATAAATAGGTACCGCTGCAGCGGGAAGGTAAATGCCATTTCTGTATGCTCTGGCTTCTGTCACGGTGTTGCGTTGCACCAGAAGCAGTTTAGTCATGCTGGCTGACCCAGGAAGCTGTCTGTGGACAAACGCCAGCTCCCTTGGCCTGAAAGTGAGATGAGCGCCGCAACCCCATAGTCGCCTTTGACTGGACTTAACTGTCCAGGGGTCCTTTTACCTTTACATCCTGAGCCAAACATGGGCACTGCAGGATTGCATGGCTCTTTCTGTCTTTGTGCCACCTCATCTCTACTCCGTTTTTATATCTCTGCACACACAGAGAGGCAAATGGAAGCAAAACCCACCAGAAAAGCAAAACTCACATTGCCCAGAGAGCTGGATGATGCCAAGGGCTCTGTGAAATGAGCTTCATAGGCTGCACGTGGGCTGCAGGTTCCCCACCTGAGCTTTGCAGAATATATGCTACAACTATTTTTGTATTTTGTTAAGCAGACAGGAGCATTTTAGAAGCATCTGAAAGTAGGAGAAAACTCCCCTAGAATTACAATTTGACTCCTGAGACGAATTCCAGAGGGCCGTCGTGTCCATCTGTTGCCACAAAAAACAACAGTTTAAAGAATAATAGATTTTACTACGTCAAGTTTTGCGGACTAAAAACTTCCTAGATAGAATCTTGGCAGCTTTAAGGACCAATAAAATAAAAAACTAAACCTCTGGGAGTCTTGAATGGTATCAAATAGTATGGGAAACAGCCTTATTAGAAAAAGCTAACCAATAAACTGAAACTGACACGGGGACAAATAGAAGAAGACGCCTTCATCCTGGCTTGGTTCCCCTTTATCATATACACAGCCCAAAAAGACAACGACAAGAATCTGTCGACAGCATATGAATCAATCTGGCTAACCTGATCCAAAACCATACACACACATGCCCCGCTCACACACAAAAACAAATCTTCCTACAGCCACCCAAAGACAACCAACCGCACCCTAGGACACCCCAACCTCTCTCACCACCAAGGAAATACAACAAGCGAATAGTAAGAGAACCCACACAAGTGACGCTGACACAAAACCCCACGCATACACTAAGTAGAAGAATAGAAGCATTGCCACCCCACCCCATGCACCATTCCCCTTCCCCTCTTCCCCCCCTTTTCTTCCTAACCTGACGCTATATGTAACATCAACGTCTCACAACAAATGATACTAATCTGTAGAAAACGCAGCTTGAAAAAAAAGACAATGCACATATTTTTGTAAACTAACAAATCTTTAATAAATTTTTTTTAAAAAAAATAATACACATGTTGGCTATGCCTGTTCTACCCAAAGAAGACCGTGGAGGAGAACCATAGTCCTGCAGAAGGCTACCTTTTGACATCTTCTGGCTTGAGTGTGTGAGATAAATGGGTGGGGTGGGGGGAGAGAAGGGGAGGAACTAAATTTCATGGAGGCCCCCTATTTCCCACTTCATTCTGTTGGCTGTTTGCAGTTTAGTAGCGCAGAGAGCTTGCTGGGGAGACCATGCATTAAAAAATAAAGGACTCAAAAATAACTTAAACTAGGTTTTAATAAGAAAAACAAAAACTCCTTTTACACTAAATACATTAACAACCAAACCAGACCCAACCACCAACCCATCCCCCAGGGTAATGGGAGAGCTAGGTGCTGCTCCTTATATACTACACCCAAATGCTGACACACCTTAATCAAATACAACTCAGCAGCACCTGCTATGCTTCACAGCTGTAAAGCTGGGTCTCGTTATCTTACTCTGGCCCTTGCTCTGGCCCCTTAAAGACATACACATCGGGTGCAACAATGATGAACCTTTACATTTAAATAAACCATTCAACACATTCAACATCTCTTTGATTCAGGTATAGAAGATACATTAAAAATGATATCACTTCTGAGAGGGTGAAGCTTTGCTCTAGTAGTCCAAACAGAACCCCACCAAACCAGTGCAAAAGTGCTCGCCTGTTGACTGATAAACTGATGTAAGTGGAATGTTAAAATATGGACCACATTGTGTCTGCTGTCTTACAGGTGTCCTCATGTCTGATTTCCTCACGGTGACAATATTATTGAGGAACACATTGTTCCAATAAGCTGCAGAGACCTAATTATCTATCCGCCAATAATTCCCAAACTATCCTGGCTAAGAAGTGGTGTTTCAAATCTAAACCTACAGAGGAACTGCATGTGGAAGAAGAAGCAGGCCTGTTGTTAAATTCCAGGAGCGGACTAAAGTGAAGCCTGCGCCCCAGTTGGATCCGCCCCTGGCCAAGCACCTGCCCCCAAGCCTGCTCGCCATTGGCCAATTCAGCAGCAGACTTGGATTCAAACGTCCACCACCAAGCCCACGTCAGACCAGTGCCAGGGAAGTCGACAGCCATCCCGCAATGCCACCGTACCTAAAAGAAGGTAAGCGGACTTACCAAACGTTTTGCCAAATGTGTTTGATTCAGACAACATGAAACTATTATTCTGGTTTGAAATTCTGGTTTGCCGACTAACCAGTGTCTGCAAACCACAGTTTCCTATTTTCAGATGAAACGAGGGACTGTGGTTTGTTTCTAACCATGATCGGAAGCTTTACATTTCTCCCTCTCACATGAAAAACAGGATGAAGAGGAGGTGAAATGCATGAGCTCATGGTTGCTTATTCTCATTACAACTGAATCAGAACACTGACTCACTGGAACCTAGTACCATGTGATCTCAGAAACCCAAAGCTAATTTTGGAAGTTCCTTTTTGGGGGAGGGCATGTTCTTCATTTTGTCTTAATTGTTCTATTTCTTTGTTCTCCCGATTATCGGATGCAAACCATTGGCTGATGTATTACCAAGCATTTTATAGGGTTTTTAAAATAAATAAAAAACTAAAACATTTGTGACAGAATGAAAGGGCAAATAAACACAGCCCTGGAAAGTAAGTTAGCTTGAGCAGGATATACCCAAGGCCACCCAGTAAGCAAAAGATCCCACATCCTAATCCAATGGTCTCTCTGCCACACCACACTGACATGAGTCCCTGAATATGATTATTTAAAATCTTTATTTAATTTGCTTCTTCCAGCCTCAAGTATGGCATGACCAGGGGGGTGGGAGACGGTAGGAGTACATATTTTCAGTAACCTCCTTCTCTTAATGGATATCAATGCAGCATTCACCCTTCAAAATGAATGGAACATTATATGTTTATTCTGATCAGCTGCAGTTCCTACCAAACGGTAAGCAAGGTTTTGGAAAGGCGCTTACCAGAACTAACCAGATAAATCAGCGACTTGCGCTCTTTGATCCTTTTTTCTGTTTCGAGAGTACTCATCCCTGTAATTCTTAACGTCATAAAACATTTTGCTCAAGGTGGCAGATCTGCTGAAGCTCTGGAATATCTTCTGAAGGGCCACAGCTGCCTTGGTTCAGCACAGAATGTGGTATTCTAGTCTTCCACTGGCCAAGTAAGCTACCCAGACCGCTGGAATGTACAACAAATGACCCAAAGGAAGAACCTAATGGAGATTAATAGAAAACGTAGCAAAGAAAACCGAGAAATGATTTTATTGGCAATAAACTAAAATGGAACAGATGTTGTGTTATTCAGCACTTTTGTGCTTGAAAATTCTTTTCCTCTGCTGTGACTAATCTTCTCCTGTTGGAAAAAAAATAATAATCGCAGCATAAGATAAACCTAGTGAGCGGATGATTTAATGCAAGGCAAAATCCGATGCACTGCAGAGTCACTGAAGTAAAGAAGTAGACTAAATAGCATGCAGTGGCTACAAGAAAAGACTTACACAGCCATGGGATGTATGGGTAAGAAATCTCTGGTCAAGCAGGGTAAAATCTGCATTATGATATTGGAGCAGCTACACTTTTTGAAATATATTCTTTATTGATAAAAAAATTACAAGTGCACAGAGTAAAAGAAGACGCAAGAAATAAGAAGAAACAAGAAATAGTACCCACGTAGAAAACACAACGACAACAACAGATAGTGTTATTGGTGGGGTTGTTATTGTAGTTAACCAGATCTCAACCTAGAAATGAATTTCAAATATCGTTAAATTTCTCCATGGCAAGTGGACGTTTGTACACAACTTGTTCATGTGTGACAAGTTTGTACATAATAAAAAAAATTCCTTCCAGTAGCACCTTAGACACCAACTAAGTTTGTACATATCTTCTATGCATTCGTTGAAGGGGCTGCATTTTTTATTTTTCCAGTTCTTCCATACCAGTCTTTCTGCCATAGTAAGGGCTTGGAGAGTCTATGCATACTGTATTGTCCCTTTGTTAGATTCCATGTGTTGGGTATATAATACGAAAGGATATTTTCCTTTGCAAATTTAAGATTGTTCCGTATAGTCGTGCGGATTGTCTCCATCACTCCCTGTTAAAAAAAAAGTATGGTGGAGCAGTCACACTTGATGAATCACAACATAAGGAGTAATTGGAGCAGGTCCACAGATGACTTTCTCAACAACTTTAGGGGGTGATCTCCTTAAAAAAAGCTCTACAACAACTTTGGCTCTTTGGCTGCCACCCCCCACCCAACAAAAATCCTGGCTATGTCCATGACTTGGTGCTGGAGGAGACTCTTGAGAGTCCCATGGACTGTAAGAAGATCAAACCTATCCATTCTTAAGGAAATCAGCCCTGAGTGCTCATTGGAAGGACAGATTGTGAAGCTGAGGCTCCAATACTTTGGCCACATCATGAGAAGGGAAGACTCCCTGGAAAAGACCCTGATGTTGGGAAAGATGGAGGGCACAAGGAGAAGGGGATGACAAGAGGACGAGATGGTTGGACATTGTTCTCGAAGCTACCAGCATGAGTTTGACCAAACTGTGGGAGGCAGTGGAAGACAGGAGTGCCTGGCGTGCTCTGGTCCATGGGGTCATGAAGAGTTCGACACAACTAAATGACTAAACAACAACAACATGTCCATGACTCTCTGACCATTTTCAGACAAACCTGGCAGGTGAAGGTCACCTTCTCCAGGTGAGTTTGGCCTCTCCGTCAAGGCAATCGGCAACAAATTGCAGCATGAGAAAGATCTTAGGATGGGTGGAGAGAAAAAGAGGGTGGACAGGCAAAGAAAGACAGGCCAAGAAGACCCAAAACTTGCTCCAGTACATCTCGCCTCAACAAACTGCCCTGTGGAAAGGTTTTCAGAAGGCAGAGGGAGACAGGAGGCTCTAGCTGACCTGTACCCTCCCCGCAAGGCCCTTTAATCATGTGGAGCTTCCATATTTTCTCTTCAGACAGCAGCCTCCTAAACTGAAATTGCTCTAGCTTCAGTCACAGCTGGTTGTGTGGTATGCATAAAGGCAGAAGCTGTTTTTTAAAAGGAAGAAAAACATAAATAGCTCTGGTAGGTGGACAAAATGAGTGATGTTGTCTTTTGGACGGAGGCTGCAGGCCTCAAACAGGCTTCTACGCTGGCTATATCACTATAAATGGCTATAGGAACTATTTGTTTTCTAGCACAGTTGTGCTTCTCTGTGGAACTGGAAGGATTAAAATATTACAGGCCTTAGATTCACTGTGAATTTAAGATTACTTCTCATGTTCCTGAGGAAACAGGCCGCTTCCATGTCAAAAAATGTAATGTGAGAAAAGTTTATATAAATATCTGTATCTGAGAAAGGAGATAATGAATGTGGGTTACTAAAGAGCCAAACTGAAACAAACCTTACGGATATTGATCAAGAATGGAATCAAACCAATATTAAGTTGTCAATTCCTTACACACTGAATTTGCCATTGTGCACCAGAAATTCTAAAGCCACATAGGTATTTGAGGTAAACCTGATGTTACATTTGGCTTTCAATGTCCAAACCCAGAGGTTTTATTTTCTGGTTAACCTTGCAAGTTAATGCTATATCATCAGAAACTGTTAACATATTTCTGGTCCTTATAATGCCATTAATGGTCAGTTTGTAATAGCTATATTTTTAACGCATAAAGGGAGGCAAAAATATAAAGACATGTATGTAGAAAATTCAATGCATTAATTCTCTTCTTGGTGGTTTTAAGGCTGTATACATATTAACATTTACTCTGGGTCCAGCATGCTCCCACTGCTGGCTTTTTATCTGATTACACACAGTGATTGAGAGCTATCCTGTAGTTTCTTGAGAAATACTGTGGTTTGATGTGTTTTCCATCAAGCCAGCTTCAATCCGAGAGGAAAACTTAAGCCATATTTGTTTCACAGGTGTGTACGTTTGAGCAGCCATTGTGCTTCCATGGATGACAGCTTTGTGAATGGGAGTTTGGGACCAGTCGCAGGGGCATAGAAGCTATACATCATCATCATCATCATCATCATCATCATCATCATCATCATTTATTTATTTATTTATACCCCGCCCATCTGGCTGGGTTTCCCCAGCCAATCTGGGAAGCTCCCAACAGAATAATAATAATAATAATAATAATGGGATAAAATATCAAACATTAAAAACTTCCCTAAACAGGGCTGCCTTCAGATGTCTTCTAAACATCAGATAGTTGTTTATTTCTTTGACATCTGATGGCAGGGCATTCCACAGGGCCGGTGCCACTACCGAGAAGGCCCTCTGCCTGGTTCCCTGTAACCTCACTTGTCGCAGTGAGGGAACCGCCAGAAGGCCCTCAGAGCTGAACAATGGGGGTGGAGACACTCCTTCAGGTATACTGGGCCGAGGCTATTTAGGGCTTTAAAGGTCAGCACCAACACTTTGAATTGTGCTCGGAATCGTACTGGGAGCCAATGTAGGTCTTTCAGGGCTAGTGTAATACAGGTAATCAGGTTAAAACATTCCCATCCTATCTCTGGTGTGTGTAGTGTTGTAAAAATGTGACTTGAAATGCAGCAGGGGGGCACGACCTTGCTGTGTTTTAAGCCACTAATGTGTACATACCCAAGCCAAGCCAGCTTTTATTATGTTGTTTTCCATTTTATTCTCACTTAGCTAGACATCTTGGTGTCAGTCTACAGTAATCATGCAGAAAGGCTTTGAAGTATGCCAAAGACAGAATCTTTCCTGCATAAGACCTAGGTCAGTATTATGAATTATGAATCAAAATCCTCGCAGGGCGATCCCGTCCTTGCGTATTCACAACCGAGCACGCTTTGCAATAGTTATGATCTCTGTCAAGTTAGATTTCAGACAGTTCCCATGTATATTGGCAACAGAAAAGGCAGTATGCTTCTTACGTGGAAAAGCAGCTCCTTCAAATGAAAGTTTGTGCACCCAGAGGTTGCAGGTCTTAATCCTGCTCATATTTTTAAGTCCTGAGAAGTGAACTTGACAGAACGAACGGTCACAAAGAGTGGGATTGTGTTCCCACAATGCCGTCTTGTTTGGGGGATTTGGTACGGAATGTTTTCCGCTGCCTTTTCGGACATAAAGAAGGACATATACGGTTGCCATCTCAACTTCTAAGAGCCAGCACACATTCCACAGTAACACTCTTGTCATATTTTTAACACTGGCAGCTTCTAAATTGTTCGCCGTCACGTTGCCTGTCAGCAAAATTAGGTCGGGGAGCACCAGTGTATATTCTCCAGCCTGTCTCAGTCATATATATATATATATTCATACATATATATATATGAATGATTTGTATTGGTTTTACATATAATCACATGATGTAACATCGTACCCTCTTGTTTTATCTCGTTGGCTCGACTGAGCGTAACAACTTCCCTCCCTCCCGTCTGATGGTTTACAAAATTAAAACTTTACATCTTTACATTTCGCTTCGTTTCCTATATGTTATATCATTACCTAGAATATTATACTACTCAACCTGAATAGGTAGCAATTTCACCTTACAGATCTTCAGATAACCCTGCTAGTGATGTTAATTGCTTAGTCTTTCAAATATAATATAAATTTGTTCCAGTCCTTTTGGAATGCTTGGTCTCGCTGGTTCCGGATTTTTCCCGTCAGTTTCGCCAGTTCTGCAAAGTCCATCATTTTCATCTGCCACTCTTCTTTTGTTGGTAGCTCCTGTTGTTTCCATCTTTGGGCTAACAAAATTCTTGCCGCAGTTGTTGCATATAACAAGATTTTTTTATCTTGTCTCGGTATCTCACTACCCACTATACCTAATAAAAAAGCTTCTGCTTTTTTAAGAAAGGTGTTTTTAAACATTTTCTTTAACTCATTATATATCATTTCCCAGATCATTTCTTCAGCCTGTCTTGTGATACTGCTACACTCCAGGCACATGCGGCCAGCTGCGCCATCCATAACTGACCCTTAAATAGGTAGGGTTGTATCCAGCTGAAGCCACTTCTGCACTACATATTAAAAGCAGTATGATACCATTTTAACAATCATGTCTTCCCCCAAAGACACCTGAGAATTGTAGTTTACTGAGGGTGAACTGTGAGGATCCCGCACAGACAACTTTCAGCACTCTTAACCAACTACAGTGTTAAGTTGTGGGTGAACATATCAGACAACACAGCGATTCTCCAAACAGCTCTTGTTTATTCACAGGTCAGAACAGAACTGAATTGAAGGGTTCAGCCAGCCTGCTTATATAGAGCTCCAGTACAACATAACTGTAACAACTTTCTGTAACTATCCAATCACTGAACGTCACTTTCAATCCCTTATTTGCATATGTGGACCTGAACTATCTACAGTATCCCCCTGCTGGCCCAGGGTGAGAACTTCAGTACATAACATACAGTTCCCAAGACTCTTTGGGGGAAGCAATGGACTATTTAAAGTGGTGCCATAGCCATGGAAATTTACGTCCCTAAGTTAGTCATGTCCATTATCTTCACTGGGTCTGCTCTCAGTAGGAGTAACATTGGATACAACCTATTGGATTTGTCCTGCCCAGTCTTAATGTCTCAGGTGGAATTACGACTTCAAAATGATTTGCGAGGAAAGAGTATTTTTGGTGGCAAATGACGCATACTTATCTACATTAGTTTAGGGAGCCTGATTCATATTTAGCCATAAGGTGTTGACTGAGATGGATTGTGCTGTTCTCTTTCCTCTTCCCTAGCCACCTTTGACTGTTTTGTCCTTGTACCAAAGCTGATTGGGTACCGGGCAAGCTCATTTCCTATTTGTTGTTTGCTGTTCTTTTTTTTGGGGGGGGCTTGTTTATATCGCTTGTACAATTGCACATTTCTCTTTGTGATTCTCCACGGTTTTGTGCAATTCTGCTAGAGATTCACTTTTGTTTGAATCTCTCTCTGAACACGGGAGACAAGCAGAAGCCTTGCCAATGGGGTGAGAGGAGAAAACAAACAGACAAAGACCGAGGGCAGCTTTTTGGCATCAGATGGCTCAGAGCTGTGCAAACAAAGAGCCCGTTTATAGTTTGGCAGGAGCGGTTGTCAAAGTTGACGGTCAGATGCACCTTTCCTGCAAAAGGAATATTGTGCAAGTTTCTGCAGCAGAGTCCTAACCAGTTTACTTGGCAACTAAAAGTAGCCCTACTAAAGAGTGTGTCCTATAGATGAGCCAGCAGAGACAGCAATGAAATCACCTCGAAAATATCACATTAGAAAGACATTGATATACCAAAACATCGCTAACAAGCCTTTCTGTTTAAATTGCTTGCCTTAAAGCTCATCGTTTAAAACTTCAGTTTGTATCTCAGTTTCCTGGCTTGGACATTTGGGTCTGACAGCACAGCCCAAGCCCCAAAAGAACTCCAAACAAGAGAAAAAAATAAATTGCCTGATACCTGAATCAGTTTGTGTGTGTGTGTGTGTGTGTGTGTGTGTGCGTACGCGCAAAGGGAATGATGTCATGCGTACACTGAGAGACAATGCGTATACTACGTGTGTGTGTGAGATCCACCAAATATACTTTTTAAAAGAACATAGGAAAAAAGCATGTACATTGAGCCACTTGTGCATATCCAATTGTCCATGTAATATCAATTACATAGACCTTGACATGTGCTTTGCTAAAGCCTAATACTGCAAAGGGCTACTCATAGAACAACACTGGACATTTGATAACTGGTATCATTGCCCCTATTTGTCTGATATTATCTTGCTTGATTTTTCAGCGCTTACCTCTAGTTTATTCTAACAGACTTTGCTAGCCTCTGGTGATTATCTGGCTACATGTAGCCCTTGGCTCAGCACCTGGAGCTGGATGTTATTTTCCTTCCTTTTCTGTTTGGTGCAAGGCTAACCTACCTGACACATACACACCCCGGACACATGCACACAAACCTGAGCTATGGCCAAGCAACAATATTTGCAGTAACAAGCAATAGCTGCATCAACAGGAGTCTGATAACATTTTGGGGCCTTGTAGCATTGATTGTCCAGCAGCAGCAAATGTAGGTGCATTGCAAATACAGTGGTACCTAGGTTCTCAAATGCCTTGGTACTCAAACAACTTGGAACCCAAACACTGCAAACCCAGAAGTAAGTGTTCTGATTTGCGAATGTTTTCGGAAGCTGAACATGCTCCATTTTGAGTGTTATGCTTCCAATTTGAGTGCCACACTTCCATTTGAGTGTTATGCCGAGGTCTGTCTGTTTTTGCTATTTATTTTGTGTTTTTGTTTTTGCGGCTCTTTTTTCTTTTGTTTTTGTGACTGTGTGGAACCCAGTTCAGCTACTGTTTGATTGATTGGTTGTGTGACTGCAGTACATTGTTTATTACTTTCGTTTTATGGATCAATGGTCTCGTTAGATAGTAAAATTCATGTTAAATTGCTGTTTTAGGGGTTGTTTTTAGAAGTCTGGAACGGATTAATCTGTTTTGCATTGCTTTCTATGGGAAAGCGTGTCTTGGTTTTGGAACGCTTTGGTTTTGGAACAGACTTCTGGAATTGATTAAGTTTGAGAACCAAGGTACCACTGTACAATACTTTAAAGCCAACCAGGGGCGGCTGGAAATTGGTATTCCAACCAGCGGGTGGCAGCAAAGAGGCTCTTATTCATAGAATCATAGAATTGGAAATTGGAAGTGTCCCGAGGGTCATCTAGTCCAACCCCCTGCAATACAGGAATCCTGCCCACAGCTGTCCCTGGTTAACAGCCAGACACACTGACCCATTGTGCCACCTGAGCTAAAAGGAAGTGTATGCAAGATCCCAGGTACAAATGTGGCTACAAGCGTCTCATCCTAGTAGTGACTTCAACCAGGAGAGATGAGCCCTATTATAAGGGATTTTGGTCAGTAGCCATTGCAGCACAGAGTCGTTTGCAAAAGTTAGCAAATCTGTGTTTCAAACATTCAGCATATGGACCTAGTAGCAACCAGGTCTAACAGCAACTGATCAGCACTTCTGATTTTACTGGGGGACAGAAGTGGTTCTTGGTCTTCGTCTCCTTTCTTGACCAGAGCTGTATTCCCAGGGATACTCAGGACACACACTCTAAGTTACTAAAGGTGGATGGAAAGGAGGTATTACAACAGTTACAATTAAACACACGTTGCAGACAGCTCCGCTCAGCATACAAATCATGCATCCTCATAACAAGGCATCTTGGATTTTTTCCAAAAGAGTGCAGAACCAGCCTTCACCACTAAGTGGCTTCTGTTTTCCTCTTCGGCTTTACACATAGGGCAATTTCAGCACATCTCCTGTTGCAGATTTTGTGGCATGGCAAAGTCTCCCGTATCACTTTGTACGATGGTACAGGTGACCAGATGACCGCAGGGACTGAGAAAGCCTGCCACAGAGCTGTTTATTTTGTCACGTGTATGGACTCGCTGCTTCAGTTTATTGTGAAGTCCAATCCTATGTGGGCTTCCTTGGAAGTAAGATCCATTCAGTTCAATGGGAATTGATGCCTTATGGGGGGGGGGACAGCAGGATTACAGCCTTAGGAATAACTCCCATTGGACTCAGCAGGTCTTACTTCTGAGTGGACATGAAGAAGCCATACAGTGGTACCTCGGGTTAAGTACTTAACTCGTTCCGGAGGTCTGTACTTAACCTGAAACTGTTCTTAACCTGAAGCACCACTTTAGCTAATGGGGCCTCCTGCTGCTGCCGCACCGCCAGAGCACGATTTCTGTTCTCATCCTGAAGCAAAGTTCTTAACCTGAAGCACTATTTCTGGGTTAGCAGAGTATGTAACCCGAGGTACCACTGTACTTCATTCTGAACATGAGGACTTTGTTTGTGACTTAAAGACGATGGATTGCCCAGCTCATCAACCTGCCATATTTTTAAAATTCATGCTAATTGACAAGCATATTCATTACCCCCTGCCTGCATTGCACCCCTAGAGTTCTCACTACTCAAAGAATTGGGGTGCAAGCACGCAACAACGCTATCCTGGTGTTAGGCCTTGTGTGCTGGCAGCTGACAGTAGTCATTGATATAGCAGGAGGATAGGGTTGCCCTGACAATGAAAGCCGTAATGTTATTTAATCCTTTTCTTGCTTTATTTGTTATTTAATCCTTTTTACGGTTTCCTAAACTGCACTTGTTTCTCAGCAGGAGATTAATTAGCAAGAGTCAAGTGACTTGCACTCATCCGTGGGAGTATAGAAATCTTATCTTTGATTCTAAATACATCTGTCATTAGGATAATTTTACTTGGCTTTATTTGCGCGTGTATACGTGTGAGGGAGAAGATGGAGCAAAGTCACCATAACTGTTAGACCTGGCCAGAAACGCAGTGGGCTAAGTCCAGCCAATAGTGCACCAGGCAGTATTTTCAGCAGTGCTTAAATCTGGTTGAACTAAAATCCCACTGAATTATCTTGCGAGGTGGGGAAAACAATCTCTGCTTTTTTAGAAGAAGCTCAGTAACTATTCATGTTTTAAATAATGCAAGCAGTATGAGTGCAGAGGACTATTACGTAAGCACACATTTTCTATAATCCAACCAATTTGGCAACAAGAATACACTGGAAGCAGAAGTGCTTCCAGAATAATTCAAGGACTTCTTCAGTACTGAAAGGTACGTCTGCTTTGTGGATTGAATTAATATGAACTCTGCGGTCCATAGATGGGTGAACAGAGATCTTGACATAGGTAGTGGAACAGAATTTACATGACAGAATTTCCAGCTCCGAGGGCTTTCTGGCTGTTCCCTCCCTGTGAGAAGTGAGGTTACAGGGAACCAGGCAGAGGGCCTTCTCGGTAGTGGCGCCCACCCTGTGGAACGCCCTCCCCTCAGATGCTAAGGAGATAATAATAATAATAATAATAATAATAATAATAATAATAAATTTTATTTAAATCCCGCCCTCCCCAGCCGAAGCCGGGCTCAGGGCGGCTAACAACAATAAAATAATGCAACATTCTAAAAACATTTCATTATAACAATTAATTAAAATCAAATTGATGGCAACCATTAAGCAAAACTCTGTGCAGGTTGCCAGAGGAGGGAGTCAGGCTGCGCCCTGACCAAAGGCCTGGTGAAACAGCTCTGTCTTGCAGGCCCTGCGGAAAGATGTCAGGTCCCGCAGGGCCCTAGTCTCTTGTGACAGAGCGTTCCACCAGATTGGAGCTGCAGCCGAGAAAGCCCTGGCTCTAGTTGGGGCTCTCTGTGGCCTGGGACCTTCAGGATGTTTTTATATTAAGACCGTAAGTTCCTCTGTGGGACATACCAGGAGAGGCGGCCCCTTAGGTACGAGGGTCCTAGATAAACATCTATCTGACTTTTAGAAGACATCTGAAGGCAGCCCTGTTTTAATGTTTGATGTTTTATCGTGTTTTTAATATTCTGTTGGGAGCTGCCCCGAGAGGCTGGGGAAACCCAGCCAGATGGGTGGGGTATAAATAATATATGATGATGGTGGTGGTGGTGGTGATGATGACCGTGGCAAAGTGATTCTCCTCTTTGTGTGGTTATTTTAGAATACCCTTTCTAAGGTTTAGCATTCAACCACTGCATCCAAACCACAGAAACCCCATTCCAAAGATGCCCCAAATCAATCTTCATGCAGCTGATGTCTTCCACAACCCCTTCCAACCCCAGTGCACAGGAAAGTGAAGGGATGTGGGTCAAGGTTCGTCCTGGAGGACCTGCCAGGAGAGAGGAAAAATAAAGTCATGGCTCACCCAGGAGAAAAGTACACTGAGAGAGACTCCAAAAGGAAAGGGCAGGGAGCCAGCAGCTGTACAGGACACCGGGCATGGTCAGTTAACATTAATGCAATTCCAACAGGACTTTGACCTCTGTAGATTAGATAAGCAGACAAATTCCACATTACTTCTCTCTGGGAAGCGCTTGAGTTAGAAATTGTTCATAAATATTCAGTTTTTTAAAATGTTCGATGCAGGCTAACCAGGGAGCATTGCACGGTTGTATGTGCCTGGTTTAATTGTTGCGTTTTATATTCTGTGCAGTGCTGGACATAACTCTTGGCAGCGACTATTGTCTATGAAGACGGAGAGGCAAACATGTGAACACAGCCTCTGGTCTGAAAACAAGAAACCCAGGAATTCAGGCCAGGGCACGTGGGTCTCCACACCCACCCATTTCACTCTCTTAATAGCCTTGTGAGGTAGGTTCGGCTGGAAGAATGATTAGTCCAAGACTACCCAGGGAGAGTTTAGTCACTGAGTGGGGATTTCAACTCGGGTTATCTCCAGTCCCATTCAGTACAGTGCAAAGGCACAGCAGTCATTGAAGGCTGACAAAGTGATTATACACGAGCTCTCAGTGATTTGTAGTGTGGTGATAAGAGCCCTCCTGGATTAGACCCAAGGCCTGTCTTAGTCCAGCATCCCGCTTCTCACGGTAGCCAGCCAGGTGCCCATGGGAAGTTCCAAAGCAGGTGATACGGTAATAGCTGTCTCCACTTGTTCTTCCCAGCTGCTGGTATTAAGATGCGGACATGTGTGGCGCTGTGGCCTAAACCACTCAGCCTCTTGGGCTTGCCGATCAGAAGGTTGGCGGTTCGAATCCCCGAGATGGAGTGAGCGCCCGTTGCTCTGTCCCAGCTCCTGCCAACCTAGCAGTTCAAAAAGCACACCAGTGCAAGTAGATAAATAGATACCGCTGTGGCAGGAAGGTAAACGGTGTTTCCATGTGCTCTGGTTTCCGTCACGGTGTACCATTGCGCAAGAAGTGGTTTAGTCATGCTGGCCACATGACCTGGAAAGCTGTCTGTCGACAAATGCCAACTCCATACCTTTACCTATCAAGAGGCATGTTGGCTCTGAACATGGGTATTGCATATAGCTAAAAAGCACCAGGCATTGTTACCTTTCCTCGTTCGGGGCCTGATAATTTTGGTTGCCCTTTTCCATACAGTTTTACGGTATCCTTTTTTTGAGAAGCAGTGACCAGAACTGTATACGGTATTCCAAGTTTGGTTCCACCATCTGTTTGTATAAAAGAATGATCCCTACTGCGGAATTCACTCACTGCACACTGGGTTGCCAATTTCATTGTCCTGTCCACCACAACCCCAAGATCCCTTTCTTGAGCAGTTGCTCCACATTGTGTGTCAATTTCTAATCTGTAATTCTTGGGATCTCTGTTGTATTCCTTTTTTTAAAAAAGTAGTGGGTGTATCATCTGCTTTCCGGTCCTCTGATAAAAGGGACAAGCTACACGTTTTTGTTAGAAGGCTAGCAATTTCACAACCGAGCTCTTCAGGAACTCTCAGGTGGTCACCATCTGGACTCAGCAATTTGTTAATTTTTAATTTAGCAATAAGGCCCAAAACTTCATCCCTTGTCACCGCTGCTTGTCCCAGTTCTTTGAACTCCCTTCCTGATAAAATCAGTTCAGGCATGGGTACCTGACCTTTGTCTTCCATATTCAGCGAAAACGGACGGAGGAACTCTCTCACCTTTCTTACAATCTCCTTGTCATCTAACCAATTAACACCTACCCCTAGCCGCTTTCTTGCTTCTGGTGCATGCAAATAATTGTTTTACTGTTACATCTTCATGTTTCTCTTCGGGGATTCCCCCCCTCTTCATCTCTTACTGTCTGCTCACATTGGGGGGGTGTGAGTGTGTTGTTCTCGTTTCAGCTGTCATTGTGATCTAATAGTTGCCATCTGCTTTTGTTTTGATGGCTGCACAATTTTGAATTAACAAAGTTTAAAAGAACAGGCACAGACAGAAGAAGTAGAAGCCATAGCAGATAGCAGATGACATTAGCCCTCCTCCTTTGAAAAAGAAAAAGGAAGACCTAGAACTGTGCTTCCCTGCCTTCTGCTATGGGATTACCCAGACTTCTGTTTGTGCCGTAGTTTGTAAGCATGGGCCTGTGCTTTCCAGGTTTTGGGGTTTTTTCCTTCCTCCCCCGTCCCAAACCATTTTTATTTGATTTTACAAATATGAATTTATAACCAGACCAAATATGCATCCATGTAAAGAGATTACTCTGAATCTTGGGAATTCCCACTTTTCCCTCCCTGGGTCCTGTTGTCAGCATTTTCAACTGCATATTATTTCGTAATCTATATTTTACGTCTATCCATAGTGTCCATAGTATTTGTTACATTGCAGGTGAGATTAAAACCCTGCTAATGTTTTCATCTGCTTACAGTGGTCTCCTAAATAAATTATAAACTTTCCCCATTCTTTCTTGAATTTCTTGTCTTCTTGGTCTCTGAGTTTTCCGGTCAGTTTTGCCATTTCACCGTAGTCTAACATCTTAGTTTGCCATTCCTCTCTGGTAGGGACTCTTTCGTCTTTCCATCTCTGGGCTAGTAGCATCCCTGCTACTGTTGTTGCATACATAAAAAGTATTTTCTGTTCCTTTGGGATGTCGGTACCTATAATTCCTAATAGAAAGGGTTTTAAAAAAAGTTATTTTAAACATTTTTTTTAGTTCGTTATATAACCTTATATAAGGTTCATTATAAAGCCTTTATAACCTTACACGGCCACTACATATGATAAAAGGTACCTTCTTCTTCTTTACAGTTTTTTGGGGGTTTTCTTGTCCCGCTGCTTTCCCCGGGAAAACCTGCTGTTTACCACTGGATTTGAACAAACATCAGTCAGGTTTTCTGCAGATAGCACTGTTCATGCCTCAGTCTCGTACAGATGAATGAGCCATGGGCACCAGTACCATCTCAACTATGGCATTCTCGCCAGTGTCTTAAAAATACACTGTTTTCTGTTAAAGGGAATGAGAAGCCTGGGCTTTTCCTGGCTGGGTCTGTGTGCTGGACGGCCGGAAGCAACTACAGGGGTGAAACTGCCCCATCATGGCCTTTTCTCTGCCAGGAAAGAACTTCCAGAGAGGTATCGATGTCAGTCTGCAGCGGCAAAAACAGCAAGGTTTTATTTACGATGGCATTCTAATGAATTTGCCTCTAGCCGCATGTAATGAAAACTTGCGCCGTAATAAATCGGTTGGTCTTTAAGGAGCCACAAACCTCTTTGATGTTTTTTCTTGCTGCTAGGAAAGCTGTGCCTGTTGCTGAATTTGTTTCACGGCCGTACAAAAGTTGGATCAAAACAGCCACACCACCTGTCCCCTCCCAGGAGTCACCCTATGAAACACTCCAATATTGTTAAAAATGGTGGTGTGGCAAGTTCATTTTAGACTCTGGTTTTTGGGGGACCTCCTTCTTTAGATGGCAATGTGTACTGTGGTTTGTAACAAAATAGGCCTACTGAATCAGGCCAAAGATGCCTTTGGCCCCAGATCCTGTTCTCAAAGTGGCCAACCACGTACAAGCAGGTCACAAGTGCTGTGCAACAGCACTTTTGCCACGTGTTCCCCAACTACTGATATTCAAAGGCATACAGAAACTCTTTGATGTGAAATGACCCCAACTACAGTGGTACCTTGCTACTCAAACGCTTTGGTTCCCAAACGCCAAAAACCCGGAAGTAAGTGTTCCGGTTTTCGAACATTTTTCGGAAGCCAGACATCTGATGCAGCTGTCGGTTATTGTTTCTGGGGCACTTGCACCAATCAGAAGCTGTGCCTTTGTTTTCAAACATTTCAGAAGTCAAATGGGACTTCTGGAACGGATTAAGTTTGGCGCTTTTGTTTTTGCTTTTTATTTTGCGTTTTTGTTTTTGCGTTTTTGTTTCGGTTAATTTGTTATTATTTCCCTCAAGAGTTAAATGATAACTAATGAGAGGCAGCTACAGTTCCAAATGGCAACAAAATATCTGTGAAAGGAAGAGGAGTAGGTTTGCTCAAGTGTGTTGCAGGTAGAAATACTATTTGTAATGAAGTGAGAGCAGTAGTTTACTTGCTTGAATTAACAAATAAGAAAGTTTTGAGAATTTAAATTCTAGATTAAAATTGATTACTTTATTGAGAAGGGGATTATAACAAAAACACTGGGGCCTAATTTGAATAGTAGAGTGCCTGGTATCTGGTGGGGAGACCAAAGTACCCGTTAGGAGAGCTATGAGATTCAGGTGAAGGTCAGGTGCCTTGCCAATCCCAGCAAGTATATAAGAGGACGACTCAGCCTGCCCGGGGTTAAAAGCCATGAAGGAACAAGACATGGGAACTAGTCCCAGGCCTGCCCAGGCCACAAAAGGTGTACAAAGTTGAGTTATTGCAAAAGTTTTTCAGTGTTAATTTTATGCATTTTTAAAAATCACCATGGTATTTAACAATAATATCTTATGTCCTTCAGAGGAGAAATTGTGAATTGCAGAATTTTAAATACCAGTCGTCATCCTTGGCTTCACTCAATTTTGTTTATAACACTCTTCCATTTTCTTTTAGTTGTGAGGGTGGGGCCTCACAAGTGGAGTAGCCTAGGGCCTCTCTTCATCTAAATCAGGCCCTCGCTCCCCATAATCAGATGTAGAACACAGCCATTGTGATAAGACTTATTCTCTTTCGAAACCTGGTAACCCAGCTATGCTGTGTTTAGGCGCCCTTCTGCAGGTCTCTGCCCTGACGGCACCACCAGCTAAGAACCTGGGCAACAGGGCATTTTAAGCTCTAAGGCACAACTCTATGCCAGGGTGCCATAAATTGAAATATTGGGGTGGGGGAGGTAAGCCCCACCTTGTATGATGAGCCACATGATGTGGCATACGCACACCATTTGAATGGCAATGTCCATCAATGGGGGGGGCTGACCCCCTCAAATATTTTATTGGGGGTGGGGTTGAAGGTACCTCGGCTCCTAGGAATTGGCTCCTATGGACCAGGGCAATGAGGCCTCTGCTCTAAGGGCACCACCAGCTAAGAACCTGGGTTGCAGGGCAATTTAAAGGTTTAAGATACAACCCTATGCACACACCCAGCTGGGGAAATGGCCCATGGTCATAGCCAGGATTTTTGTTTAGGGGTGGGGGGCAGGCTTTTGGTGGGGGGGGGCAGAACCTCAGATCTGTATTGATTTAGGCAGGCAGCTGCCCCCCTCCCGCCCCCCTGAAGTGGCCCCTTTTCGAGGAAACATGGGCAGGATCGGTGCCGGCATTTACTTTAATAAGGGGAGGGGGCAATCGATGTACCTTATCTTTCCCTGTGTTTTGCAACACACATAAAAAAACTTTAATAAAAACAATATATATATTGGGGCCAGGAGGGGCTGGCAATCCAGCTGCGCCCGCGCCTTCTTCAGCGCGCCTGCATGCCCGAACGTCAGCCTGCGAGTTCCGTCGCTCGTGTGAAACTGCTTTCTGTTGCCCCTACACGCGCCGGCTGTTTCACACGACCGGCGGAACTCGCAGCTAGATTGCTTTCTGTTGCCCCGACACGCGCCGGATATCTAGCTGCGAATTCCGCCGGTCGTGTGAAACACCCGCGCGTGTAGGGGCAAGAGAAAGCAATCTAGCTGCGAGTTTCGCCCTGTCGTGTGAACCAGCCGGCGCGTGTCGGGGCAAGAGAAAGCGGAGCGGGAGGGTGGGGGGGGGAGAGAGAAGAGAGAAGAGAGAAGAGAGAATGCGCCCAGCGAGGAAAGAGCCGCCTCTGTTTTGCCCAGAGAACCCGGCGTCCGGCTCCATTTGTGTCACTCCCTCGCCTGCGCGCTCTCCCTTTCGCTGCCTCCCTCCCTCCCTCCTTCTCGCTCTCCCTCCCGCCCCCGACCGGGTCACTCGAGGACACAGGCCGCCTCTCGCCGTGGGAAGCGGCGCAGCCTCGCCGGCGTCTCGCTTTGGGTCTTCCGAGCCCGCGCTTGGCAGGTGAGGCCCTCCTCCCTTCGCGCCCCCGGCCCGGCCAGCCGCCCTCCGGCCCTCCTCCTCCCTTCCCCTGCCCGGAGGGGGTTGCTTTGCAAAAGCCAGCGCGACGCGGACGGAGGCGGAGACTGGACGGAGCGGGAGGGAGGCAGGCAGGCAGGAAGGGACTTCGTAACGCGGCAAACGGGCAGGCCCGCAGGATAGAAATGGGAGTTTCCAGGGGAGGGAGAGAGAGATTATGGGCGCGCGTTACGCGGGGTTGGTCTAGATGACCCCGGACCCCTTCCGACTTCGCGCTTCTGGTCCTTTCGAGGGGAGGAGGAGGAGGACGGAGCGCCTCTCATCTCCTGCACGTGGGTCATTAAGAGCTGATTAGTTTCTCCAGCGGCGGCGGCGACAAGGGCGGTTGGAAAAGGAAGTGCCTCGGCCAGGACAAAACCGCAGAAAGCGACGACTTGGCCCCCTTTCAAGATGATTAAAGCGGATTAGTCAGCCCTCGGAGAGCTGACAGCCCGCGAAGTGTGATGATCTCGTGTCTCTGCGCGTTTCCCTCGGAATCGAAAAAAGCGTCGTTGCATTCATGGCGTGGGGCTTGTTCCTCTCGCCACCCCGGGGTGGGAATGGGGCTGGGATGCGCCCATCCCACGAGGGGAAGCTGGCTCTTACTCTCCCAGCCCTGTGGGCAGGGAACAAGGCTTTCTCCGGAATTTAGTAGAGTTGGAAGGGATCCAAGGGTCATCTAGTCCAACCCCCTGCGATGCAGGAATCTTTTGCCCAACGCAGGGCTCGAACCCACAACCTTGAAATTAAGAGTCTCATGCTCTACTGACTGAGCTAATTATGGCTTGCCCAATAGTAGGCAGGACCTGAGACAAAAAATAAATAAATGCCAAAGCCTGCAGCATGGGCAAGGGAGCCAAGGGGGGGCAGGGAGGGGCCTCTGCCCCCAATCAATAAAATTCAATAAAGATACATAGTAAACTGAGGTTCTGCCTCCCCCCAAAAAATCCTGGCTACGCCCATGGCCAGCAGAGCAACAGATGTGAATCATACCTTGTATAAGGTAGGCTGCAGGCCAGCCATGCAAAAGGCAAAAGTTGCTATGCACCCTTTTCCATCTAGCATGCAGGAAAGTTAAGAGGTATTATCACGCTTCAAGGACACATTTCAGCAAGCTTAAACACTGGAGGGGGGGGGCGGAGAGGAAGAGTCTGGGTCCCCAGTTGTTGGACTACAACTCCCATCATTTCTAGCTAGGACTACAACTCCCATCATCCCTAGCTAGCAGGACCCAGAGAGCTGCAATTGATGTGGTGGGGTGGGGCTGAGATTCCCTCCTCCTGGTGTTTTCAGCCGTCACTCAATGGCAGCACACATGCAGAATGCGCCAGGTTCAATTCCAGCCATGTCTCTGGGTAGCCTTAAGCAAAGATGCTTTGTCCGAAAGGCTGGGAAGCTGCTTTCAGTCAGTAGTCCAAGGATAGGGACTCCCAACTTCCACCAACCTCAGCCAGCATGTCAAATGGCCAGGTATGATGGAGGCTGAAGTCTGGCAACATGTGGAAGGCCGCAGAACCCCAGTCCTGGTGTAGAAAACACTGAGCTAAACCGACCAATGATCTGACTTCATGTACGGCAGTTTCCTATGGTTTAGGTTAAGATTTTGCACATGAACTTTGAAGGAGCACCTTTTCCAGGATTAAAATTAGGGCTGCCAGATTATCAAGGTCTTTCAGATTGAGGCAGGGATGCTAGAAACCGACAGAAAAAGGTTGCGGGGGGGGGGGGCGGACAAGCCAGCAGAGGTGCATACTTACCTATTTGCTAACAGTGGTTTTCTAGTTAAGATATGGTAGGTTGTCCTCGATTCCTAGCTGCAGCGCTTCAAGACAGCTGAATTTGGGCAATATGGTGTCCTACGTGGTCTGTTGTGTTAAACTTTGGGGGCTAGTGAAAGTGGGGGGAAATCTAAACAAAGGGAGTTGTGTTGTAAAAGTACAAATTGTTGCCTTTCTTTGGTTCAGGAAGTGTTGGGGCAACACAGCTGGTTGGCGAGGCCTCCTCAGAATTTATTGAGGCGCTAATCTCTCAAATGGAAGTCGGGATTGAAATTTGCATGTTCCTATCACTGATAATTAAATCAGATGTGACTTGGTATCTGACCTCCCTGAGGGTATTCCAGTCTTCCTCATCCAAATATGAGCAGAGAAGTCAGACAGAAGTATGTCAGGCCTCGTTCCACGAAACGCTGGTTTTTAGCTGTCTTTCATCTGACAGTCAGGAACAAGGATTCTGCTTTCATAGTCAATATTTTGTGTTGTCTGCTAGAGTTTAAAATGGCAAAAGGAGAGGAGCAGAGTTGAAATGATCTATGTGATTGCTGATTAAAAGGATGCCACAAAGATCTGCTCCCTCTCCCTAGCTAGGTTTGTGTATCGTTTGCCAAGTATGAAACATGATTTACCTCCTGCTGCTTCCAGATAGTTCTATGTGCCCTCCTCGCCACAGGAATTTCCTAAATAAACTACTGACGTTGGTTGGGATTTTGCTAATGCTAGTATAGGGTTGTCGAGGACATTCAATTTTTCCATCTATTTACTCCAACAATCTTTTTTAATATAACTGCTGTCTCTTGAAATCTAGGTTACCATCTTGAGTTCAGGGCTTTGCGCACAAAACAATGTGTAATGCAGGCTGATAGTTCCAATGTGTTCATAGAATCATATGATTGTAGAGTTGACAATTTAGGAATGCTTTGCCCAATCTGAGGGGAACCTGATATTTAAGAGTAATAATAACAATAATAATAATTTATTATTTATATCTCCCCAGCCACTCTGGGTGGCTCCCAACAGAATATTAAAAACACGATAAAAGATCAAACATTAAAAACTTCCCTAAACAGGGCTGCCTTCAGATGTCTTTTAAAAGTCAGATAGTTGTCTATTTCCTTGACATCTTATGGGAAGGCGTTCCACAGGGTGGGTGCCGCTACCGAGAAGGCCCTCTGCCTGGTTCCCTGAAACCTCACTTCTTGCAGGGAGTGAACCGTCAGAAGGCCCTTGGAGCTGGACCTCAGTGTCCGGGCTGAATGATGGTGGTGGAGACACTCTTTCAGGTATACTGGGCCGATGCCCTTTAAGGCTTTAAAGATGCTTAGTATTGTGCTCGGAACCATATTGGGAGCCAATGTAGGTCTTTCAGGACCGGTGTTAAGTGGTCTTGGCAGCCACTCCCAGTCGCCAGTCTCTCTGCCGCATTCTAGATTAATTGCAGTTTCTGGGTCACCTTCAAAGGTAGCCCCACGTAGAGCACATTGCAGTAGTCCAAGCCGGAGATAACCAGAGCATGCACCACTCTTGGCGAGACAGTCTCATGTTCTACCTACTGAGCTCTATCTCTTTCCTGTGGGAGGTGAGGCAGAAGGAAATCTCTGCCTGAGAGAACACCAGCTTAATTTTCTATAGGAGAACAGTACCATGGCTCTTCCTGTTGTGACTGTTTCCCTCCACCAGGAGTGGGGAGCCTCAGATCTTGGAACCAAGATAACAGTTGCGCAAAAGCTCTCCAAACTTCTCTGTCTTGCTCGAACTCTTCTCAGCTCGGCGCCTCTCCCTGGCTCTGACTCTCACCAGCCCTGTTTGCACTGTCACTGAGTATTTTGGTCTGCTGATCTGTGACTTTTTGCCTTCCTGGATGGAGAACAGAAAGAAGTGTGCAAGTGTCAGCTACACTAGTGGCCAAAATTGTGGAAACCTTTTGGAAAAAGTGTATTTCCGGGGGTGACGCTGTGGGTTAAACCACAGAGCCTAGGACTTGCCGATCAGAAGGTCGGCGGTTCGAATCCCCGCGACGGAGTGAGCTCCTGTTGCTCAGTCCCAGCTCCTGCCCACCTAGCAGTTCGAAAGCACGTCAAAGTGCAAGCAGATAAATAGGTACCGCTCTGGCAGGAAGGTAAAGGGCGTTTCCGTGCGCTGCTCTGGTTCGCCAGAAGTGGCTTAGTCATGCTGGCCACATGACCTGGAAGCTGTACGCTGGCTTCCTTGGGCAATAAAGCGAGATGAGCGCCGCAACCCGAGTCGGCCACGACTGGACCTAATGGTCAGGGGTCCCTTTACCTTTAACACCTGATTGGCTCTCTAAACACTCCTGCTCATTGGCTACATTCAGATGAAGGAAAGCTTCTGCGTATCAACCTAAGCAAGTTGTGCTTCCTTTTTCTGGTTATTTGGCTATAACTTTTGATAGAATACAGATAATTGAACAAACTTTGTTGCATTACAGTTTTCATTAAATTATCTTTGCATTGATATATAATTTTATGGTATTACTAAAAAAAAAAGTGGCGTTATTAGCCATCAAACCTCAGAAATACACTTTTCCCAAAAAGGTTTCCACAATTTTGGCCACTAGTGTATGCAAAGGTGCAATGTGTGTTTGTGGGTCCTCCCACTTTTGCCTTGGGCCCCGCCCACCACTTGCATGTGGCCCTTGAAAGGTTGTCCCAAATGGAATGTGGCCCTCAGACTACCCCACCCCACCCCACCCACCCCTCATCTGGGCATCAACAAGGTCTTTGAATGTCCTTTTTGCAGCTTTTTGCTTGCCAATGGCATCCTGTTTTCAGTGGCCAACCTGATGCCTATAGGAAGCCTGCAAGCAGGAAAATAGACATAAATTCCTGGAAGTTAATCCTATTAATGGCTACAAATCATGATAACTATATGTTACCTCAAGAAGCCTTTATACCTCTGTATAGAAACTGCCAAGAAGCAACAGGAAAGAGAGATACTGCCTTCTGCTTGTGGGTTTCCCAAAGATGTCTGGTTCTCTTTGCTGGTAAACAACAGCTCCACTTACGCTCTCATATGGGAAAATACTTTATACTGTGCAATATAATTGTGACGTTCTAGATCTTTGTCAATGGCGTAACGTTATAGAGGTCCTTTGCCCAACTGTTACAATGCAGCCTATCACTAACACCTGTGCGTTTGAAGGATAAATTGCTACTTACATTGTTTCATATTATATAATTATTTACGGGTAGTATTGATACGAGACACAATGGCCGAAAAGAGGGGTGTTCTTTTTTTGCCTTTTTTTTTTTAAAAAAGTACAGGCAAACCAAGGTTTCCACAGCACGGAGGCAGGAAATCTGGAAAGGGCAGGAAGACATTTGTGTCTCAGCCCTACACCGCAGAAATTTTTCCTGTTCTGAATGCTTTAATTCTTATAATTAATGAAATTGTCAACTGTGTGCAGCAAAAGCACTGTTGACCCTTTTGCCATTGCAAGTTAAATTATAGTAAATTATGTCTTTGGAGCAGGCCTACACAACACGTAACCTACATGACATGACAACCTGACGTGGCAGTCCGCCAGATTGCTCATAACGCCTTCGGTTTAGCAGGTTGCTTGAGGCTGAAAAGCCAAGGTATAGAATAAACCCAGTGGAATGCAGAATGCCACAGTTTAAGTCCTATATATGCAGACTGTCCAAGTGTCCCTATTTTCCAGGGACAGTCCCAGATTTACAAAAGGCGTCCTGGTTTCTGATTTGATCCTGAAATGTCCTGCTTTTCCTTAGGATGTCCCTATTTTCATCTGAGAAATGGAGAAGGGTATAGAATTATCCAAGTTAAAAAGCTTAACGTTTTACTATATTTTTATACATGTTTTTTAACTTGTATGTTTGAATTAATTACATTTTAAATATGTCAACACAGGATAGATTTTGCTTCCCAGTCAGATCCGCAGGGTATAAATGGAATAATAATAATAATAATAATGACATCCATATTTTCATCGGAGAAATGTTGGAGGGTATGTATATGTACATGCCTACTACAGATAATCTAGAAGTAAAATATTAAATATTTGATTCTGCAGTCACAAAACTGTCAGCTGAGTACTGCAAAAATCTTAGCAACATTTCAGTGGCAATGAGTAATTTTCTACAGCTGGTCCCCCCCCCCCCCGGCAAAACAACTGACCGATACTGAACTATAGTTTCAAAAACGTCATGTGTATTAAAGAAGTCGAAAAAAGAAAAAGCTAAATGGCATACGGGTGTTTTTAATTGGGGAGGGGCATAAAAGGTAAAGGTAAAGGGACCCCTGACCATTAGGTCCAGTCGTGGCTGACTCTGGGGTTGCAGCACTCATCTTGCTTTATTGGCTGAGGTTCATGTGGCTGCTTTTGGCGAGCCAGAGCAGCACACGGAAACACCATTTACCTTCCCACTGGAGCGGTACCTATTTATCTACTTGCACTTTTGGCGTGCTTTCGAACTGCTAGGTTGGCAGGAGCAGGGACCGAGCAACGGGAGCTCACCCCGTCGCGGGGATTTGAACTGCTGACCTTCTGATTGGCAAGTCCTAGACTCTGTGGTTTATCCCACAGCGCCACCCGCGTCCCTGGGGAGGGGCATATTAAGCACAAAAACATTGTAGAAAATAAAATGTGGGCAACTGGCTAAGTGAAAGTATGGAGCAGACTTGTCAGATTTTTGAGCTCAGAGCTTGATGATACATTAGAAACAGTTGTTTCCAAATTAAAACAACAACTATTATTGAAATTGGACTGAGGCCAAATCACTTGCAGAAAATGCTTGCAGGATCTACTGTGTTATGGTTGCTGATGTCTCCAAAAAGAGCTCATCACAACACCTACAAATAGAGGTTTAAAGTGAGATAATTGTTTATGCTATGAAACATAGTGGAGGTATATTTTTTAAAATATTAAGGCTTTCAGTTTCTCTGCAATCCTATACACACACACTTGCCTGGGAGTAAGTAAGATGGAGCTTAGTGGTACTTTCTGTTATAGGATTGCATTGTTGCTGCATCTGCTCATTTGGCAGAAAATTAACTACTTTCATTGATATGGGGAAACTGGAAACAGGCCTCTTAACAGGATAATGAAGGCATGACAGACAGGCATGATGCTCGTAAGGGGAAGAAACTGAATGTATTTGGACTTTGCCACTTGTCCGCTCTTCAAGAGTCAATTGCGTCTCACTCCAGGTGAGCAGGCGAGTGGGAAATTGTTTGACAGTATTAAGTGCAGTATCATAACAGGAGCACCAAACCCTAAACTCTCAGACGCTGTTTTCTACAATTCTCCGCCCCACCCACACATCATGTGAATTTGTCTGTGTTACTTTTTCTTCCCTGCTCCGAAGCGAATTAGGCTTAAAGATTCTGCCCTAATTTCTTTCCAGAGATTTCTTGATTGGACACTTCAACCTAATTGGACACTTTAAGGCGGTTGCCAAAGCCGGCACTAATAGGTTGCTGCCAGTTTTCCATCAATGATTAATAAAGTTCATTTAGAGGATCAATTAGCATTTTGAAAAGAGGATTTTGAAACAGAAATGTTATAAAAGCTTCACAGAGCAGAGTTTTGTTGGTGCTTATTTCTGTGTGAGGAACTAGGTGCCATAATTAACAGTAATAAGCAATTTGTTTTGGAGCAGCATTTTTTTTAAAAAAAGTTCGGGTGGTAAATGAAACATTCTGGTAGTTCTTCAGGGTGCAATCCTCTATATGCTAGCTAGGGAAATAAACTCGGTTGAAATCAGTAGCACTTATTAATCAGAAAACGCAAGTTTCGATTGCAAACTTAATTAGGCTGACAACGTAATCCTATACATGCCTTCTCAGAAGTAAATCTCCTTCAATAGGGCTGACTTCCAGGTATGGGACCACAGCCGTAAACAGCTGAATTATAGTGTCTGGATCATGAGAAGTCATGGTATCATTCTGTTCTGCTTTGGGCAGGCCTTACCTTACTGTGTCCTGTTCTGGGAATCGCAGCTTAAAAAGTACAAGAACAAACTAGGGCATGTCAGGAGGACGACAAATGCCCAGGGTGAGAAGCCTGGAGACCAAGCCTGATGAGTAAAGGCTAAAAAAGTTGGGTATGTTTAGCCTAAAGCAAAGGTGATTTAAGAGGTGATGCAATAGTCCTTTTCCAAGTATTTGTCACATAAATAATGGAGCATTTTCCTTTTTGTTGCTCCATTGCAACCTCTTGCCCATCACCCTCTAGAGGGGAGGGAGGGAGAGAGATCACATACGTACGATACTCTACAACAGTGCAATAGAGGTGAACCAGTGGTCAGGTCTAGCTTGGAAAGGATATGATTAAATGGTAATGAAGAAACGCAGCAGAAGATTGTGATAGAGGAAGAGGTGCAGCAGCAGCAGAGCTGAATGGGCCTGGGAAGTGAGAATGCTTCCTAAACAGTCATTAGCTAGGCTGTGTTAAACTGCATAATTTTTCTATGGAAATCATTGCAATAAATACGTTGGCTGTAATCTCTGAGTCTGCAACAATGCATATGGAGATTGCAAACTTATCATATTCTTTGAGAGTGGTTGCACTTTTAAAACCAATAGGTTGAAAAGTGAATATGCTCTGCTATTTTTCCTGCTTCAGATTTTTAGAGCCTTCTGATTTCAGGAGGACATTTTCTCCTTGCTTTGTGCATCCATGCAAGGTCTCTCCTGAGCTTTTGCATGCAAAGGAAAATAAGATTTTTGTTCAGGCGATATGCACTGTGCAGTAGCAGGAAGCTTCCCATTTTTCCTTCTTGGCCTCCCCCTCCATTTTTGTTTTTATTTTGACGTTCATGCTTACATACACATCTTGTTCCTCTTTTGGAAAACGAAAGAATCTGATATGGCATGGTAAAGAAAGTATTACAAATGAAAACAGTGTGGCATATTCTATTTTTAGTTTGCTCAGCACTTCTAATAATTTGATGCACAAAATATGGCATAGCAAGAATAAAAGCTTGAAAGAATACCAGTAAGATATTGGAATAGCAGTGGATGCCTATGATATGGGCTATAATATTAGATGTTTTATCTTCCAAAGAGCAGAATATTGCAGTGGAAAATTAGCTATGTTGTGCTGAAGCATTGTATTAGTAATAAGTTAAAATGAATATGCTGTTAGAATATTTGACAGCAAACATGAATTTATAGCTATACACTTTGCAGTGTGAGCCATGGCTAAATGTAGCTTTAGTTAGCTCCAGGACGCCCCTGGAGTTGGCATCACCCACTTATTCAGGTATCAGTACAGATGTTAGGGACGCGGGTGGCACTGTGGTGTAAACCACTGAGCCTTGGGCTTGCCGATCGGAAGGTCGGCGGTTCAAATCCCCGTGACGGGGTGAGCTCCCGTTGTCCTGTGGTCCCAGCTCCTGCCAACCTAGCAATTCGAAAGTACGTCAAGTGCAAGTAGAGAAATAGGTACTTCTCTGGCAGGAAGGTAAACGGTGTTTCCGTGTGCTGCTCTGGTTTTGCCAGTCATGCTGGCCACATGACCCGGAAAAACTGTATGTGGACAAACATCGGCTCCCTCGACCAGTAAAGCGAGATGAGCGCCGCAACCCCAGAGTCATTCGCAACTGGACTTAACAGTCAGGGATCCCTTTACCTTTACCTTACAGATATTACATTAACTCAAATGATAATCTCATATGCCAAGTGAAACAAAATAAAAAAATTCATTCCAGTAGCACCTTAGAGACCAACTAAGTTTGTTATTGGTATGAGCTTTCGTGTGCATGCACACTTCTTCTTGTGCATACACATGAAAGCTCATACCAATAACAAACTTAGTTGGTTTCTAAGGTGCTACTGGAAGGAATTTTTTGATTTTGTTTCGACTACAGCAGACCAACACGGCTACCTACCTGTAACTAGTCATATGCAAAGCAACAGCTGTATGCCAGCCAAGTTCTCAGAAAGTAGGGCAGGAGGGTAAAGAAAGAGCAACAAGGTTTAAGTATGGCCGCTTGTTCGGGGGCGGGGAATGTAGCACCTAAAACGAGTTGCAAAATCATTGCGTTTACAGTTTCTTCAGCAAGTCAGGGGTTACAGTTATCAACATTTCAGCATGTGCAAAAGACAGAGGTGTTTGATGCTTAGTTATGCAGAACATGCATGCACAGAAACCAGAAATTAATTTGTAAAAAATCCTGGTTTGAATTACAAAAATTATTCAAGTTTGTTAGATAGAGAACTGGGCTACGTACCCATTCTGGCTTTAAGAACTAATTGATTTTGAGTATCAGTTGTGCTGGCACTACTTTTCCAAAGAGACATGGGCTTTGATGCAAACACTGTATCTCAACACTGGCACAGCATCCTTCTGTACTTCTGATTGGCGCTGGATTATCAAATAGCCAGAGCAGGCACCAGCCTATGGTCCCCACGACAACAGATCAATACAATATTGATTTGATCATGAAAGAAAATTACAACCAAGCTTTCTTAGTTCAATGTTATCCCAACTAGAGTGGTGGGCCCTTAGGAGCCTCCACAGGGTTTAACCCAGCACTGCTTCTGATATGGATTGTGGACCGATAGGATTTCCCTCTTCATTGGTAGGGAAACGTCAGATATCTTAATCCTGTGATCTGATACTGAAGCCAACAGGACAGGCTTATCAGTGGGATTTTGAGGAATGAAACAGTGCTCCTCATGTACACATGGTTTTCCCCACTACTCACCATTGAGCAGATGATTAATCAGGGGCAATTGGCGCTGTGGGTTAAACCACAAAGCCTAGGGCTTGCTGATCAGAAGCTTGGCGGTTTGAATCCCTGTGACGGGGTGAGCTCCCGTTCCTCGGTCCCTGCTCCTGCCAACCTAGCAGTTCAAAAGCACGTCAAAGTGCAAGTAGATAAATAGGTACCGCTCCAGCGGGAAGGTAAAGGGCATTTCCGTGCACTGCTCTGGTTCGCCAGAAGCGGCTTAGTCATGCTGGCCACATGACCCGGAAGCTGTACGCCGGCTCCCTCGGCCAATAAAGCGAGATGAGCGCCGCAATCCCAGAGTCGGTCACGACTGGACCTAATGGTCAGGAGTCCTAATTGTCCAGCTGGGACTTTACCTAGAAACCTTTCCACTATCACCTGTGTGTGACCCTGCTCTACCGCCTCAAGCAGAGGCAGGGAAGAATGCAAAGGAGCTGGTGGAGATAATCTGGTAAAGTTGGTTTTGCTAATCTCGTGCTCCGTAGTTGTTGTTGGGAAAACAGGAGTCATGTGCCTTAAAGCTGTTGCAGGTTCCGAAAACGGGCAGTTGCTAATTTGTCTGCTGCTGAAACTGAAGGCTGTAATAGTTTGCTGCCGCTCTATAATGGCATTACTGTACCAGGGTAGAAGTAACTGACATCACTAAGGGTGAACCTTGCTGGAGTGTTACTTAACACAGTGAAAACAAGGCACCTGGGCATGATTTCTCTGTTCATGACACATCCCCACATGTCTGCTTTTTGATAATTTCAAAATAGTGTGTATTTATCATGTCAGCGTGCTGTAGTCACTATTCAGCAACCCCGAAAATGACAGGGTTATTTAAGGACAATGGTAGCTGGTTGCCCTTAGCTAATCCTACGTGAAGGGATTAACTCACTGTTGCCTTCCTTTTGTAACTGTGAGTCACTTAATGTTTGGGATTTTTTTCCCCCCTTCATTTTCTTTGATGTAGTCATATAGGAATAAAGGCGTTTAAAAAATTAATGTCAGCATTGATTTATAGGACTTGCTCTCCTGCTTATGGTGAAGGCACAAAAACAAATCATGCGGTTTGCTTCATATTGATCTTGCCAGCTAGTGTAGACATTTTTAAAAATATGTTCATTAGAAGTTTTTTGAAAAGCTCGCCCACATTCACATTGTAGGAGAGTTCTTTCCATTTCTGGTTTCATTATGTTTGTATGTGACTCATTCTTGGCAGGAGAGAGAGAGAGAGAGAGACTCAATTTATATTTTAATTCAATCATCAACATTAAATGATATGAAATTGCAAGTGCCTCTTAATATTCCTGCCGTTATTTTTTTTTAGATTAGTCATTGTTTTTATACCTAGCAGGTGTCCAAGCCTCTTAGCTAATATTTCACCTTTATGAAGGCTATATTGTGCCCTTTTTTATACTCCTCCAGCCTGTCTTGAATCAATGAGTTGGGTCCAGACATGCTGTTATGTGAATGTAAGGGCTCCTTCCATTCATGGAAGTGATGCAAATTGGGTATTCCTGTGGGCTAGGAGGCAATTTTTGCCACTTCCCAATCCTGCCTGCAGATTCCAGCGGCACTTCCCACGTTGTTCTGGAGGGTTCTCCAACCTTCCATATCATATATTCAGGAGCATATCAGATTGTAAAGATACAGTCGTACCTTGGTTCACGAACGCCTTGCATCTCTTGAGAGCCAGTGTGGTGTAGTGGTTAAGAGCGGTAGTCTCCTAATCTGGGGAACCGGGTTCGTGTCTCCGCTCCTCCACATGCAGCTGCTGGGTGACCTTGGGCCAGTCACACTTCTTTGAAGTCTCTCAGCCCCACTCACCTCACAGAGTGTTTGTTGTGGGGGAGGAAGGGAAAGGAGATTGTTAGCTGCTTTGAGACTCCTGAAGGGGAGTGAAAGGCAGGATATCAAATCCAAACTCTTCTTCTTCTTCTTCTTGTGAGTTGAACATTTTGGCTCCCGAACGCCGCAAACCTGGAAGTGAGTGTTCCAGTTTGCGAATGTTATTTGGAACCTGAACAGTGATGCGGCTTCTGCTGCTTCCGGTTGGCTGCAGGAGCCAATCGGAAGCCACGCCTTAGTTTCCAAATGTTTTGGAAGTCTAACAGACTTCCGGAAAGGATTCCTTTCAACTTCCGAGATACCGCTGTAAAGGGGAATAAGCCAACCCCAACTTTTATGAAGTTCTGCCCTGCGTAACTCTGGACACAACATACTATTTAATGAAAGTAGCTACAGTCCCACAAATGGTTTTATATTGAGCCCATGCTTGGCTATGAGCAGGTCTCCCCATCTGTGAAATGGGAATAATAGAGACCTACTTTTCAAAGCTTATGTGAGAATGAATGGGATGGGATAGGATTTAAAAAGCAGTTTGTATATATACTGTAATGTGATTTGCAAAATGATATTGTTATTTTTCATAGTATTTACCTTGAATATGATAGTCCAAATAGACTGATAAAATTATCATTAAAGCAATTACAACTGCAAATAAAAACATATAGGATAAAGCTGCAATAAAATAGACTACAAATTCCTACAAACTTTCTCCTACGACTAAACTTTCAGATCATCTGGATAGGCTTGTCTAAATAAGAATGACTTCAGCAGGTGCCACAAGGTATACAGTGAAGGCAAATGTCAGAGATCAATTGGCAGAGAGTTCCAAAGTTTGGTGCTGCTTCGGATGCAGTGTGGGTAGTACATGCAACATCTTGCAGCGGAAAACTGTGACACCCATCTTCTGGGGCCATGTTCATGTGTTTTTGGGTGCCATGTTCCCTTGTGTTTCGGGGTGCCATACTCTCAAATGAGAGCATGCCCGCCAAAACGGGATGTTCTAATTTAATTGGCACGGTTGAGGGAAATCGTACGTGACACTTGTAAAAGTGCCAATTTTGCCGATTGAAGTGATTGAGTGGACACATGCGCGGTAAGATGATCTCGTAGGTAAACTGGTCCCAAGTTGTTAAGAGCTCTATATATTCATAAGGTAAAGGGACCCCTGACCATTAGCTCCAGTCGTGACCAACTCTGGGGTTGCGGCGCTCATCTCGCTTTATTGGCCGAGGGAGCCGGCGTACAGCTTCCGGGTCATGTGGCCAGCATGACTAAGCCGCTTCTGGTGAACCAGAGCAGCACACGGAAACGCCGTTTACCTTCCCGCCAGAGCGGTACCTATTTATCTACTTGCACTTTGACATGCTTTCGAACCGCTAGGTTGGCAGGAGCAGGGACCGAGCAACGGGAGCTCACCCCATCATGGGGATTCGAACCACAGACCTTCTGATTGTCAAGTCCTAGGCTCTGTGGTTTAACCCACAGCGCCACCCGCGTCCCACCTATATACTCATAGTAACACCCTAAACTCGATCTGGTAGCAGATGAGCAACCAGCACAGACCTCTGCACATGCTATGGTCTAAACCACTGAGTCTCTTGGGCTTGCCGATCAGAAGGTCAGCAGTTCGAATCCCCGCAACAGAGTGAGCTCCCGTTCCTCTGTCCCAGCTCCTGCCAACCTAGCAGTTCGAAAGCACGATAGTGCAAATAAATAAATAGGCACTGCTGTGGCAAGAAAGTAAACAGCCCCAAGTCTCTGGATTCCGTCACGGTGTCCCGTTGCACCAGAAGAGGTTTAGTCCTTCTGGCCACATGACCCGGAAAGCTGTCTGTGGACAAACACCAGCTCCCTCGGCCTGAAAGCGAGATGAGCGCCGCACCCCATGGTCGCCTTTGACCGGACTTAACCGTCCAGGGGTCATTTACCTTTTACCTTTATATGCTGACTAGGCCTCATTCCTGTCAACAATCGTGCTGCAGCAATATTGAGATGTGTACCTTGTATTTTAGGCAATTGTTGGATTAGTGAATAAGTGGCTTTATGAGATTACTAGTATTTTGACGTTTCACTAGATTGTAATTATTATTTTGGATTCTGACCCAAGGGCACCTCCATATGACCTGTTTATTGAGCTTTCATCCTGATTTGTTTGCGCAAAGCTGATGCAGTAGCAGGATGATGCCCATTCTTTATTGAGCATTTGTTCTCATCTGTTTGCAGGACAGTTAGATGACAAAAAAATCCACTTTTTAAAAAATTTATACAACAACAACAAAAAACCACCCAGACATCCTGATTTGCTTGCAGGGTGTTTACACATCTTCCCATTAATCCCTATTTTATCCCACACTTTTAAATGCATTTCCCAAACTGCAAGATGTCTGGGTGGTTTGTTTTTTTAAAAAAGTGGATTTCTTGTGCTAGGGCGACAGAGCACTTTAATCCACTTCAGTTCCGCAAACCTGAAGTTCCCATATGTGCTTTAATCTAAGGTCACCAGATTTTTTTTTCAATGAATCAGGGGACACTAGAAATAAATAAATAAATACTACATGTATTAGTATTAACCCCTGAGTTGCTGGTTCTTTGGTGGTGGTGGTGGGGAAGCGGTGTGTTGGGCAAGGAAGGCAGAGAAGGAGGGCCGAGAGCGGTGGCAGCGGCGAGGCTCGGGCAGCGCGATGCCTCACTTCCCATCGGAGCAGCCCCAATCCCATTCCTACTTGCGTGCAAGCAGGAGGGGGCAGGGATCTCTCAGCTGGGAAGGGAGGCTTCCTGTTGCCTAACTGAGAGATCCCTGCCCCCCTCCTGCTTGCATGCAAGCTCTGATAGGCAGCGTGAAGCCTCCCTTCACAGCTGAGAGATCCCTGCTGCGCTCCTGCTTGCGCGCAAGGAGTTGGGAGGCTGCTCCAATAGGCAGCGTGAAGCCTCCCTTCACAGCTTATATGCTGGGGTCTGGGAAGGTGGAGGCAGCCTGGAAGCTGCATCTTTGAGCCCCTGCCCCACCATCATATGGGGACTTCTGAGCAGCTTCTGAAGCCAGCCAGAGCCTACTGCTCCAAGCTGCTAAGACTGCCATAGCTTCATTTCTTAATAATAATAATAATAATAATAATAATAATAATAATAATATCTTTATTGTCATTGCCCCCTCTCAGGGACAACGAAATTACTCGACTGCTCCATAAAAACACTAATTAAAACAATACAGTATAGTACAGCAAGGAAGATTAGATGACTTTCAAAGTCCAGGCTTCCCATTCAGGGCTGAGATCGCTCTGGAGAAGAAGCTGTTCTTAAGACGGCTCGTTCTTGTCTTCATCGTCCTGTATCTTAGATGAAATCCAGGGACATTCCGGGGATGGAATTTGTCCAGGGACTTATTTGCAAATCCGGGGACTGTCCCCGGGAAATGGGGACGTCTGGTGACCCTACTTTAATCCCTCCTGGAAAATAATGAGAGGATGGAGGCACCTCAATTTAGCTGCCCTTGGTTCCAAATGAAATAAGGGGGACGAATTAACTCATGACTAATTTGTCCCACTGAGGACAAGAGCAGTTGTCTTGGTCTGAATTGATCCAACACCATGTTGTGATAAATGGCGTAATGATGGGCAGGGTATTTGGAAAATAACAATAAACCATTCTTTCACAACTGTTGCGCTAATATTACGATCTCCTCCAAACTATTCATCCTTTAGATATACTAAATCTTGTCTAGAGCCCGAAACATCCTACTTTGCCTCATCACAGAGAAAACACATTAGCACCCATTATCTTCCTTCCAGGGGGAAAAGAATTTGGATGTAAATGACGTTTGAGTTAAAGATTATTTCCGACAGGTTGATAGGGAAGCAAAATGTCCTGTTGCATTTCACGTCCTTTAAATTCATTTGTGTTTAATGGGTTTAATGAAGGCTTGTGGATGCTCCACACATTTACGTTTCCCAGCATACATTATCATCTCCCTATTTGAAAAGTGTGTACTTCATAGGCATGGAAGTCTGGACAGTGTGTTTTTCTTCCTGGATGCATGTCCCAGGAATTCACCACACATGCCCCTGGAGCAGTGCTTTGGGTTTTGCAGAAAAAATTGAATTGGAAAAGCATCGGGGGGGAATTCAGTTTGCACTGGAAAAAACTCAATGCCCTAGAGCAGCGGTTCTCAACCTGTGGCTCCCCAGATGTTGTTGGACTATAACTCCCATCATCCCTGAGCTCTGGCCTTGCTAGCTAGGGGTGATGGGAGTTGTAGTTCAACAACATCTGGGGAGCCACAGGTTGAGAAAGGCTGCCCTAGAGAGTGGTATAATTTAGTATGTTTCTTTTACTTGTACAAGGGCACAAAGCGAAGAACTTTGGGTGCCAAATTTTGGCGAGGCCCAGGGTGCTGATGAAATTTTAAAGCCCCAAGTCTGCCACAGTTTACACTCACCTACTGCATAGGCTCCGCACACTGAATTCTCACCTGAAGTATCCTCTGCACCATCCTACTTTTGTAATAGCATTTTAAGTTTGCCTGAGTATGTTATAGTCTTTATCCTCGCGACAATCCTGTAAAGAAGACCATGGTGTAATGTTAGTGAAAACACTGCAGCATCATAAAGATAGATAGATGATAGATAGATAGATGATAGATAGATAGATAGATAGATGATAGATAGATAGATAGATAGATAGATAGATAGATAGATGATAGATAGATAGATGATAGATAGATAGATAGATAGATGATAGATAGATAGATAGATAGATAGATAGATAGATAGATAGATGATAGATAGATAGATAGATAGATAGATAGATAGATGATATAGATAGATGATAGATAGACAGACAGAAAGACAGACAGACAGACACAGATACAGTGGTACCTCGGGTTAAGAACTTAATTCGTTCCGGAGGTCTGTTCTTAACCTGAAACTGTTCTTAACCTGAGGTACCACTTTAGCTAATGGGGCCTCCTGCTGCTGCCGCACCGCAGGAGCACAATTTCTGTTCTCATCCTGAGGTAAAGTTCTTAACCCGAGGTACTATTCCTGGGTTAGCGGAGTCTGTAACCTGAAGCGTCTGTAACCTGAGGTACCACTGTAGATAGATATGTTTGCTAGCCTTTTAAAGTGCTGCTTGCCTATGGTTTCTTTCTAAGTCAAGGCTAACTGGCTGCTCCTTTGGTTGAAAGTATACGAATAATGCACAACACCAGTGGAGGAATTTTAAATGAGGTCTCCAGATCCTCTGATGAGCTTTATTTTTAAAAAGTGTAAAGACAATTTGACTTACTGAGAAGGAAAATAATACAGGCAATATTCTACCAGATCAAAGAGTGATGCAGCCTAAGGGGTTTAACTATTAGTATAACGAACTCCTTCTCTCAAACCTCAGCACCCTCTGATTTGTGCAGGGGAGGCATGGTTAGGAACTAGGACCTCAGAAATCAGTGGCATAAGCATGCGCAGAGTGCACCTGCCTCCCGAATGAGGAACCTCTGTTGACACTTAATAAGAAGATTCCATAACAGGTATCCTTTATGTGAACAGCAGATCTTACAGTCAGTATTGAGCCAACCGCAGCAACTGGTTGACAATCCAGTTCTGCAGTTGCGCCAAACGGTTTGCATAAGAACATAGGAGTCCCACTTTGATCAGGTCAAAGGTCCATCATTCCGTCCTCACAGTGGCCTGTCAAACACGTGCATACATACAGAAACCATTTTTTAAAACCTAAAGATAAACAAGAATAGCAAACCTCCACAATTCCCTCAAAGTGCTACGAGCTGTGTGGTGGTGTGGCCTTCAAGGAAACAGCTCTGAGCATGTCCAGAACAGAAGCATGTCCAGAACAGAACAGGCTAATGGGTCCGCCATGGCAGCACATGGGCTTCATGGGGGGGAGGGCTTTGTGTTGGTGGGGCAGAACCAAGTTATCTGTGACACAATTGGTCAGTTAAGTATACTTACTTACTTAAAGGGGGGGCAATTGTCCCCCTGCACCCTCCAGCCATGCCCATGTAGCAGTAGCCCTACGAAAGTTATATTCTGTGGCTGGATTGTCACAGTGATGCCGGGGGAACCAGCAAAACTAGGGGTAATTCCTATGTCAGGAAGTATAATAGGGAAGACAAAATGTATGTTCTCAGCCAGAAAAAGACACTGGAGGGTTGCTGGCAGAATTTTGAATTATCTTTTTTTTTTAAATAATTTTTTTAAAAATTGGTTTTTACACATACTTTTCCAGCATATCATCCTTTTAAACATCATTTCAAAGTCTTTGGCTATCGCAGCCTAAGACTTCCTTCAACCTCAACTGATGGTTTTCTAAAATCCTTTCTAATTATGCATTTTGTTACTACAGTTATTCCTATAAATTCAAATCTTCACACCTATTCTTAATTATTTTCACAATAATTTATATATTACTCCTTCTATTACTCCTTCTTTTAACCCTACAAGCGATGTTAATTGGTTACAGTTGCTTTCCAAATACGTCGAAAGCTTCTTCCATTCCTTTAGGAAAGTCTGGTCCTGCTGGTTCCGAATTTTTCCGGTTAATGTCGCCATCTCAGCATAGTTCATCAATTTCTCTTGCCAGGAATTTTGCATTATCTGGTTCTTTCTTCGACAAATTTTTTCACCATTGGTCATTCATATGGTTGGCTTACTGACCCCCCTGTAACCCTCAAGCTATCTGGAAAAGTAAAGGTAAAGGACCCCTGACACTTAAGTTCAGTCGTGGACGACTCTGGGGTCGTGGCACTCATCTTGCTTTACTGGCCAAGGGAGCCCACGTTTGTCCGCAGACAGTTTTTCCGGGTCACGTGTTGAGCATGACTAAGCCGCTTCTGGCGAAACCAGAGCAGTGCACGGAAATGCTGTTTACCTTCCTGCCGGAGTGGTACCTGTTTATCTACTTGCACTTTGACGTGCTTTCGAACTGCTAGGTTGAGGGCAGGAGCAGGGACCGAGCAACAGGAGCTCACCCCATTATGGGGATTCGAACCGCAGACCTTCCCATCAGCAAGCCCAAGAGGCTCAGTGGTTTAGACCACAGCGCCACCTGCGTCCCAAATAGTAGCTTCCCAAAAAAAGTAGCCCCCAAATACAGTGGTACCTCAGGTTAAGTACTTAATTCGTTCTGGAGGTCCGTTCTTAACCTGAAACTGTTCTTAACCTGAAGCATCACTTCAGCTAATGGGGCCTCCCACTGCCGCCACACGATTACTGTTCTCATCCTGAAGCAAAGTTCTTAACTCTAGGTAATATTTCTGGGTTAGCGGAGTCTGTAACCTGAAGCGTAAATAACCTGAAGCATATGTAACCCGAGGTACCACTGTATGGGATTGAGCTTTTTATGTGTATAGATCCCTGCTCCTGAGAAGCATCCTAACAGCTGTGCCATTTGCATGTACACTTGCCTTGTTTTGTTTTCCGACATGGCAGTGAATTGCACCTGCCACTGTTTCCAGCTGGTTAATTCAGGGCATGAGAGGAAGCGCTTGTGACCTGGGCATGTAGTTTATACATGGGACACATGGAAATGTTGCACTCCAGCTGAGGAAGATGTGAGAAAAAATTAACGTTATTAACTAACAACGAAGCCAAAGTTTAAGGCAGACTGTAGGTTTGCAAAAGGCAGGCTCAGATTACCTTCCAGAGAGGCAGGCTTCAGAACTGCACACAGCTTCCTGCCTTATAGCCCAGTCCTACACATGCTTATGTGCAAGACAGTCTGTCGGGGTTATTCCCAAATATGGAGGCATGTGCAGCACTGCTGCCTTAATGTAAAGCGGACCTCAGTTGTGTTGGTGTTTGGAGGTCTAGGTCATGTTAAAGATTATATAGATCTATAATGGGGGAGAAGGGGACGCGGGTGGCGCTGTGGGTTAAACCACAGAGCCTAGGACTTGCCGATCAGAAGGTCGACGGTTCAAATCCCCGCGACGGGGTGAGCTCCCGTTGCTCGGTCCCTGCTCCTGCCAACCTAGCAGTTCGAAAGCATGTCAAAATGCAAGTAGATAAATAGGTACCGCTCCGGCGGGAAGGTAAACGGGGTTTCCGTGCGCTGCTCTGGTTTGTCGGAAGCAGCTTAGTCATGACCCGGAAGCTGTATGCCGGCTCCCTCGGCCAGTAAAGCGAGATGAGCGCCACAACCCCAGAGTCGGTCACTACTGGACCTAATGGTCAGGGGTCCCTTTACCTTTACCTTTAATGGGGGAGAATGCACAACTTTGTGGACACTTTTATAACAGACATTTCAGGCCGTATGTGAGTCATCTCTTAGTCCTCAACACAGAGAGAGGTAAGGTGGAACTCGCTTAACTCTTAAAAATACAAAAAGAAGAATAGAAAGTAATTCAGTTGCAAGTCTTAAGGCCCTGTGCTTTGTGACATCCTGAACACAGCTGGGAATGTTACCTTGCGGGCATATTTTAATTAGCAACGTAATTATTTTCATTAAAGCAAAAACTGGAGAGGTATCCTGTCATTTGTATTTTGCATTGCCACCTGTTTCAAATAAGAAAGGCAGTAACGCCAACTTATAAAGCTACCTGTAAGCTGGGCTTGGCACACCTGGTGCTCTTCAGATGTTGCTGGAATACAACTCCCATCAGCTGTGCTTGATGGGGACTGATGGGAGTCTGGCAGCAGCTGGAGGGTAACCAGGAAGGCGAAGGGTGTTGTCAACTATCACAGAATATTTAGGAAATCAGGCCCAGAGCAATTTAACTGCGATTTCAGCTGGTAGTTTATTTATTTATTTTTTAAAAAATTGTCAACACCAAGGAAAAGCTCAGAATCACTTTTAAACTGGAAAGTGTTTTTAAAACTCAGTTCTAAACCTGAACTGCTTTTTAACCATTGAAAGAAAGAATTGCTAAATTACTGCAGTTTTCCAGTGCATTTGAAATGTTCCTTATTTTATAAAATCAGTTAAAAATAAAAAATCTCTCTGACAAAGCTGAAGAACGTAAAATTAGCATATATGGGTGTCTGTGCAGATTGTGCTCCCTTCATCTTTATAAAAACTGGTTTCCTGCGAAATGTGGTGGCAGTTTTCTGGGAGACGCTTATGTCAAAGGTGGGATCTACCTTTGCCGGCAGATTATTTTTGTCGTTTGCTAAAAATCCCATAATAAGAAATAGATAAGGACCTGCATCTAAGCTCTTGCCCCACCCTGCCCCACCCCTCCAAAATTTCCCGGGGCGTGCGTGGGAGATTCGTCTTATTGCATTAAATAAATTTTTAAAAAGCGCAATCCAGTATAAACCTTCCCCCTGGAGAGCGGCCCAGGTTCCCTTGGGAGAGTTGCGGAAGTGCTGCGCCAGCAGCGCCACATGGGAAGCCTCGCCTTGGCCCAGTCTGGCACTGGTTGGTGGTGGTGGGAAGATCTCAAGCCCAGGATCCTTCCAGGATTCCTGGGCCGGCTTCCTTCCTTGGGAAAGGCATCTCTCCCCGCCTTCCTTTGCCAGCCAGGGGGGCAGATATGAAGCACACAGCCCCAGAGGAGTGAGGGCAGCCGGACCCTCTCCGGGGCTCCTGGCGCAGCAATTAAAGCCGCCCGTTTCCTATTGGATAAGCCACCGGGGGTTGGTCTAGATGACCCCCGGGGGTGCCGATTCTCCCCGCTCCTAAAGGTGGGCAGCCCTGGCTTAGCCCCAGAGGCCAGTTTCCCCGTGGGCTGGCCTGCTGCGCGTCCCCAGGGGCAGATCCACGCGTGACGCGCGCCTGGCTGGCTGCGCCCGTTTCCCCCCGTTGCGCGCGGGCGTCGCCTGCCTCCCCACCCCCGGCGAGGCGATCGTGGGGCGGGCGGACGGGAGCTGAGTCCTCCTCCTCGCCGCCGCCGCCGCGCCTCCGGCTCCCGGTGGGGCGCGTGGAGAGAGGGGGAAACCAGGTCACCAGCGCCGAGACAGACAAACCGGCTGGGGAAGGCAGTGGGGCTGGGGCGGACTCAGGTGGGGAGAAGAAGGCGGCGAAGGAGGAGGAGAAGGAGCCCGGGCCGAGGAGGCGGCAGGACTTCCCCCATCGGCGGCGGCGGCGTCAGCAGCAGCGCGCCCTCGACGGGCAGGAGCCCCAGCCGGGGCAGGACGCGCAGGCGAGAGGAGACCCGCGACGGATTTGCTCGCGGTGAGTGAGTGCCCGGGCTTTTTCCCCCTTTTCCTTTTCGCAAAGCAATCCGGAGTTGTTGTTGTTGGAGGAGGAGGGGGATCCACCCGACGGATCCCCTCCTGACCCGGACTTCTGGGGCAGGAGTTCACAGCTGGACTTGGCCGCGCTGCCAGATGTTGGGTATTTTTAGCACCCGCTTGGCTTCGATCGTCTGAAGCGCATCGCTCTCGCCCGGGTGGGTTGTGCTGTTGTCTTTTTCCCTCTCCTTTCCCCGAAGGTTTTCCGCGGTCGCGCTTCCCACGCAACGCCTTGCGATTGTTTACCGAGGAAGGGGAGCCTCGATCTCTCTGCATTTTAGTCTTTATCATTGGAAAGATGGGGGGGTAGCTGCAGAATGTGTGTGTACATACATATACATACATATATATATGTATGTATATGTGTGTGCGTTTAAATCCGGACCCCCCTCCCTTCAAGCAGCCGAACGGGGTTTTCCAGACTGGCGCTCGTTGGATGGAGCAGAATATTTCATCACAGGGCTTTTGGATTATTTATTTTTTGCAATTAAAAATACATTTCCCTCCCTCCTCCCCGTTTTATTATTATTATTAAGGGCTTGATGGCTCCGCGCGGCGTATGCTCAGTTGTTGACAAAAATCTGTGTTTTTTAAAAGAAAGGTCTCTGGCATAGTTGGTGCGGGCGCGATGCACGGAGCGGGTGGAAGTTTCCATGATGAGTAAGTTGTGTGAGCGCGGATCCTGGAGGGAGAGGCGCGCGGAGACGCGGGCTGGAGTGCGGGGACCCCGGCTGCGCTGCTGCCTGCCTGCCTGCCGGGCGGCTTCGGGGTGGTGGGTGCGGGAGAGACGCCTCCCTGCGGAAGGTGGGTGGCTCCCTTTTCGTGCTTGTCAGTTGCAGCGCTTCAGAATTGCCTCCTTTGGAAAAGGCATCCCTTTGCAAGATTTATTTCTGCAGCAGTGCCAAATAAACAAAGAGAAATGCTGTACTAAAAAAAAAAGTTTGCACTAATTAACAAGTTTTTTAAAAAGAGTAGGGGGAAACCCAAATCTATTATTAGTAATATTTATTTTTATTTATTATAATTGTTTAGCATCCTTCATCCATAGATCTGATGGCAGTTCGCAGCATAAAAATACAAGACAAAAACAGAAAAATTCTTCAGTTTAAAAAGTGCTTCTTAGGGAAAAGCAGACTCAGAAATATTCACAGTTTATTTATTATTAGTTATGAATGTTTATATCTCACCTTTCAACAAGGTCCCCCCCAGGCAGCTTATAAATATCAATAAAATAATGCATTGCTTCTTTATTACATTTATCCCCCCCCTTCAACCCAGGATAGCCAACATAGTAATAAAGAAACTGTAGTTTGAAGACCTGGGGTGGGAGGTAGGGAACCTCTTCAGCCATGAAGCTCATTGGGTGAGGTTGGCTCCGCCATTTTCTCTCAGTCTAAGCTACCTTGGAGGGTTGGGGGACCACTGCACATTGCCTTGTGCTCTTATGAGGAAAGATGGGATATAAACAGAAGAAATAAATATTCCAGTCTCAAAAGAAAACAGCGAGATAGGGTATCACTGTGGTCCAGCGTGCACACAGCCCTCTAGGCCTTTTTTGGGTGGCCCTTGGCAACATTTGATGCCCACCTGCACAGCCCTTGTGCTGCCTTCCCAAAGCCAGGTGAGTGAGGTGCTGGGCTTTGGGAAGGAGGCGTGAGGCTTGGACAGGGTCCTAGTTAGGCCTGCAGCCTCCTTCCGAAAACCTAGTCATCGCTTTCCCAGCTTTGAGACGAAGACAGGAGGGATCTAGGACCCTGCCAGAGCCTCGCACATCCTTTTTTGTTTTTGTTTTGAAGTTTCTGGTATAATTTATTCAACTTTTTTTTAAAAAATAAAATTTTATTAGTTTTATATAAAAGTTGTACACCATAAACATAACATTTTCAAACATCTTTTGAACCTTGAGATCTCCTTCCTTCCCTCCAAGGGTTCAAATTCTAAGTTTATTCCTGCATCTTTTACTGTAATCTATCTATTTTATAATCATAGCATCCAAAATCCACGTTACTTTGCAAGTGTCGTCGTATTCCTGCCAATGATTCCAGCTGTTTACAGTGGTCTCTCAAATATGTTAGAAAGTTGTTCCAGTCCTTTAAGAATACTTGGTCATCCTGATATCTGATCTTTCCCATCAGTCTTGCCATTTCTGCATATTCCATCAGCTTGTTCTGCCACTCTTCTGCGGTCTGTACTGCTTCTTCTTTCCACCTCTGGGCAAGAAGCATCCTTGCTGCTGTCGTTGACTACATAAACAGTTGTTTATTTTCTTCTGGTAGTTCCACACCTATAATGCCTAACCAAAAAGCCTCTGGTTTTTTAACAAAAGCTATCTTAAACATTTTTTTCAGCTCATTATATATCATTTCCCAGAAAGCTTTTACCACCCACATGACCACCACAGAGTCTCACACATCCTTAGCTCCTTGGCAGGGCAGCGAGGGCTGGCAGTGTGTGTTAAATTTTGGCCTCACAACCTTGCAACAAGGCAGTGGGCTGCCCACAGGTTCTGTGTCGAAGTACTATTGAGGCCTGCTTGGTAAGGAAGGTTGGACCACCCTGGGTTAGATGGAGAGATAGCTGCTGGCCAAAATTAATCCAGTCTGGGAGTAGCCTACCCAAGGATGGGTAATCTATGGTCTCACCAGAGACTGAGGAACCTCAACTTCCATCAGCCCCAACAGAATGCTCAGGGAAGATCGGAGTTGTAATGTGGCAGTGTTTGGAGGGCCACAGTTTCCCCATCCTTGTTCTGACTTTTGATTACAAATAGCACAGAAGCAGTAGCAATACCAAGTTCATGACAGTCCCCATCCGATGCTTTTCTTGGTGGTGGTTGCAGAAGTTGGGCCATCTGCGATGAATCATTCTCCTGATAAGATCTGTCTAGCTGCTGCTTGCTTTCTAAGAAGCAACGGCCTCTTCTCGAAAGGCACTCCTTCTCAGATACTTTGAGTCCCACCTTTCTCAGATATGCTGTGCAGCCGGTGAGTAATTCAGGGGTGAGGGAAAGGACTCGAGACAGGCTCAAGGACACTTTCTTCCCTGGCCAGTACGTCACCGGTTACTTAAGGCCTGAACCAGCTTGGACCAGGTGTCCTGAAGGGCTTCCTGTTTCTCCTGTGTGGATCCACCTGGCCTTTAAAATTTGCTGCTTCATCCTTCCTGAACGTGCCACTGCCTTTGGAGGCATTGTTGGTGGCAGTGTACGAAAATCCTTCCCCTCGCCCCATGGCAGTGTCCCAAAAGCATAGAGTAAATTCTTAAGTGGGGCTGATTGGTCCAAGTCGGTGGGTCTTCCTCCACTTTGAACATCCTGGTTGCAGAAGAACATAAGATGAGCCCAGTATTTGTTCTAGCTAGGGCAGGAGGTGGAGAGACACATTGCTTCACTTCTGAACCTTACCTTCCTCCAGGTTTTCACCATTGGTTTCAGTGCGGGGCAGGATTATGCTAGCTCTGATCAGGGAGAATGATGAAACCACGGAACCAGCAGATTGAAGGCTACATCTGTCCCAACTCCAGCAATGGAACACCACGTTCCTGGGTCTGACACCATCTCTGGCCAACAGGAAACACAGGCAGCTCTTGAGATAAGCCTACATAACTTTTGTGGAGGTGTTCGCCCTGCTGGTGGAACTCTTCTCCGCTGGTGAGCAGGCACCTCAGCACAGTCCTCGGTCCCTCTAGCCAGCCGGTCTAGTGGTTAGGAATCTTCTGACCAATTATCTCCCCCTCTAGTTGTATTCAGCTGGTGTTTGAAGACATTACCCTTTAAGTAAACCTTTGATTCTGTCTGTTGTTGCTAAGTTTAATCTAATTTATCTACTCTTAACTTTGGCTCTCTGCACCATTTTTGATGCTGCTTTTGTTTTCGGTTGATTATGTTATCATTTTAATGACAGCTTATTTTTCTGTTTGTTTTTTCCCATGTTAACCGCTTTGACCAACTCCTTTTGGAAGGGAAAGGTGGGGTGTAATTTCCACTCCTTTAATGTATAAATGTCATTGGCTTTAGCAGCAAACATTTCCTTCATCTGAATACCTACACTGCAAACTTAGAACGGCTAGGAATTTTGAGAAGAATCTTAGCATGCTCACCAAACCACCATTTTCAGGGTTCCTTGGGGAAAAACCATGACAGTTAAAGTGGTATAAAACTGATACCGTATTTACTTGAGTCTAATGTGCCATCGAATCTAATGTGCACCTAAGTTTTCAGAACCTTGAAACCAAAAAAAAGTATTTGCTGGTGAATGTAAATGTGCCCTTGAATCTAATGCGTACCTTTATTTTTGCAACTTAATTTGGCCCAAAATGGGGAGCATTAGATTCGAGTAAATAGGGTATAATGCTTGCAATGTTGATAAGGCCTGTCATTTTGAGCTCGCAATAAGCCCCACTGGTATATCTTTGGATATATTGATGTTACTATACTTATATCAGCTTTATACCATTTTAATTATGATTTTCCCCAGAGTAATGTCACTTGCTATGGGCGCTGCCAATACTATGCTAAGAAATCCCTAACTCGAAAAACTATAGTTCCTTGCGATGAAACAATGACTTAAATGAGGTGGAGTCTGAAGGGGAGATGTGCCTTTCTGAGTATCTTGCAGTGAAACCATTGCCCTGCATCTAGTCAATAGAATATTGGAATCAAAGGGGCATAAGTTTGATTTGTAGACTGAAATCCACATAACAAAAACTACCATAGAGATGTCAAAATTTTATAAAGTAGGCAGTCCACGGCTTCGCTTTTGTAAAAACATGGGGCCCACATACTTACCTAATTGGGAACCAATGATTTAGATGATCAGATAATGATGAGTTAAGCAAATATATGCCAAGATATGTTGGGGGGCAGCTTTGTTCATCGTTTTAACTGGATATATTTATGCTCAAATTCCAGTGTGGGTCTCCCAATAGCCCACAAAGATAACATTGAACATTCTCCATCTTTCCTTCGGGATGTGTATGTGGGTGTGTATTAAAATAAAAGATACTGCTAACAGTTCTTTTATTGGTATAGAAATTCTATGGAAAAAATGTTGTAATTTCATCCCTAGTCATTGGGATGGTTTCACTGATCAAGGCATGGTCTTAAAGTCAGACACGTTGGGTTCAGAACCGATACCAGGAAGAGGAAATGACTGTGATAATATACGGTGTGTTAAACACACTTTTTAAAACGTTTACTTGGGACTTAAAGGTGCCTGACTGGCAACATCAGACACTGTGTCTTTTATTTAGCCACAAAGCAAGTATTTAATGGACCACAGCAAAACAAGATTCCTCAGGGTAGGTCTGATCCTGTGGTTAGAAGATTTTGGAGATCAGGCCGTCAACTTCCTGGCAAGAAGCCTCCTCAAATACAGTCTGGGAAAGATGTTGGGAAAAATATAGTTGAGTCTCCATAGTTTGTGCAGCATTTGGAGTCTACTTGGTCAGAGTTACTGAGAGCCAGTTTCAGTCATGGTTTTTGTGGTATGATGGCCTTTCCACTAGTATCTGGCCGGAGATCATCAACTCCAACTTTGTTTTGTCCTTTTGGGCTGCAGTCTATTTATTCCTTAACTGTTCCATTGATTCTTATGGACATATTCCGGAGTAGCTTGTATTTAGCAGCTGTCATTTGATGTGTGTTGATGTGAACTTCATGCATCATGGTTGACATCAAATATTTCTTGCTACTGCCCTCCCCATGTGGACATCCTCACCACTTTGCATTCTTCACTGGCTGAATCAAAAGATAATGATGTTGTGCTATGTTGATTCCATTGGGGAAAAGGAGATGGGATTGCAAACTTTGGACATTTCAGTGGTTTACAGAGAAAAGGAATAAACACACAAGACGTTGGCTTCAGCGAGTGGAGATGTAGTAGAGGCTAGAAACGATGGCAAAGGACAAGGAACTTTGTGGGTTGCAGATATTTCTTAACACTGGAAGCCCCAGCTTCTTGTTTCTGATATTTTGTAGAGGTGTGATGCAAACGAGCATTTTATCCAAGTTGCATGTACTAGAAGTTTTCTTCATGATTTTTAAAGGGATGGCAATAATAGGATGTATAGTGTTTTTATTGACTGGGGAATTGATCCCTGGTCTAAGCAGGCAAAGTTCCTCAATTTGTAAATGCTACCACACCAGCTCTTACATGATCTTACACAAATAACAATGATATTACTTAGCTGCGTTGCTGCATGGGAAAATCAAGATAAGAGTTGTTTACTGAAAAGTGCCTAATTCTGCCCAAATTGCTATGTTATGCACTGTTTAGTTAGTATAACTCCAGGCACACCATCTCAAGGTTTCCTGATCACAGTGACAAATGCTAATCTTTATATATTGAGTTATTTACATACTGGTTTGATCCCATCAAGAGGTTTCTACACCTGTCTCCATCCAAGCAGTAGGCGTTGTCCCAATTCCAGGAAGGGAAAAGTACCCAAGGAGGGTGTGAAGTAGAGCCTGGGGAGAGGCGTAATTCAGGGAGAGGGGTGTAGTTAGATGACAATATAGCAAGGTCTTGAGGGTTGCATTGGGCAGGCATAGGCAAACTTGCCCCTCCAGTTGTTTTGGGACTACAACTCCCATCATCCCTGACCATTGGTCCTGTTAGCTAGGGATGATGGGAGTTGTAGTCCCAAAACATCTGGAGTGCTGAATTTGTCTATGCCTGCATTTGTGCCTCCCAAGGTTTGAGAGTCCTCACTCTTGCTCTAGACTTACCAGGGTGGATTTGATTTGAATCAAATTGATTTCAATCACGATTTCCATCACTAGTCAGTAAGACTTGATTTAAATAATTTTTTTACAAGACTCATTCTTGCTGGTATCATCTTAATATTTACAACCAGAGGAAGGTTTCATTTTTGGAATAATGAATTTCCAAAGTAGTTTTTACAGTTATATCAGAAATTACTGATTTGGTTATACTATCAGAAATACATAGACAGATAATTCTGAAATTATTGTGAAGTTTAATAAGTTAACTGTTTCTATTTGGACTTTTCTGCTGTACTTTATTGGAAGGAGAAAAACAATCATTTCCTTAGTAACAATTTAAACAATTTATTTAACTAAAACAAAAACATTATATCATATGTATCCATGTTTGCTAACTGATGTGGTTAAACAATTTTTAAAAACAAATCTTAGACTGAGTTGAAAACTTAAAACAAATCCTTATTTCCTGATGAATAGCCTTTGGACAAAATGTAACTTAAATAGAAAACTATCTTGAGAATGATTTTTTTCCTCCAAAAGCATTTTATTTTAAAAATCCAATTAAAATTTTAAAAATCCAATTTAAATAAAAAAACTGATTTATTGATTTTTTAAAAAAGCATTGATTTTTTATCCATCCTGAGACTTGCACAGTTGTCTCCTGAAGCTGTATATTACAAGGAACTATAGGTAGCTGTATTTTAGGTAAGCTTGTCCAAAATTGCACATCTTCATATTGACAAATCCCTCGTCATTTTTAAAGCGATGGCAGAGCCTCCTAGTACGCAATCTGAAATAGACTGAAGAAGACTGTACGCTCCTGTGAAAAGCAGACAGAGATTTGCTTTCTTAAAATTAGTACTTGGAACACTCTTTTGCAGAGCTTTCCTCTTTGGTCTTCCCCAGAGAGCCCTCCTTAAAAGCCAATGTACATGTTCCATTTTCCACTTCTCTTGTGTAGACATTGAAATAAACACCACTGCAGTGCATTCAGGCTCCAGGCCACATAGTAAATCTTGCAGGCTACCATATTTGCCAGTGATGCAAGCTAAAAATAAAAATAAATGTGTTTATTATAAAAAGTCTTGGGTAATCAAACATGTAACAAACTGTATCTCATAACTTTACATAATGAGTTATGCTTCGTGCTGCTCCAAATTTTGTTTTCCGTTTGTCTGCACGTAACCCTTGAGAGAATGTTTAAGTATGCACACTTAGGCTTGTATAAACTGTTTCCTTCAGACATTGAAAACATATGAAGGTGATTGCCTCTGAAGTCCACTATGATTACTTTTTAAACGCTTATTGCTGAAGGGGGTAAATGTAGATTTCCAAGAACAGATGCACAAAAAATCGCAGATGTATTTTATTTGTTTGTTTGTTTATTTGTAACAATTACAGTGTTTGTTACCAATTCCCCCCTCCCCCTCTCTCATGCATACAGGCACACAAATAAATTCTTACCACCTTCTTACTATTCCCACATTTAGCTCACATTCATACACTAACACCAACATAGTATTCTTATGGCGCTGTGGTCTAAACCATCAGGCAGGCATCAAGGACATCTGTATAATAATAACAACAACAACAACAACAACAACAACAACAACAATAAGTTAATTATACCCCGCCCATCTGGCTGAGTTTCCCCACATAACACATTATTAGTAACCCCAAATAACACATCGTGGGTTATTTGCCTTCTTGCCACCCTCAGTTTCAAGACCAGCGCTCCTTTATTCTGACAAGCTTTGGCCTTACTGGGTGGTTCATGTTTTATCTGTTGATTCTTATTTTTGTCTGCCAAGCCTGTCTCCATTTTTATCTTATACTGCTTGCTTTGTATTTTACTTTATTATGAACTTGTGGTTTTAATTATTCCAAGCCACTCTTGAGGAATGTAACTGATAATTAAGAGTAATTAAGGCAATACAGTGGTACTTTAGTTTATGAACTTAATCCGTTCCGGAAGTCCGTTCTTAAACCAAAACCATTCTTAAACCGAGGCACGCTTTCCCTAAGGAGGCCTCCCGCCACCGGTGCCCCTCCACCGTTCGGATTCCGTTCTTAAACCGAGGTAAAGTTCTCAAACTGGGACAGTATTTCTGGTTTTGTGGAGTTTGTAAACTGTTCTTAAGCCGAGGTACCACTGTAGAGTCAAATCTTGGTTGTTGAACGTAATTGGTTCCGGAAGCCCGTTTGGCTTCCAAAATGTTCGACAACCGAGGCACGGCTTCTGATTGGCTGCAAGAGCTTCCTGCACTCAAGCAGAAGCTGTGTCGGATGTTTGGCTTCCAAAAAGCGTTTGGAAACTGGAACACTTACTTCCAGGTTTTCAGCATTCGGGAGGCGTTTGGCAACCGAGGTTTGACTGTATGTGAATTCAACTGGAAAAAGATAAAATAAATCTATGCCAAGTACACAGAAGGACTGCAGTGGAACAAGTGAAGCTTTACATCTCATCATCATCATCAATTATATCCACCCATCTTCCTGAAGAAGCTTAGAAACACATGGGAGCAAATCGAAGTTACAACCAGGAATGTACCCAAGGGTTGCTTAGGTTGGCCCTTGATATAAAAGGTAAAGGTACCCCTGCCCGTACAGGCCAGTCGTGTCCGACTCTAGGGTTGTGCGCCCATCTCACTTAAGAGGCCGGGGGCCAGCGCTGTCCGGAGACACTTCCGGGTCACGTGGCCAGCGTGACGAAGCTGCTATATAAATTTGATATTAATGAGCTGGGTTGCCATATTTCAGAAAGTGAAAATCCTGGCTTTTGTCCGGGAAATTAATGACATCATATGTGTTTCTGACATCTTCCTTGAATTTCCAAACCCCTTCTCTTTCGAGAACTCGATAGGTAGAATCTAAATATTAAATTCCCACCAGGACAATTTTTAACAACATTAAAAATACCCTCCAGCTTGATATGTGTGATGAGTTTTCCTCCACACCTAGATAAACAGAGCAAGCGTTACTGCTTACTGTATTTTTCGCCCCATAGGGCGCACCGGCCCATAGGGCGCACCTAGTTTTTTGGGGGGGAAATAAAGAAAAAAATTTATTTCCCCCCCAGGCACGGGGCTGGGGCGGGGGAAGTCCGAGCTTCCCCCGACCCCAGCCCCCAGAACAGGCTGCTACCCGCAAGCTCAGCTATCTGAGCTCAGCGCGCCCCAGGCTTCTGGGTGCTGGCAGCTCTCCCACGGCCTGCGGAGAGCCGCATGAAGCCCGAAGCCTGGGGGCGCTGAGCTCAGATAGCTGAGCTTGCGGATAGCTTCCTGAAGCCTGGAGAGCGAGAGGGGTCGGTGCGCACCGACCCCTCTCGCTCTCCAGGCTTCAGCGAAAGCCTGCATTCGCCCCATAGGATGCACACACCTTTCCCCTTCATTTTTGGAGGGGAAAAAGTGCGTCCTATAGGGCGAAAAATATGGTAATTTGATTGCAGGACAAGCAGATATCGAGCACCAGCAGTTAATTTTCAGAAATTAGGGCTGGTTCAGAGTTCACAGGTTGGCCAGGGAAGCATGTGACCTGTGACAGTAGTTGGTGGCTGGTGCTGAGCCGGAAAAAAGCAGCTTCCTTTTGACTCCCTCAGAAAGAAGAGGGAGTTCATTACCCTTCAGCCGCTGCTGAGAGGCAGGGACCGAATACAGCTGCAGTCCCCACATGTTGCAGGCTGCATCATCAACTTTACAAGGAAGACCAGCCTTCCGCTTACCAGTATCCTGCTGTGCTGACTCATTTTTTCACTCCGACTGATAGAGGTAATGAAAGGTGTGAAAACAAGCTGAGAGAGTGGAGAATATTGTGTGGCTTTGAAACGATTTTTACTGTTGCCGATGCAGTTATATTATTAGACCTCTGCTTTAGAAAGGGTATCGGCGAAAACATTTCTCTTCAACCAGGCCTTGGGCTGATTGACTTGCCCTTTTTCGAGTGGGTTGTGGGAGAAGGAATTATAGGTATACGTTTTCGTTCGTATTTTTATTAAATATTTTGTGTTTTTTATAATGTCATTCTGTGTTGTGAACCGCCCTGAGATACACGGATAAATGGAGGTATACAAATTCTAACAACAACAACCACATAAATTTATTATTTATACCCCGCCCATCTGGCTAGGTTTCCCCAGCCACTCTGGGCGGCTTCCAACAAAATATTAAAAATACAATACAGTGGTACCTCGGGTTACATACGCTTTAGGTTATATACGCTTCAGGTTACAGACTCCGCTAACCCAGAAATAGTACCTCGGGTTAAGAACTTTGCTTCAGGATGAGAACAGAAATTGTGCTCTGGCGGCATGGCAGCAGCGGGAGGCCCCATTAGCCAAAGTGGTGCTTCAGGTTAAGCACAGTTTCAGGTTAAGAACAGACCTCCGGAACGAATTAAGTACTTAACCTGAGGTACCACTGTACAACATCAAACATTAAAAACTTCCCTAAACAGGGCTGCCTTCAGATGTCTTCTAAAAGTCAGATTATTTCCTTGACATATGATGGAAGGGCATTCCACAGGGCGGGTGCCACTACTGAGAAGGCCCTCTGCCTGGTTCCCTGTAATACAACAACTGATTTAACAACAACTGCTTTAAACAAAAAACAAAAAAACATTTCGAATGTATTTTAAAATATTGGTAAGACTGGTTACCTGTTGCAGTAAACATTGTGAGCCTGCATTTTATTTTTAATTCTCGTACACAGCATTAGAAAGGTTGTTTGAAGTTCTAAAAAGGTTATGCTGTGGACTTGAGATACCATGTGCTGTGTGGATTGGTGTGGCTTACTGAGAACAGAATAGACCATATGAGTGGATGGCACCACTTTACAGTGACTGGAAATATTCAAACTGCTTGTTTGAACAGTTGAAATAGAGGGGGAGAGAGAGAGTTGTGACTGCAGCCATTAGTCACAATCTAGCAAGGGACTCCCACAAGTACAGACAGATTTTTCCATGTTATATTTGCGAAATGACTATTTAGGTCATGGGGTCTGGATACGTGTGTGGTTTGCTGGATTGCAGCCTAGTGTTTCAGACTGTATAATTTCCCCCCCTTCTTCCCTGTAGTGGAGAGGGTAACCCCAGAAACTCATGGTGCTGCCTCCTCCATTGAAGTAAATGGGGATTTTCCTCTGTGCCCAGAGCATGTGGGAGACTCTGGATCTGCTGGTTTTAAAAATGTGGATCTGGAAATTGTCCAGTAGCTTAACTTAATCTTTTAATTTTGGCGAACATTAAGATTCACCTCAATGTTATTACTAGCAACAGTAAGACAAAATTAATACTATTCTTCATTGTGGACAGTAGCAGGAATTTCTTCCACTTTTTCCAGTGTTTCGAATCCGTCTTCTTTCAGATTCCCCTAGGCCGTGTTGAAGAACTAAATCTGAAAGTACTTATGAAAGCACAATAGAAACCAGTGTTAATTTCTTTTCTTGCCTGAGCCAAACTTAGTTTAAGTGGAACACTATTATTTAATGTTTAAGAGCTCATTCTGATAATTTTTTTTGAAAAATGAGTACTAGAACTGAGAGGGTACAATAACTGAATGGGAACCAGAAAATAGTTAGCTCTGGGGTCTCAGGGAAGGTACATCTCGCTCTCCTGTAAGCTGGGCAAGGAGCATAGGAACATGGAACCTGCTTTAAACCAGGCCTGCCTGTTTGTTCATATAGCTCAGGGCTCTGAATGGCAGCAGCTCTCCAGGGTTCGAGGCTGAGGTGTTTCCCATCACCTGTTAACTGATCATTTAAACTAGGAATGTCAGAAATTGAATCTGGGACCTGCTGCTTGTCCCCCAACCCTTGCACTGGTATACAGTGGTACCTCGGGTTACATACGCTTCAGGTTACATACGTTTCAGGTTACAGACTCCGCTAACCCAGAAATAGTGCTTCAGGTTAAGAACTTTGCTTCAGGTTGAGAACAGAAATTGTGCTCCTGCGGTGCAGCAGCAGCAGGAGGCCCCATTAGCTAAAGTGGTGCTTCAGGTTAAGAACAGTTTCAGGTTAAGTACGGACCTCCGGAACGAATTAAGTACTTAACCTGAGGTACCACTGTATATGACTAAGCTCATACCCCCCCCCCAACATTTCTCTGATGAAAATAGGGACGTCCTCTTCAATATTATTATTATTATTATTATTACCCAGCCCATCTGACTGGGATGCAAAATCTATACTGTGTGACATAGTCGTACCTTGGAAGTCAAATGGAATCTGTTCCAGAAGTCAGTTCTACTTCCAAAACATTCAAAAACCAAAATGTGGCTTCTGATTGGCTGCAGGAACCTCCTGCAGCCAATTGGAAGCTGTGGAAGCTGCGTCGGACGTTCGGTTTCTATAATCAGTTTGCAAACTGGAAGACTCATTTTCGGGTTTGCGACTTTTGGGAGCCAAAACATTTGGGAACTAAGCTGTTTGACTTCCAAGCTATTACTGTATTTACAATGTAATTAATTTAAACATACAATTTTAAAAATGTAGATAAAGCACGGGTTGTTTTTCAAACAGCTTGTAAATATAGCATCTACTGATCATGCCTTTTGGTGTTTGTAGAACAATCACTAGGCTTTATTTAGGTCTCTTGGTGATAAAATTCTGCAAGGAGTGAATAATAACAATTACTTAATAGTTGTGCTGATCCGCTTGCATAGTTCTGCTAAGTTTGAGTAAAACAATGTATCACTTTTAATGCAGAGTAATATTCAGCATCATTTACTAACTCAAGAAGATCCACCCTTTTTGTCACGTTCATTATGCAGAGTTATAATATAGTTATGCATTAAGCATAATACTTCAGTTTAGTTTGGGCTTGACTGGCGTTTAAAATTCCTCCATGCCACTGTCATGTCTGGAGTTGTAGTGACTTATGATATATGAGACCAACCATATTTACAAACTTGAATTTACAGCGAAGTGTGTGCCAAAGTTAAAAAACAATGGCACAAAATTATGCTTCCCTTCTTGTTTCCATCCTTGAATTCAAGCCCGCTCCATAGATTGCCACTCTCTAGGTCTAGAAGCCTGGCCCCACCCACCTTCATTTTATATGCTTTTAATGCAATAGGGAGGAAACATTGAAGGTATTTTTGGAAACAGAAATTAGAGGCAAAAGCAAGGGACAAATGAGGATGGTGATAGCTTCATTGTACTAGCTGTCAGTCGAGGTGCATACTTTTGCATCCTGAGAAGCTTATTGTCCTTTAGGTTAGCATGAAAAATGGTACCTTCCAATGTATGGCGTACTGTTCTTCCCTATCTCCATGTTAAAAATGGTTGCTATTAGGGCTGGGCGATACCTAGTTTTCAGCATCGCAATATATCACCAGCCATAGCTGTCAAGTGTCCCTTATTTGGCGGGATAGTCCCTTATTCCAGCGCCATGTCCCCCTGCTGTCACTTACAGATGAGGCTTCGTTTGGCTGCTGGCTGGGCTTTCTGCCTTTGGCTCAGAGGGGCTCAGAAGTTGAACATACCTGTGCCTGGAAAATCCCTTATTTTGGCTGCTGATCCCTTATTTTCGAGCTGCTGGTCCCTTATTTTCAAATCTGTAACTTGACAGCTATGTCACCAGCTGAACTTTGCGATATACCAATGTATCACGCTGTCTGAAATAAGGATGGTACAGGCATTGGCTGCTTCACGGTTTTTCTAGCATCGTGATTTTTGCTGGCGCCTGCTTTTTTGATTCGCTGCTCCCCGCATGAGGCAGGGAAGACCAGAGCTGGCAGAGTTAACTGGGTCTGCAAAAATCAAGAGAAGCAGTGGCTGGCTTCATTGTTTTTCCCATGCTGTGATTTTTGTGTAGCGTGTGTCTGATTCATTATCTTTTGCCAGGTCAAGAATTATGAAACTGATAATCACAATATTGACTTCAAACTGGTTTTGGGTGATATATTGATTTATCACCCACCCCTAGTTGCTCCGTGTTTTTAGCTGTATGAATAGTGTTATTTGTGAGCTGTAGTTGCCATAATATTCCATGTTTTCACTTCTGGCAGTGACGTCTGCAAGTCTTGCTCGCCAGATGCTACTGACATCTGGTGAGCAAGACCTAGGGGTGAAGATGGCAAGTCCTGGAGGGCAAGAGTATTTTCTGATTATGCAATTCCAATTTGATATCACATGATTTCATCGTTGGGTTGCAGATGCCAATTTCAAACAATACAATGATTTAATTTGGGAGGGTGACAGCGGAGGAGAGGACAAAACCAGATTATTCATTTGAAATTGGGTGAGACAGAAAAGAGGCAAGTTGTTTTGCTAATACTTGTTAAAAGCAAAATGGCCGCAATATAAACACTTACGATATATAAACTACATTGTGCTTTAAATCACCTTAACCTTGAAAGTAGGACTGTAGGAATACTTTACTCACTCATTTTGAGTACACTTGCTCATTTTGAGTATGTGGTACCTTAAACATACCACAAGCAATTACACAGTAAATGTACATATTTGGCATTGTGAAATGCTGCACGGGGCATTTTACTTTTCCTGCTCCTTTTCCCTTTCAAATTGCTTCTCAGAAAACCATCTAAATCCACATAAGTGAAAATGGAAGAACGAGAACCTTTTAAAGACAAATATCACTTTGAACTCTGCCTTGGTCAAATGGACATTTCTCCCAACACACACATTTTTCAATGCCAGTATACACATTTCTGCAAGCAATTTCCCTAGTATGACACATTTTTGCATGCTATCTTCACTTTATATTTGGGTGTTTATGCAGTCCCCTCAAATAAATGCATTTTTGTACATAATGTTTGGTTGGTGAACGACATCACAAAATTCAGAGGAGTGCAGATTTTTAAGGGATAGCTGTGCTTTGAACATTGGTTCAAGAAGATGCAAGTCAGGTAGTGTATAACTAGAACGCAAGACAAAACTGACTTCTTCCCCCAACCCTACACTAATTTTAGCTGCATTGAATTTGCCACTTCAACAACATGCTCAACTTCCATCTCTAGCATTTACTATACTTGAGCTACACTTTAGTCAGTTGCTCTGCTTTTGAATTAAAAGAGTTTTTTAGGATTGCATTCACAAACTCATACTTTCTTCTTGCGGTGTTATAATTCAGCTGTGATTTTGGCAGGGGTAGCCTTTCCCTCGTGCTTAGTCATAATTTTTGTCACCTTATGTAACAAGGCATCACGGCTCACGTTGAGTGCTGCGCTTAAAATAATTGCACGGGAGACATTTAAAAACATTTTTCTCCCTGAATTATACCTTGATTATATTTGAACTTTCCATTTCTGTATTGTCTTGTGCTTTTATTCAAAACACCAGCTCAACACTGACACTCCTCATAAAATTACTTTCATAAATATAAAGGTTTTAAGCAGGAATGTGCATAATAATTCACAGTCAAGGTTGCCTTTTTTAGCAGTTGGGTTTTTTATGTTTAAAAAATCACTCATATTTTATTCACCTTATACCGGTATACACACACACACACACACACACACACACACAACCTCCAGGCATGGATTCCAATAACAAATGCGGAATCATCTAAGTACACACACACCCGATGATATTTCCCCTTTTGATATCATATATTATTGTTTCAACAACAGTCCGTTTGAAAAGCAGTCTGGTAATACTTTCGTTTCTTGCACGTTCTTGTATATTCATTACATCACTGTATTTGTTCTTTCATTGGTGGCTGTTAAATCCACAGCATTGCTAATACCTGATCTAAAATGCACATTGACAATGTAAACATGGAGCGGGGGTACCAACTTGAATAAAATATTGAGGGGGCCCAGGTAAGCCACATCCTGCATAATTGATCGCATGACGCGTGCACACACCCCATTTGAATGGCAATGCCCATCAACGCAGTGGCGGTGGGAGAAGCTCCTCAAATATTTTATTGGGGGCCCTGAGACCCCTAGGAATTAGCTCCCATGACATGGAGACAGTAGACACTGTAACCCTACAGATTGTCGAGACCACTGCAGCTTCCTTTCCACACATACATAATAAAGTACAGTGGTACCTTGGGTTACAGACGCTTCAGGTTACAGACTCCACTAACTCAGAAATAGTACCTCAGGTTAAGAACTTTGCTTCAGGATGAGAACAGAAATCGTGCTCCAGCGGTGCAGGAGCAGCGGGAGGCCCCATTAGCTAAAGTGGTACCTCAGGTTAAGAACAGTTTCAGGTTAAGAACGGACCTCCGGAACGAATTAAGTTCTTAACCCGAGGTACCACTGTAAAACAGAATGCTAGTTTAAAGCTGTAATTGATGCAGATGTAGCTCCTGGGTTCAAAGCTGCTCTTTCCAATGTCTGTGATTTTTTGGGGGGTGATTTTTTTTGCAGGTGTATTTTGTAACATGTCACTGACACAATAATAGTGCATTAGTGGTAGAGTTATACTGGATCGTCCACATACCATTCTGCTTTATTAGTTGCTCTGTCATTAAGGAACAATCAAATTTGACTTATCAGGAAGAGTTACTAGGCATATTTTGCCACCTTCCTTCAGAAACCTGTCAATTAATACTATATCATTTGCTCTGCGTAATCCAATATTTCAGTTTTGTAGTTCTGCAGGAAGATCATTCGGGGGGGGTGATTTTTATGGTGGAAGCTACTTAAAGAAAGTTGCTTGCTTGTTTTCTTCTCTTGCCCAATAAACATGAAATGGACAGAGAGAATGCCATATGTTTACTATGGAGTGTTTTCCCTTTCCCCTAACAAATGAATCCTGAACAAAAACTCCATTCAGAAAGCTGTTTCCAACAAGTATGCAGTTACCGTGGAGGCCAAGTTAGAGCAAGCAACTTGCTGAAAGTAGCCTCCAGCATAAGTAGCACATTTTCCTGATGGGATTTCTCCATGTAGCACACAACTGAAATATTTGGGGTTATGTAGCAAATTATATACTATTAAGAGAACAATGTAAAGACAGGTTTCAGAATACATCTGACAAAATATGCCTATGAGTTCTTCTTGAGAAATGAGATTAGATGATTCACTAATGATGAAGTGGCCCGTTGCCTTCACAAAGGAAGACAGTTAATTCGTGTAGAGGCTCCCATCACTGGCAATGCATTACAGTCACACCCAGCTATTCTCCTTTCCTCCTAATATCTGGTTCCCATTCTGCAGCTCTAGAAAGAAAGGAATTCAGTCTACATTGAATGAATATGTGGATGCTGAGCCTGTACGTTAGGCGTGTAAAGTAACACGTTTGCAAGGAACCCCAGTGAGTTCGTGGTTGAGCTTCAGTTTTAACCGAATTCTCCCAAGATGGTACCCAAGAGCCTCTGTCTCAATTGCCTCTGTAACATCTCTCATTGTGTCTGCGTTAATGCTCTTAAGTTTTTTGCTAGTTCCAACCAGATAACGATTGACTGTGAGCAATATAGCTGTTGCTCATAAGCAGTGCTATTTTTCTAGAAAAAGAGGTCAGGAACTCACCATGAACGCTTCTCATGTTTTCTTATCATGGCAATGGGCATCCACCTGAGAAGTGCCAGAACTGAGTTCCAGCTGGGGGGAAAAACGCTCTGCTAGTAAGCAACAATTTCTGCTGCCCGTAAGCATGGCAAGATAGAAAGTACAGTCGTACCTCAGGTTAAGTACTTAATTTGTTCTGGAAGTCCGTACTTAACCTGAAACTGTTCTTAACCTGAAGCACCACTTTAGCTAATGGGGCCTTCTGCTGCTGCCGCGCCGCTGGAGCACGATTTCTGTTCTCATCCTGAAGCAAAGTTCTTAATCTGAAGCACTATTTCTGGGTTAGCAGAGTCTGTAACCTGAAGCGTATGTAACCTGAAGTGTATGTAACCCGAGGTAGCACTGTATCCTCTTCCAGTTTATTTTTTATATATTTCATAGAATTTATACACTGCTTGATTGTAAAACAAACAAACAAACAAACAAACAAACCCTCAAAGTGCTTTATAAAATATAAGACAGTAAAATCGGGGGGGGTGGGAATCACAGCCCTCCTTTAAAACATAAAAAGTTAAAATACTGAAAGAGTTTAAAGCAGGTTAAAGTTAGGGCAGGAGTTACTGATGGATATCGTAGGTGACAGAACGAATCTCAGCCTTCTCTTCTGTGCTTTTAGTGGACCAGGGACTCAGCTGGACTGGTAAAAGAAAAAGCATTTTACAGTGGTACCTCTGGTTACGAGCTTAATTCGTTCTGGAGGTCCGTTCTTAACCTGAAACCGTTCTTAACCTGAGGTACCACTTTAGCTAATGGGGCCTCCCACTGCTGCCATGCTGCCGGAGCACAATTTCTGTTCTCATCCTGAAGCAAAGTTCTTAACCTGAGGTGTTATCGGAGTCTGTAACCCGAAGTGTTTGTAACCCGAGGTGTTTGTAACCCGAGGTACCACTGTATATGCGTTGTATATGCAGTATAGCACCATGGCACCAGATGGCGCTGTGGAGTCCTGTCTTTCCCAACTGGATTTCCCTGTATGAGTTTACAACGCGTTTAATTGAAATGCTTCTTTGATGTGTCTAGATTCAGCCCAGGCATGAGCCCAAAGTAGAACTATTGACATGTTACCATCGCTTGGCGTTGGAAACCCCTCAACACACATAGGAACGCCTTGTTTGGCTGCTTGCCCACACACCGATTGGTTATATAGTACTTTTTGTGCCCTAAATGTAGTATTAATAGGGTCGGCCCACTCATGAGGCAAGGTCAGGCGGCAGGAACCTCAGGGACAGCAGATCTGGCCTCCAAGGAATGCATTGTCTGCTGCCGCTGTGGTGGTGGAAACCATGGCTGGTTCTCCTTGGAGACTGTATCTGCCTCCTCAGCAGCCCTCCCAATGCAACCTCTACAGCCGTCTCCTGGTGAATCGAATAAGCTGCTGCTCTCCTTCTGTCTTTGCTCCTGATGTAGATTTTTATTCCCCCTCTTGTTCCTGTTGTAGCTCTTCCCTCACCTGGCAGAGGGGTCGCCATTTTTTGGGTTCTCCTCAGGTGCCCAAATGTCTCGGGCCAGGCTTGTTGATAGTTTACTTTGCATTCTGAAAAGGCACTGTGTTGAAGAAACTGTGCTGAAGAAAGGAAGAAAAATGTGGTGTAAATTGAGACGCGGGAAATTGAGGGAAAGGACATCTTCCAAATGCTTAATAAGAAAACTGTTGGCTCAGATCTTTTATACATAAGACCACCACTGAAGAACAGAGCCCAGCTTGGGTGTCGTTGCTGCATGATTTTACATTGCAAAAATGTAAAACTTGGAACTGATTGCTTCCATGGAAACTGTTTTTTTATGACACTATTTGGTGTGACCAATAGATTTCAGCACTCACCCAATTTTGTTTAATAATCGTAATTTAATTAGCTATGGAGAGAATGATGACTAAGTAGCATGATGTGTTTGTGTCAGGCTATTATAGCAATCATATAATCCATTGAATTAGAACAATCCCTTTTTATCTGGGGCATGTACTCCCCCCCCCCTTCTGCAGTATCATTATCGGTAGCTGGGACATAGATTTTGGTACATAATTGTCAGTAAAATTCTTAGGTTTCCCCCTCCCAATAAAACAGTTATGAAGCAAATCTCTCTTTTTACTTTGCTTGGAAATGGGGTCCCACTAATAGCTCAAGGTCCTCTAAAAGAAAGAGAGCTAAGTGTGGGTGGATCAGAGACCAGAAATTAAGGACATTTCCATAGATGATTTGAAAAGGCTCTTAGAGGAGAAAAAATGCAGACTATTAAATGGAAAGAAGAGCCTCATGCACTTAAAAATGATAAATGGCTTGAAAAATTAGATACTTTATAGTATTCCAATCTTTAATGGCAAAATCTGATTTTAGAGGTGTGTGTGTGTGTGTGTGTGTGTGTGTGTGTGTGTGAGTAAGGATTGAGGCTTATTGAACATCTAAAGGATTTTGCTGTGAATCCAGACAGTATAATAGGCAGCTCTCCCCTATTGCCCACTGAATTAATAGCAAGTGGAGGTTAAGTCACAAAATGAGCTCATTGCTTTTGAAGATAGCGTATCATGTTCCTAAATCAAAGGCTCCGATATTTTCAGCAGGCTATATTTACAGATTCATAATTTTAATTTGATGTAATTTAATTTAATTTAATTTAGATGGACTCGCCTTCAGTAGAAGTTTTTAAACAGAGGCTGGAGACTAGGTGACTTTTGAGGTCGCTTCCAACACTTTGGGTTGCATTTGACTAAGTTTTCATTAGAGTAATCGCACTGATATTAATGGAACTAACTTAATAATGTTCATTGATTTTAGTGGGTCTACTGTGAATAAGGTAAAGGTAAAAAGCTAAGAGACCCCAATACTTTGGCCACCTCATGAGAAGAGAAGACTCCCTGGAAAAGACCCTGATGTTGGGAAAGATGGAGGGCACAAGGAGAAGGGGACAACAGAGGACAAGATGGTTGGATAGTGTTCTCGAAGCTACCAGCATGAGTTTGACCAAACTGCGGGAGGCAGTGGAAGACAGGAGTGCCTGGCGTGCTCTGGTCCAAGGGGTCACGAAGAGTCGGATACGACTAAACAACAACAAAAAGCTAAAGGACCCTGGACAATTAAGTCCAGTCAAAGGTGACTATGGGGTTGCGGTGCTCATCTCACTTCATGACTAAACCGCTTCTGGCGCAACGGGACACTGTGACAGAGAAACTTAGATAAATATCCACCCCATGATTCTCTGTAGGTGGCTGTACATGATTAAATTTATAAAGAACGAGTGTGTTCTCAGGATGTCATAAGAGTCAAAGCACAACTAATCTATATTCAGTGATAATGAATACACTCTTGTTTAAGAAGATAAGACAAGCATGGAAGGAGCCAACTATATCTAGTGCAAAAGTCTGCAAAAATCCCAGCAACTGGAAGTTCTGAGGAGACCACTGGAAACTGATTCTCTGGTGTATCACTTATCTATATTCTGACACTTCTGAATGACCAGCAAAAAAGAAGAGGACTGTCCACTATCTTTTAAAAATAAGTGGGTGATTCTTTTTTAACTACTACACTATTTTGCTTTAGAATTACTTCATCTTAATTGAAGGTTGCTTTGTCTTCGCGATTAAGGAATCCATGACACGTCAATTGTTCAGGCATTATGCTCATTTAAACATATGTTCCAAAAAAGACTCAAGTTTCTTTTGTTAGAATTCTATCTACAAATTTAGATATACACTTGTCATTGCTTTTTTAAAAAAAATTATTTTAATGTGACAAGCCCCATGCGCATTTCGGCTTTAAAAGGCAGAAGGTTTATTCAACGTTGAGTTGAATTCCATGCATATCTGGCCCCAGATTTGCATGAGGAGTTCTTGGATGTGTCAGAATCGCCATTAATGCCCATGGAAGTAGACAGACTTCCCCAAAATTGTGTGCAAGTTGATCTCCTCCATTTAAATTAATAGTAAAGCAATTCTGGTTTGGAGTACACCTGGGTACAACCTGGATCATTTACACATGGGCAAGATTGCTGGGATGAAAAGAACTAAAGTGTTTTGGACTACGTAAGTCCTTTATAAATTTTATAAATTATTTGGAATATATACAGGCAACTCGCAATTTACATGGGGGTTATGTTCCAAGGCACTGCGAGTTTATGTGAAATCGCATATATTCGAAACACCATTGAAAAAGCCTGCAAACACCTCGTGCTGTTCTGTTCTGAAATTAAACTGTAATTAAAAACTCTCACACAGATCTATTCTAACTTTTAAAGAAGCTTCTTTGGACTAGCTCATTTATAATAAAAAAGCAGAAAGTACAGCACCTGCAAATCAATGATTTTAATACAGTTTTGATATGAGCCTCTTGACAATTGTCTTATGTTGTGCTGTCTGTGTTATGTTCCAAATGGATCAAGTATACACACTTCTCTTTGATTTGGACTTCCATTTGACAAACAGTTGCAGTGTCCTTTGAAAATGTGCTTTGGTAGCAGTCAGATGACAAGTCCTGGGAGTGCATCTTCAAAGAGTATCCTTTTTACAGGGAGTCCCCTGAAAGCTGTAGAGAGGGGAGGAAATCCTCCCCAAAATGGAGAAATTTCCCTCCTGTAGAGAAAGCTGTTTGTTTTCAAAGTGCTGGAGGATGGTGGAAGATTATTCCAATATTTGATAATTGGAGATTGTTTGGAGGAATAGTTGATGACATTATTGGACTTAGCTGAGATGGCAACGTTAGCTTATTTAATTAGAGAAAAATTACTATGGACATTTATTAAGGATTGCAAACTTCTTATGCACTTTTTATCTGAAAGAGAAAATGAACAGGGATAGCCTAACTACTGTTGTCTATGCTCTGGTGACCTCAGGGTTAGATTACTGCAATGTGTTATACATAGGGCTGCCTCTGGAGGCGGTTCAGAAACTTCAGCTAGTGGCCTAGTTGCTCACCGGGACAAGACAGTTTGAGCATATTACACCAATCCTGGTCTGACTGCACTGGCTACCAATTAGTTTCTGGGCCCAATTCGAAGTACTGGTTTTGAACCATAAAGCCTTAAATGGCTCAGGACTGCAATGCCTCAAGGACTGCCTCTTTCCATAGGAACCTACCTGGACCCTGAGACATAGCTGTCAACTTTCAGATTTGAAAATAAGGGATCAGCAGCCTCGAAAATAAGGGATCAGCAGCCTCACCTGTCCCGGGGACAGTCTATGGGATATCTAACAATCCGGGATAGCAGCGGGAAGCAGCGGGAAACGGCACTGGAATAAGGGAATTTCCTGCAAAAAGAGGGAAGGTTGACAGCTATGCCCTGAGATAATCTTCTGAGCCCTCCTTCATGTGCCCCCTCCTTGAGAAGTCCGGAGAGTGGCAACATGAGAACGGGGCCTTCTCTGCAGTGGCTCCCCATCTATGGAATGCTCTCCCTAGGGAAGTTAACCTGGCACCTTCATTACACACCTTTAGGCGCCAGGCAAAAATGTTCCTTTTAAACCAGGCCGTTGGTTGAACTGATTTACATCCTATGCCCTTTTTAAATGTGTTTTTTTTTTGGGGGGGGGCTATTGGGTTGCTGTTTTATTTTTATCAGGTATTTTGTTGTTTTATATCTTGATTCTATTATGTGAACCACTTGGAGACCCCTGGGTATAGGGCGGTATATCAATTCAATCAACAACAACAACAATAACAACTTGTAATACCTGGATTTGAAGACTGGGGGAAAATGGCTTATAGAAAATAGAGTAAAGGTAAAGGAAAGGGACCCATGACCATTAGGTCCAGTCGTGGCCGACTCTGGGGTTGCGGCGCTCATCTCGCTTTATTGGCCAAGGGTGCTGGCGTCCGGCTTCCGGGTCATGTGGCCAGCATGACTAAGCCGCTTCTGGCAAACCAGAGCAGCGCACGGAAACGCCGTTTACCTTCCCGCCAGAGCGGTACCTATTTATCTACTTGCACTTTGATGTGCTTTCGAACTGCTAGGTTGGCAGGAGCAGGGACCGAGCAACGGGAGCTCACCCCGTCACAGGGATTTGAACCGCTGACCTTCTGATCGGCAAGCCCTAGGCTCTGCGGTTTAACCCACAGCGCCACCTGTGTCCCTTAGAATATAGAATAGTTGAATGTTAATGCGTGAATACTATGTTTAGCTGACAGACAGAGAATTGGAAGTCTTTTTATCTTTTTCCACTGTCCAGGCAAAAAGTCTGTAGGGGGGTCAGGACAGCAGGCCTTTGATGTGTCTTCTCTACCTTGAGCTTCCTTGCTGAGCAAGAAGGTTGGGATGGAGTTGGCAGAAAGAAGGACGTTTCATTTGGGAGCAGTGCTCGCCTACACAATTTATGCCCGCAAGTGCTCTTTGGAGTACACAGCGAGGGATTGAATTGTACCCAGATTTGGAACTGTCATGTGGAATAGTTTGGTTTTGATCCCGTGGAAGACGCTGGAGAATATGTTCTCCCTGGCGTGAGTTTTTTTAAAAAATGAGCAAGGGACACAGATTGCGGCACACTGTTGAAGGTATTGGACAACTAGACGCTCTTTATAATGGAACGCAATGTCTCCAAACCAGTTTATTGGAGGACAAGCATGGCTAGTCTTGACTTTGGCTCTCATGAATAATGGTATAAAAGGCGCTTGTATAAGAGAAACTATAAACATCCTTGGCATGAAATTACCTGGTAGTTTTTCCTTGCTGTAGTCTATTTGTTTTTCTTGTTTATTGCTTAGAATTGCTTAACCACACTGATTGCTAACAACGCTGAGGTAAAGTGTACAAAAACGATGGCTCCAGTGGTACATGATGGAGAATAGTGTTAGAGTGGAGCAGCAATGTATCTGGGACCGTTGCATAAACGCAGCAATTCCAAATTGTGCAGTTTTGCGTCATTCAAGGCTTTGCATGACTTGAACTGGGGACAAAAGGGTAGGGAGGATTGGATGTGTGATGCGGACACTACACAAAATCCTAACTGATTATTTAGGGCCGATATGAGGACTCTCATGGGCAGGATATAAATAATAAATTATTATTATTATTACAGTGGAACCTCTGTTTTCAAGCGTCTAGGAAGCCGAATGTTTCAAAACCCGAATGCCGGAAACCCGGAAGCACTGTATTTTTCGCTCCATAAGACGCACCTGACCATAAGACGCACGTAGTTTTTAGAGGAGGAAAACAAGAAAAATATTCTGAACGAAACAGTGGATGTATGATTTTTGTGGGTCATGCTGTGGCCACAGACATATGATTTGACTGTGAGTTTGGGGTAGCCCGATGCAAAAATCCTGAGGATCCATGTGGACCTGTGCTTTGTAACCATATTTTTGCGCCATTGCAGCCCCACGAAACAGTGGGTGTGTGATTTTTTGGTGCAGGCTATAGCCATGGACATGCTATGTGATCTGATGGTACATTTGGGGTGACCCAATGCTAAAATCCTGAGGATTCATGTGCTTTTACCTCCTCCCTTCCAGGCAGCCTCCTTTATCACTAGTGTCCCTTATCTCCCTCCCGATCGCTTGCTGCTCAGCTGCTCAGCGGCTTTCTTTCAACACCCCCTTCCCTCTTTCTAAAAAAAGAAAAAAAAAGCACGATCTGCTTTTCGCCCCTGGGCAATTCGGCTCCAGGGACCACACATTTGCTCGATAAGACGCACAGAAATTTTCCCCTTTTTTAAGTAGGGAAAAAGTGCATCTTATGGAGCAAAAAATGCGGTAAGTGCTTCCGTTTTCGAACGCACTTCCGGGGCACGTTTTTAAATTTTCTTAATGGAAATTGACAATAGCCCTTTGTGCCTCGGTTTTTGAATGTTTCGGAAGTCCAATTCCTGAACGGATTATGTTTGACGACCAAGGGTCCAGTGTATTATTATTATTATTATTATTATTATTATTATTACAACTTCAGTTAATCCCAAACTGAGTCCTGGTTATCATGGCCTATAGCTCAGAAAGCCCCAATGAACATCTGAATATTGTTGGGATCTTACTCCCATCTTCTCCGGCCAACATGGCTAACCATCCAGGATACTGGGACTTGTACACCTTCAACATCTAGAGGGGCATTGGTTCCTTGCCCCTGCCTTACCACGTGATGGAATACAAAGGCATAATCCTGAAACCGTCAGGCAATGCAAGGGACCCTTCTGTCATCAAGACGTATGTGCCCATCTAGTGCAAGGGGAAGGGGGGAAAGAATGGTGATGTGGGAAACTGAGGGAAAGGCCTGCATAGCAAATAGCAGCTTGATAACAGGCCTCGGTCCAGTATACCTGAAGGAGCGCTTCCACCCCCATCGTTCAGCCCGGACACTGAGATCCAGTGCTGAGGGCCTTCTGATGGTTCCCTCACTGTGAGAAGCCAAGTTACAGGGAACCAGGCAGAGGGCCTTCATGGTAGTGGCACCCGCCCTGTGGAACGCCCTCCCACCAGATGTCAAAGAGAAGAACAACAACCAGACTTTTAGAAGACATCTGAAGGCAGCCCTGTTTAGGGAAGCTTTTAATGTTTAACAGACCATTGCATTTTAATACTTTGTTGGAAACCGCCCAGGGTGGCTGGGGAGACCCAGCCAGATGGGCGGGGTATAAATAATAAATTATTATTATAATAGGACCAGCTAGGAATAGTATGCTTCGTAGTTTACAATGCAGGTTCTAGTAGTAGAGCAACAGTCCTTTGCAGGAACCGTTAAATTCAGAATGCATGTATGCTACGTGTCGAAAAACCGCTTTGAGCGTAAGTAACTTCTGCTGCTATTACTAATTACAGCCTTTACAGGGCAAACTACACATGAAGGGCAATTTTATGATTCTTTAGATTTTCCCCCTCCCTGGGAAAAGCAATGTATGTACCGGTATGTTTGCTTGTGTGATTTGAATATCCTTTGCTCACAGTTTCAGCCTCTTGCAGCTGCTTTTTGTTTGTTTGTTTTGGGGGGTGTGTGTTTTTTTTAAGCACAGGGAGGAAAAACTGTAGAAGTGCCTAACTAAACAAAAACAGTTCCTGCTCTGTGGCATTTACATTCTGAATATTAGGCAGTTTTCGTAGTGCTTTGAGTGAGTGATAGCTCTGAGTTAGATCCGCTTTTGTGACACATCCCCGGTCTCTTAGAAATCAGATCATTTTAGAGGCTGGAGGTAGACTCCTAAAGATTGAATAATCTACAAAGATAATACTGCAAGGCTTTCATGTTTTCATAGAAATTATGAAAATAGAGATGAGTGTGGATTAAAGTAATATGAGATCAAGATTTCATTAGATCTCTGGTTCTTATTTCTGAAAGACGCCTATTTAATATTTGTGTATTACTCATCCTCCAGCATAGCTAAGCTCAGGTGAATTTTCCTCATGTTTCATTCAGCAAAAAAAGTTACCTTTATAAAAAACAACAACTTGGATTAAAGAGGACCATCTTTTTTTAAAAAAAAATATTTAATCGTTTTTTCAGTACAAACATCAACCACAAAAGACACATACAACAAAAACCATAATAACAATAATAACACAATTTGACAATTCAGATTTGAATACACTGATATACCTATGACTACACCTTTTTTAACAATATTTTCCCACCTCTCTCTCCTCCCTCTGCTTCCCACCACTATCCGCCTTATCTCTTAAATATTTGTTCCAGATATCTTCATATTTATCCATTTTGCGTTGACATGCAATTTGTTCGTATGTAGCTAATCTGTCCATATTATCAATCCATGTGCTCAATGGAATCTTTTTGCGGCTGTTCCAATTCATCAAAACAAGTTTTTTTGCTTCTAATATAGCACAGTACATCCAATTTTTTGACACCTTGAAATCTCCCACGTTTCCAGAATATAATTTAGAATTAAATTCAGTTCCCCTAAATAACAATTTATTTTTATTACTCTTGCTATAAATATCCTCAGCTCGCACCAAAATGATCTTATCATCGGGCAGTTAATCAACATATGTACTAAGTTCGCATTTTTACTTCCATATCTCCAGCATTTGTCTTTACTTGTTATTTTCTTCTGGTATAGTTCTGCTGGAGTCCGAATATTATTTTCTGTTGCATAAGTCTTAGTCTTAGATCCATAGAGGCTATTTCTGTTGATTTTATACTTGACTCCCAAATATCATTTGTTATCTGTACCCCTAACTCTTCACTCCATTTTTGTCTATCATATTCTAAATCATATTTCCCCCGTTGAGTAGGGTTTTATATAGTGCAAATGTAAAGTTTTTCGTTTTTGTTGCAGAGATTAAATATTGTAGCAGCATGGATGTTTCTGATGCTGCTATAGCATCAGGGCCAAACTGCCTTTCCATCTTCAGCTTTGCTTTTTTGGGTACTTGGCCGACTATCTAGAGCGGGAAACTCATTTTACTGCATCAAAGATAAAGGAAGAACTATAATGAGATACATTTTTGAATTTCATTTGTTCTGATAAGTGGAGTCCAGAGGTACCAGGCATCTCACTTTCCCACATATCATTGGTTCTGCTGTATTTTAACTAGAATCCAATCTTTTTCATAGAGTGTAGTTGTCAGTTCAGATTGGAATAATCTGCAGTACAAGTCTGCCCCAGACTTGTCATCGCTGCTGTCTTGTGACAAATAAGGCTCTTAAGAGAAGGTGCCAGATTCATATTATGAGAAGCAGAAAGTGTAGTAGAGAGGAAAAATGATATTAGCATTGCAGCTTACATAATAGAAATAGGAAGGTTTCACTGTGGATTGTATTAATGTTACTAAACGCTTCTCTACAAATAATTATAAAAATAACAACAACAACAACAACAACAACAACAACAACAACAACAACAACTTTGGGATTTCTTTGGGGTGTGCTGGAATTCCAGGGCATTGTCCCTTAGTGAATAGCCTATGTTGATCAATGTTATGGTACTTGCAAGGAAGTACTAGTGCAGGCATAGGCAAATTCGGCCCTCCAGATGTTTTGGGACTACAACTCCCATCATCCCTAGCTAACAGGACCAGTGGTCAGGGATGATGGGAATTGTAGTCCCAAAGCATCTGGAGGTCAGAGTTTGCCTATGCCTGGACTAGTGCAAGAATCCTACAGTACCAGTTGGGTTTCTGTCCAGTTGGCTTTGAGTGTTGTGCTATGTGCGTTCCCATAATGAAGAATTCTTCTAGCATTCTGTATAGAGTAGAAGTTTAGACTAGTTACAGTCGTATTATAACAATTAATTATATTAATTAACACTTATTAGCTCCAACTTGGAGAAAACTGTAGTTGTACCCAGTTATTTTTTTAGATCAAAATCTCAAAAAAAAAAAAAAAGATAAGGAAAAGGAAAAAGAGTTTTTATTTCGAAGTTAGTCACAACAGGTTTTATCTGCAATGGGAACAGGAGTTGCAACTCTTGAAACACAACATTCTAGGGCCTGTGAGAGACAAAGGGGAACAGATTTGTGGGAGTGGGATATGGAGTCCAGCAGTAAAGGAATAGAGTCCATGTTCCTCAGGCAATGTACCTCCAACAATAAGGAAAATAGAAAATGCTATTTCCAGGGATTGCATGTTCTTGCATGTCCCATGCCGTTGAGAAGTACATCCATCCATAATATTAGGTCAACAGTAATATTAAGCCAACAGTAATAACACAATCCAAACTCGAATTCTTACAGAAGCACAAAGCAACAATTAAAAGTGCATAATTCAAAACGGTTATCCCAGCCAATCCAAGACAATCAGTGAATCCAATGTAGAGAACTCAAAACTCACACAGTGGGTTGGTTGAGCTGCAGACTTCAGGTCATATTTCAGTATGTATTATACGGTCAGGAAATTAAATATCTAGCAGAGTTACCATCTCCCCCCCTCGCCCATCCCGTACAGTGCTTTCACACATATAGCATTATGAGTTTGTGGGTGCCAGACTTCTAATCCTTATAATCCCAGCAACTGTTAAAATGTAAATCAAGCTAGCTTCCTCATGAGGTGATCACCTGGGAGTTGGACCATTAAGAGAAATAAAGGACAGGTAAGGGGGCATTTGGACAGAGGAAAGGGGGCTCTGTGGCAGATGGCAAATAGGTGGGGCCCTCCCTCCCTCTCTTACGTAGTTAGTAAGATAAAACAGCAGTACTCTTGTGTTTTGCTGCTATGTCAGCTAGAAGCTGGGTGCAAAAAAAGGCTGGACAGGCAGAGAGAAAGCTATGACTGATTTCTGCTTGAATCTGAGGCTGTGGCTATGGGAGAAACAAGGCCCTTTGGGGGTGTTGATGTTGTGTACCCCTCCATCATAAGCTCAGGTTGTATATATGTGTAAATAAACCATATAACCTAAAGACACCACCGTCTGTGCTGTGCCAAAAGGAAACACAAACCTGAAACCCCTGGAATCTCACACCACTGGGACAACAATGGTCTTGATTTATATTTTTAAATCTAACCCTCTCCAGTCTGTGAAACATAAATATTCCACCACTGACAAATCCTTTGGTAATTGCCCAAAGAGAATGAAGTAAACATAGGGATATGTTTGTTAAGCACCCTAATTTGCATGTTTTCAGTGCTCCAGCATCACGCTGTTGAGTAATGTTCAGCTTGTTATTCACTATAAATCCTAACATCCTTTTTTCGAAAATGCCATTACCTTGCCTGTAATCCTCCCTGTTCGCTTTTGCTTTTTAGTTAGTTAGGTTTCCCACCCCCTCCCTTTCTGGTGCATTTCCATGTGTCCTTGTTAAATTTTATTTGATAGCTTATGTAGAACATTTAACATGCCTGCAGTTGGAACACCGTCATAACGGCAAATCTGCGTATTTTAAGTTACTCCCCACATATTCATAAAAAGATGGATCAGAACAAAAGTTCAATATTCTTCTCTCGTAGCGGTTAACCAGATGTTTAGCAGCACATGAACACAACAGCGCTTTCTCTAAAAACTAAACAAAAGCAAAACCCACTTCATTGTTGCAGTTTGATCTCATCCATTACCATTTGTTTACTTTAATAAGCAAAACAAAACAGTTATATCTCTATATTATTGTAGTTCCTTGTAAAGCTTTATTGGGGGTTAATGGCTTGTTTTTGTTTTTATTTTTTATGTATTTTTATTTTGTGATTTTTATGTTGTGAACTGCCCTGAAACCTGTGGGTATAGGACAATTGATTGATTGATTGATTGATTGATTGATTGCATAAGAAAGAAAGAAAGAAAGAAAGAAAGAAAGAAAGAAAGACGTCATCAATCTTGGCCTATGATTGTTCTGATATTCGGTGGTAGGGGCAAAGCTTTGGAATGTGAGGAGTTCAAAAACCAGCTTGCCAAGTTCATAAACCTCACCCCAAACAATTCTAAATAAAGTCCAAACTACTTTGATCAACTTGTTTAGCTTGAAATGCTATAAAATAGCCCCCATCACAATCTCTCTCTGATATCCTCTTCTGTTTCCTTATTCAAAATTTAACTAGCGGTGAGAAAGAGATCCTGTCTTGGGACTTCCATAAACTTCTCCACTAGGCCCGAGTGCTGCTGTGCATTGCTTTTGCCAGACATTTTGCACGGTCCCTGGCAACTCCTATAGTTCCTCTGTTAATCTCTCCATCGCACCATAGATCTGAGATTTCATTTACCGTCTTGTACCCCACCACAACCTGTTTCTGTCACCAAGTGTAGGTTGAGGAAAAGAAACGGGCTGGTTGGTACCATAGAGGCTAAAGTTAAGGCTCTGTCAGGCTTGTTTGTGCTCTTGATGGCATAATTAGGACTGCAACGGGTTCCAAATTGAAAGGATAAAAACAGACTACTTACAAATTTTGCAATTACTTGTCTCATTACATGGGTTTGGTGTATGTTTCCCGCTTGTAACGTTGCACTGAACATCTTGGAATTTGTAATTCCACCTTTGGTTTTACATTTCCCCATTAGTAAGTTCCCTCGTATCTACACGCTCGTCTCCTGCAATTACCAAGCTCGTTCTTCCTTGGGTATGGCTTGCAAAGTGTTTTTTTGCATTACTACTTTCAGTAGTTGCCAGACCTCTGCATTTTCACTTTGCGTAACGTGTACACTCCAAAAATGCACTCTGAATGTGGCAGCTGAATTTATTTATTTATTGGGTGGGGGAGGGCGAGTATTCTCAATCCTGATCACACATTGAGGTAATGCAGAGAATAACTCTTCCTTTCAGGTGACTTGCCTCCAGACCAGTTGCTTAAAGCTGCTGTCAGCCATCTAGCAACATATAGGCAGACGGACTGGCACACTGGAAAAAAATGGATGCATATATTCAGAGGGGAAGCATGAGACTGTGGTCTTACCCATATGAGAAAGCCAAGGTGTAGTTTGAGCTATTTATGGTGTATTGAAGGACTATTACGTTTGTCTACTCCATGGGTAGGCAGACGAAGGCCCAGGGGCCGGATCCGGCCCAATCGCCTTCTAAATCCGGCCTGGGAACGGTCCGGGAATCAGCATGTTTTTACATGAGTAGAATGTGTGCTTTTGTTTAAAATGCATCTCTGGGTTATTTGTGGGGCATAGGAATTTGTTCATCCCCCCCAAAAAAAATAGTCCGGCCCCCCACAAGGTCTGAGGGACAGTGGACCGGCCCCCTGCTGAAAAAGTTTGCTGACCACTGGTCTACTCCTTTACCCCCAAAATCCCATGCATGCTGTCTTGGCTTTTAATCAGTATAAGCTAGTGCAGAGTGAGTAAATGTGCTTTTTAGCCTTTTATTTAACAACTTTACTAGTTGCTGCAGACGGCCAGGAATTTCATGCAAGAATTTCTCTCTCTCTCTCTCTCTCTCTCTCTCTCTCTCTCTCTCTCTCTCTCCCCTAATTTATTCGCCACTTCATTTGTTTCTGTGCTAGCCACAGAGGAAGAAAAATCCCTTCCTCTGTGACCAGTATGAAAACCAAGCAGGCTACTGGAAAACCGTCCGATTGCTTCATAGAAGGACTGTTGTTTGATGCTTGCTGGAACCAGCACAGAACTGCAGCTTACTAGCCTCTTAACAGGTCTGTAGTTTTGTTTCTGGTTGGCTACTTACCTGTGTGGGCTGGTTTGTAAGACGGTGCTATATAGACAGCACACAAGGACAGATCTTCAGCAATATATAATAGTTTGTTTGTGGCCTTTTGGGTAGTCATCCTCGTCAAGAAAAGATGTGCACACATGCATGTTATTTCTTTCTGTGGCTAATAGTTTCTGGGAGGGATTTAAGTTTGAAATTATGGATGGGGGGAAAGAGGCAACCTCTCCTCCCTTCCCAGTGCCCCAGTAGCTCTACTGCTACTTTTGGAAGAAGAAAACTATGTAGTGTGTCCAAACATGGAATTCCACCGGAAAGCATAGTTGGCCCTGGGCACAGGCCTCTCAGACCCCATAGAGGGCAGGCCGGCATAATGGAAGCTGTGTGAAAAATGGATGTTACTAGGCTTCAGATTCTTTTTATATATACAGTGGTACCTTGGTTCTTGAACTGCTTAGTTGTCGAACAAATCGGCTCCCGAACGCCGAAAACCCAAAAGTAAGTGTTCCGGTTTTCGAACATTTTTCAGAATGTCCAACATGTCTTCTGCTCAAATGCAGAAAGCTCCTGCAGCCAATCGGAAGCTGCGCCTTGGTTTTCGAACGGTTTCAGAAGTCGAACGGACTTCTGGAACGGATTAAGTTCGAGAACCAAGGTACCACTGTGTGTGTGTGTGTGTGTGTGTGTGTGTGTGTATTTATTCTGTTTTACAATTTAAAGTACTCATTTTTACATCCTTAAGATATCAGTGACTTCCTTTCTTCTCTTTTCGTTATTCATTTTACATATCATAAATCCCCGCATATTTTACAGAAACTATACCATTCAGTATTCCATTATTACATCCATAATAACTTGTTTACACTGTTGAATTTATCTTTATGCTTCCAGTGTTTTCAGCTGTACACAATTATTTCCCATATATTCAATAAACGTTTTCCAATCTTCTTTAAACATATGTTCTTCTTGTTGTCTTATTCTGTATGTTAAGTCTGCAAGCTGGGCATATTCTGCCGCAGTAGTGGCATACATAAATAAACTATTTTGACACCAAGGCTTCAGATTCTTCAGCATGAGATCTAGAATTCTACAGTAGGAAAAAATGGAATTCTGTGGGGACTGGGGATAAATTGCGAAAGAATCATCCCTGCCAAGGGGCGAGGATAGTGAGGGAGAACCTGACCACATTTTCTCCACCACAGAGCATGGCACAGTATGCACCTCTGCATCAAAAATACCATACAATATAACTTTTTAAAAATCAGTAAAAAATGCTATAACAGAAAAGGTGACAAAATATCTAGATATCGTCTTCTCCCTTCCCTTAAACAATTCCATTAAAAGTATATCAGATTGAACTTTTAAAACAGGCTTAAACTTCAGCACACACATCAATTGATCCAGTAAGGTTTTCCTCCCTGATAAGTTTGTGTCTGAATGAAAATTCGTATGTGCAGAATCCTCAGAATGAAGATACATGTCTTGGGCCGTAATGAAACACAAATGTTCTTTTCTGCTTTCTCCTGTCAATGAATCACTTTGTTCTAGATGTGCTGATTCATCTAAGCCTCTGACTGACATTGGTAATAACCCGGAAGGTGGCAGACTTCAGATTCAACTGTTGGGTCTTTTGTGTACCCACTAGAATTGATACTCGGTGCCTTGATTCAGTTGTGCGGAGGGGCGGGAGACGACTACGATTCTTATTCTGTACAAACTGTAAACTGATGGGCCTTTATTACTTCCAGGCTTGTCTGAATTATCAAGCAGCAGCTGCTTCACCTCTCCTCAGGAGAATGCAGGCATTTGGTTAAATGAATTACTACCACTTCTCACACTCTCAGATAAAGGATGCCTTTCACTTCTGACAGCCAAATAACAGTTGCTGATGCACAATCTTCTTCGCAGAAGAACTGAAGCTGGCAGAATTTCTCTCTCTTACAATGGATACGTAATTTACGTTCGGTTAAACTATTTTTGCGTCGATGAATTATTTTTACTCCATTAAGGATTATGTGAAATGGCTCATTTCTGTGCTTGACCCACTCAGTCCTCCTAACAGGAAAGGTTGGATTTACAACGGAGTTAGAATGTGAGGTTCGTCTGTGAAACATAGGTGCTCTGAAAATAGCTTTATTTTAAGGTAGTGTTAGAAACTCAGGTATACAAGCTAGGTGCCAAATGGCTTCTTAAACCAGTGTTACAGTCACCAAAACAGAATGCCTAGTTGCCATTTTGGGGCCAGAAGAGCTCAAAAGTTGTATTGTTCAATACGGCTCTTTGGTTACTGAGATTCATTCTGATAGTGCAGATGCAATATCATGGATAGAATTCAGAAGAAGAAGAAGAAGAAGAAGAAGAGGAGGAGGAGGAGGAGTTTGGATTTGATATCCCGCTTTATCACTACCCTAAGGAGTCTCAAAGTGGCTAACATTCTCCTTTCCCTTCCTCCTCCACAACAAACACTCTGTGAAGTGAGTGAGGCTGAGAGACTTCAGAGAAGTGTGACTTTCCCAAGGTCACCCAGCAGCTGCATGTGGAGGAGCAGGGAAGTGAACCCGGTTCCCCAGATTACGAGACTACCGCTCTTAACCACTACACCACACTGGCTCTCAGAATGCATTGCTAGTGTGTGAAAACAGTTCAGAACAAATGATCCCTAGGCAAGCACCTCTAGATGATCGCAAATGGCCAATAGCCAAGTGCAAAATGTGTCTGGTGAATTTCAAATGCTGTTTTAAGGATAGGGGTGTGGGGGGGGAGGGAGGACTTGGCTAAATTGGCAAAGAAAAATCGCTTTATATGCGTTGTTTGTGCATTCTAACGCTATGGCACCAGATGGCGCTGTGGAGTTCTGTTTTTGCCAACCCGATTTCTCATACGAAGTTTGCAGCGCGGTTAAACAAAACGCTTCTTTGATGTGTATAGATCCAGCCAGAGAGAGAAATAACTGTAAGCAGAAGGGCAGTTGCAAATGGACTTCATTTGGGGAACAGCCTTATGGCAGTAAGAACATGGTCTCCTTTCTTCTCCAGTCATCTATATGTGATGTGAAGAAAGAAAGAAGCTAGGCCTAGTAAAAAAGAATTGTCCTCCAGAAAGGCCTTCATCTTGTTCTGTGACCTTCCACCAGGATGCCAGATGGAGCCTTCTTGATAAAAATTCTACATTTGTAGAATTCCCTTCCAGTTTGCCTCCAAAGGATTATTTTGGGGCAGCTGCTTAAGACTCTTTTATTGCTGTGGATTTATTTTGGTGGCTTATTTTAAGTGCTTCTAGTTTGCTTTTCTTGCCGTTTTAATGATTGTGCAAACCTTAGAATGCTTTTAAGGATTTTATCTGTTTTGTTACCGTTGTTTGGCCGTGCTATGCTATTCTTACAATGTCTACTGTCCTGAAATCCAGATTGGCGTAGAAATATTTTATGCAAATTATTTTTTTTTAAAAAAAATATTATAAATCACAATGGGACCTTTTTAAACGCCAAGAGGCAGTAAATAAATAACTGGCTATTTTCTTCCATACTAGGCCAGAATTCTGTGTGACAGAAATGCCACTGTTCACAGCTCCCTCCAACCTATTTGTGTTTGAGGGGAATATATATATATATATATATATATATATAATAGTTGAATGTAATTCAGTTTATACGTTATTTTTCAAATGACTGAGTCCACCTGAATGGTTTTCCCTGTTGTTGGCCCTTGACCCAGATGGCTACTTCCATTGCTGTCACGATAGCTCTAGCAAAAGTATGTTGTGTTGGCCTAGAGTGTGATAGATTAGTTATGTAAACTGATATATCCTTACTACACCTGCCCTAGTACCTTCAATTGCTGTTATATTTGAATGATCTAGGAGATTTTTGAGTCAGGTGCAGCACAGTTTGACTGTTCATTGCCACTGTCGGCACTATCATACCCTCCAACTTTTCTCTGGTGAAAATAGGGACGTCCTACTCGATCATCATCATCATGTTGTTGTTGTTGTTGATGTTGTTACCCCACCCATCTGACTGTGTTGCCTCAACTACTCTGGACGGCATCTTTCATATATAAAAACGTAATAGAACATCAAACATTAAAATACTTCCCTATACAGGGCTGCCTTCAGATGTCCTGTAAAGGTTGTGTAGTTACTTATCTCCTTAGCTCAGGGATTGGATAACTCCAAACCCTCCATCGTTTCTCTGATGAAGATAGGCGCTGTGGGTTAAACCACAGAGCCTAGGGCTTGCCGATCAGAAGGTTGGCGGTTTGAATCCCCGCAACGGGGTGAGCTCCTGTTGCTCGGTCCCTGCCCCTGCCAACCTAGCAGTTCAAAAGCACGAAGTGCAAGTAGATAAATAGGTACCGCTCTGGCGGGAAGGTAAATGGCATTTCCGTGCGCTGCTCTGGTTCGCCAGAAGCAGCTTAGTCATGCTGACCACATGAGCAGGAAGCTGTACGCTGGCTCCCTCGGCCAATAAAGCAAGATGAGCGCCGCAACCCTAGAGTTGTCTGGGAGTGGACCTAATGGTCAGGGCTCCATTTACCTTTAAGGAAAAGTGAGGCATTCCGGGATCAAAACAGAAACCAGGATGGCTTCTGTAAATCCGGGACTGTCCCTGGAAAATATTGGAGGGTCTGCAATATTCCAGAGGTTTCATGCTAGTTGATAGGACTCTTGCCTATGTACAGTTGGCTATAAGTTCCACCATGCAAAAGTCAGAGGTTTCTACGTAAGCGTCTCTCTCCATCCAGGACAGATAGAGGCAATCTGGCCATTCAATGACAGCCAGGCAAAAGGGGGGGGGGAGGGAATCCCACTGAGAGATGTGAATTGTGAGCTTGACAGTGAGGCCTGGACAGCTGCATTTTCTCCTTAGGCCCTAGGTTTCCAACCCCTCCTCTAGATAGTCTGCCCGCATCTTTATGGCCGCTGCTTTTTTTGCATGCTAGAAAACCTGTTGCTCTTGACACATTTAATCTGATGTCCTGTCTAGTTTCTCTAACCTATGGCCTGAAACTTGTGGCGTCCTGCTACTTAGCACAGTTTGTGTGAGAAAATAGCCGCATTGTTTCTCGTCCTGTGAAAACAGAAATAAAAACATCCTTTCTTCATCCCCGACTGTAATGCAGTTAGACTTGAAACCTATCGAGAGAAGAGTCTGCATTGACATTGCCAAACCATTGCGTTTCTGTGTAGCGATCGGAATCTTTTGCACCAGATTTGTTTTTGTTTCTTAATTGATCCATGTCAACTCTGAGTCTCATGACTGAATTCTTGTCTTGCGGCACCCTGATGACTAACAAATGTATTATTGTGGCATGTGCTAGGGCAAATGCTCTCAGCCTGGCATGCATGCATGTGTGCATGTGTGCAAACACACACACACACACAGAGAGATATTGGACTACAACACCCCTCATTCCTGACCATTTGCCATGCTGCCTGAGGTTGTTGGGAGTTGTAGTCCGTCACAGCTGGAGGGCAACAATCTGAGGAAAGCTGAGCTGCTGTAACTGAATACAGTGGTACCTTGGTTCTCAAACGCCTTGGTATTCAAATACAGTGGTACCTTGGGTTAAGTACTTAATTCGCTCCGGAGGTCCATACTTAACCTGAAACTGTTCTTAACCTGAAGCACCACTTTAGCTAATGGGGCCTCCTGCTGTTGCCGCATCACCGGAGCACGATTTCTGTTCTCATCCTGAAGCAAAGTTCTTAACCTGAAGCACTATTTCTGGGTTAGTGGAGTGTGTAACCTGAAGCATATGTAACCCGAGGTACCACTGTACTTAATTCGTCCTGGAGGTCCGTTCTTAAGCTGAAACTGTTCTTAACCTGAAGCACCACTTTAGCTAATGGGGCCTCCTGCTGCCGCCGCATCACCGGAGCACGATTTCTGTTCTCATCCGAGGTACCGCTGTAGCTTGGAACCCAAACACTGCAAACCTGGAAGTAAGTGTTCCGGTTTGTGAACTGTTTTCGGAAGCCAAACGTGTTCCATTTTGAGTGTCATGCTTCCGATTTGAGTGCCACACTTCCGTTTTGAGTGTTAACGCTGAGGTCTGTCGGTTTTTGCTGTTTATTTTGCGTTTTTGTTTTTGCGGCTCTTTTCTTTTGTTTTTGTGGCTGCGTGGAACCCAGTTCAGCTACTGATTGATTGTGTGACTGCAGTACATTGTTTATTGCTTTCATTTTATGGATCAATGGTCTCGTTAGATAGTAAAATTCATGTTAAATTGCTGTTTTAGTGGTTGTTTTTAAAAGTCTGGAACGGATTAATCCATTTTGCATTCCTTTCTTTTTTAAAAAAATAAATTTTATTTTAAAAGGTTTTAACATGCATTATTATTTGCATTACTACACAAACAATCTCAATACCTTTACAGGGTTCTTCAAACCCCTGGACTTCCCCCCACCTTCTCCCCAGTTTCCAATAGTTACCTCTTCTGCTACTACAGCGGCAAGAATGTTACTTGCCCCAAAATGGAAAGAAGCAGAAGTCCCAGTAAAGGAAGAATGGATACAAAAACTCATGGAATATGCAGAAATGGCGAAACTTACCGGAAGAATAAGAAATCAAGATAACAATTTTTTAAATAAAAGAATGGAAATGGTTTATTGAATATTAACAGATAAATTGCAAACAGATAAAAATGTTGTCAGGATTATTGTAATAACCCGCAGTTCTATAAGAGTATATATTTAAAGAAGATGAATAAACGAGCAAATTAAGTTAATTTGGATATACAGAAGATATTAAAAACAAATTTAAGGAACCACAGAAAGTGGTGGAAGTCAAGTTTTGAAATGTCAAAATGGTTGTAAAGTTAGTGAAATGTATAAAATTAGTGAAATGTATAAACTTGAAAAGTATAAATAAATAAATACATAAATAAAAAGAATTACAGTGGTACCTCGGGTTACATACGCTTCAGGTTACAGACTCCACTAACCCAGAAATAGTGCTTCAGGTTAAGAACTGTGCTTCAGGATGAGAACAGAAATCGTGCTCCGGCAGCGCAGCAGCAGCAGGAGGCCCCATTAGCTAAAGTGGTGCTTCAGGTTAAGAACAGTTTCAGGTTAAGAACGGACCTCCGGAACGAATTAAGTACTTAACCTGAGGTACCACTGTAGTCTATGTTCCATTGGATTGTGATGTGATTAAAAATAAATAAATCCCTCATTTGTTAGTTTTTAACCACAGAGAAAACTGTCCCTTTGGTATTTAGTTTTTAAAAGTTACTTTTGAAAATTAAATATAAAAGTGCTGGAGTATATAGAATTTCATTACTTTATTTTATTTTTTATTAATGTGTGAACTTCCACTTCGGTTCTTATACTGTATGACCAGGTGTATATACTGATAGACATCTCACTATGACGATGATAAATTTGAGTGATGTCAAGTAAAATACAGTCCAGACTTGGCGGATTAGATCTTCATTCTGATCAGTAGAACTTTCCGGTGAGCAACTGGTACAATCATGTCTTCTGAGTTCATCCCTCAGTATGTCTGCTCACAGTTTCTAGGCGCATACTGTCTGTGAGATAAGCATTTGCTGATTCATTCTATTTTTATTTTTATATTTATCCTCAGATGCTAAGAACAGAAGACCTGTGATCCCTGTGTCTGCGCATATATTTGAAAACAGATATGGTTTCTGTCATCCTCCTGCTCAATCTCGTCTCTCATTTATGGGCTCGTTCTAAGGTCAGTTTTTACAGTGTTTAAATTCTGTTAAATGTTTTGGAAGAAAGGCAAGGCAAGACTCACAAATGCAAGGTAATGTTTTCCTCCAGAGAAAACAGATGCCCTCTTCTGAAATAAACTTTTCAAAATGTTGTGCAGAGCGACAGAAGGCAGCAGTGTTAATTTTTTTCTAAAGGATTGTATAAATGAAGGAGTTCGCTAGGCCTTGACTAGAGTTGCACGCATAGCAGAATGACAGAGAGTCCCTACTTTATTCGGTGCAGGGAGATTCCATAGAGTCCTGTGCCCCATTGTTTCAATGCTGCCGGAGCCAGGACAAAAGAGGCAGATAAGCAGGTTGTTGGGGAGAGGAATATGATACAGGCAGCGTGGATAAAAATCAATGATTAAAATAAATAAAAATCAGATATTTTTTAAAAAAAATTAAATCAGATTTTTAAATATTTAAATCAGATTTTTAAAATGCACTGGGAAACAAACAAACAAAAGAGTGTGAGTTGCTTTAATGCAGAGTGGATAAAAAGCAATGATTTTTTTAAAAAATAAGATTTTTTAAAATTTAAATTGAATTTTTAAAATAAAATGCTTTTGGAGGGAAAAAATTCTAAAGATAGTTTTCTATTTAAGTTACATTATAGTCCAAAGGCTATTCATCAGGAAATAAGGATTTGTTTCAAGTTTTTCATGAAATTGTTTAACCACATCAGTTAACCAACATGGATACGTATGCTATAATGTTATTGTTTTAGTTAAATAAATTGTTTAAATTTCTATTTAGGAAATGATTATTTTTCTCCTTCCAATAAAGTACAGCAGAAAAGTCGTCCAACTATAAACAGTTAACTTCTTAAACCTCACAATAACTTCATAATTATTGGTCCATGTATTTCTAATAGTATAACCAAAACAGTAATTTTTGATTTAACTGTAAAAACTACTCTGAAAATTTATTATTCCAAAAATGAAACCTTCATCTGGTTGTAAATATTAAGATGATACCAGCAAGAATGAGTCTTTCTGTTAAAAAAATGATTTAAATCAAGTCTTACTGACTAGTGATTTAAATTGTTATTTAAATCGATTTGATTTAAATCAAATCCACCCTGTATGTTGTTGTTGTTGTTTAGTTGTTTAGTCGTGTCCACCTCTTCTTGACCCCATGGATCAGAGCACACCAGGCACTCCTGTCTTCCACTGCCTCCCACAGTTTGGTCAAACTCATGTTTGTAGCTTCGAGAACACTGTCCACCCATCTTGCCCTCTGTCGTCCCCTTCTCTTTGTGCCCTCAATCTTTCCCAACATCAGCGTCTTTTCCAGGGAGTCTTCTCTTCTCATGAGGTGGCCAGAGTATTGGAGCCTCAGCTTCAGGAAGTGTCCTTCCAGTGAGCACTCGGGGCTGATTTCCTTAAGAATGGATAGGTTGGATCTTCTTGCAGTCCATGGGACTCTCAAGAGTCTCCTCCAACACCATAATTCAAAAGCATCAATTCTTCGGCAATCAGCCTTCTTTATGGTCCAGCTCTCACTTCCATACATCACTACCGGGAAAACCATAGTTTTAACTATACGGACCTTTGTTGGCAAGGTGATATTTGTTTTTTAAGATGCTGTCTAGGTTTGTCATTGCCCTTCTCCCAAGAAGCAGGCGTCTTTTAATTTCGTGGCTGCTGTCACCATCTGCAGTGATCATGGAGCCCAAGAAAGAAAATCTCTCACTGCCTCCATTACTTCCCCTTCTATTTGCCAGGAGGTGATGGGACCAGTGGCCATGGTCTTCGTTTTTTTGATGTTGAGCTTCAGACCATATTTTGCGCTCTCCTCTTTCACCCTCATTAAAAGGTTCTTTAATTCCTCCTCACTTGTACATGATGCAAAGTGGATAGAGATAATTTTGTTCTCCCTACTAGAACCCGGGCTCTGCATATTCCTCCTTCTCCTCAAACTTTCTCTACCGAGTTAGTTTTTTTTAAAAATGTAGTCTTAAGTCACGTTTCCCATCATCATTTTACTTTCCTATAACAGAAGTGATAAGAATATGGACAGACTTTGAGCAATTGGAAGAACAGAGTTACCCAAAAACCCCTAAGCGCTGTGTCCTGTGTCACTGGAAAGATTTTGTGAAGCATTTATATAGCCACATCTACAACTTAACATCTAAACACTTTCACAAAAGGCCTAGGTAGAGAATCTGATAAAAGTTGCTCTTTTCTTAAAAATAAAGTGTGCATATCTTTCTGTAACAAATATTTAAGACACGGGCTTGTGGTTTTAGAATGTAACTTCAGAACTATTATTGTTTATCAGATTTATTGCACTTCATTCATTTTTTTATTGCTATCATTTATTATACTTTATCCTATCTTCCATTCAGGGAGCTTTTGAGGTAAGTCAGCCTGCGAGAGAGGAAAAACTAAAGTCAGCTTTGTAGCCAAGTGGGGATTTGAACGTGAGTGACCCCAGTCCTAACCTGATATGCTAAAACATTGATTTTCTAAGCCTTCCTCCTATCATTCGTCATGAGATCTGGAAGACACTCAGAGCTGGTCTTGCTGTTAGGTAGAGTACAATGAAAATTAAATTGTTACAGTGGTGCCCCGCAAGACGAATGCCTCGCTAAACGAAAAACCCGCAAGACGAAAGGGTTTTCCGATTTTTAGCGGCTTCGCAAGACGAATTTCCCTATGGGCTTGCTTCGCAAGACGAAAGCCCATAGGGAAATCTCCGGGGACAGCGGGGAAGCGCAGCGCGCCTTCTTCTCTGTTCCCGGACCTGTCCTGAAGGCTTGCGGTGGGAGGTCCAGGAACAGAGGAGAAGGCACGCAGCGCTTCTCCTCTGTTCCCGGGGCTTGCGGTGGGAGGAGGGTTTTTCCTCCCCACCGCCAACAGTCCTGCAGGGCTCCCCAAGCTGCGGATGTCTGCCCGGCGCGAGGGGCGCTCTGAAGCAGAGCGCCCCTCGCACGGGGCAGCAGGCTGCTATCCGCAGCTTGGAGAGCCCTGCGGGGAACTCCTGCAGGGCTCCCCAAGCTGCAGATGTCTGCCCCGCGCGAGGGGCGCTGTGCTTAAGAGCGCCCCTCGCGCGGGGCAGCAGGCTGCTATCCGCAGCTTGGAGAGCCCTGCGGGGAACTCCTGCAGGGCTCCCCAAGCTGCAGATGTCTGCCCCGCGCGAGGGGCACTCTGCTTAAGAGCGCCCCTCGCGCTGGGCAGCAGGCTGCTATCCGCAGCCTAGGCAGCCCTGCGGGAACTCTTCTGAAGGCTGGCGGCGGGAGAAGGGCTTTTCTTCCCACCGCCAGCCTTCAGAAGGCTGTTCTGAAGGCTGGCGGTGGGGAGAAAAGTCCTTCTCCCCACGCCAGCCTTCAGAAGAGGTCCGGGGACAGACTGTCCCCGGACCTGGTCTGAAGGCGGTCTCCATAGGAACGCATTAATTGATTTTCAATGCATTCCTATGGGAAACCGTGCTTCGCAAAACGAAAAACTCGCAAGAAGAAAAAACTTGCGGAACGAATTAATTTCGTCTTGCGAGGCACCACTGTATTTAGTGTATTTTTAGGCTGAGCAGCAAGGCGCTTATGGGATTTTCTGCTTTAAGTGCCAAAATAATTTGGCCAGCCTTGGGTGTTGGGTCTTCGGTGTGTGTCTGGCATTTGCTGGTGAAGGCACACGTGAGTGAAAAACTTACAGATGAAGAGAAAACAGATGCCAAATGTCCACCACACCAAATACAATAGCCTCAATGTCAGTTTGATGGCCTCAAGGGCATTTGCCTGAGCAGGTGGTTGATAAACTGCTGAATAACACCTGTCTGGGTTCACATTAAAAAAAAAAACTTAATTAAGAAGATATTTTGTACTATTTTAAAAAGTATTTAGTCACTCATCTCTCTGTCAATATAGCAAGCAACACAGAATGCGGTTGTGAGGTAAGGAGCAGTTAGCATTTGGGTCAGTTTTAATGTGAAAAAATGTAAATCTATGCTGACACCGAGTTAAGCCCAACATTTACCCAAATTGCTAGTTCCTGTGCACGGAGACGTACATAATTTTCTGAAGATTTTAAAAATTAATTAAGTAAGGGTGAGCTTACATGGATATGCTCATCACAGGATGACTGTAAGATCAAGCAATGACTTTAGGCTGGT